>NW_004444053.1:7508627-7559569 GCF_000243295.1 Trichechus manatus latirostris
CGCGTGGGGGTGGGGAGGCGCGGCCCGGCATCTCAGCGCGGAGACCCGGAGCCTGCACCATGCCCGGCGCTCTCGAGCCTGGCCGCCGCCGCTTGCATTCGGCTGGAGGCGCTTCGTGCTCTTGCACTGGGTTGGGTCCTGTGGGTTGGCTCCGGGGGCCCAGGGGAGGTGATGGGAGGCTGGTACAGGGAAGAGGTTCCGAACGCTGGACAGCCAAGCATGCAGCATTGCACACGAGAGTCCAGATCCGCGTTTCTTATTTTAAAGGAAAAACGAAATGTCTTTTGGACAAACTCAAGATGAAACTTAGCACATGGTAATTGCTCGTGGATGGATGTGAAACCCACCTCCTGCGTGTGACACAGTAGATCTCGAGTTAGACTAGTTGTTGGAGGATACTGACCTGCAAGGCTGCCTTTTAGGTTATTTAACGAATGACAGCTATTTAAAATTTGTGCGTTTTAGAGGATATTCTTACTTTACCACCCCCTACTCGCTAATCTCCAGGGTTTTTGAAAATATATCAGATACGACAGTCCGAAATGAGTTGATGGTTAGAAATAGTGGTGTCATTTTAGACTTAGCGGAAGTGGAGTACGGGCAAGCTTTATGCAATTCTCCTATCAGTTGTGAAAGTGTCTTTATAATGCGGATCTCACAACCTGTATTGTAGTGGGATCAAAAAGTAAGTCTGCCAATCCGTTTAGCGTTCATCTTAAATTACCTAAACTCTTACCTTGCAGATTGAAATCTCTCAGTGGTAACTCCCGCTAACAAGCAATTGGCGCTGTGCTGAGAGGACAGTAAGGGCAGAGTTTGTCTCCTGTTAGGTGATACAAGTGTGTACCTGATGGGGGAGGAGGGCGATACGAGGTGGCTCCACAGCCTTGGTCACAGCGGTGCTTGAAAGTGGAGTAGGAAGGGAAGTTTAATTTATGTTTATAGGTTAAGTGCATCCGGCCATGTCTTTAAACTGTGGGAAGGTTGATGTAGTGGATAGAGCTTGGAAACCAAGTAGACCTAGGGTTGAAACCATGTATCTATCTATGTAACTTCTCTGGGCCTTAATTCACTCATCTGCAAAATGGAGTAATGCCTGGTACCTTAAAAGTAGACTTAAAAAAAAAAAAGAAAGAAATATTTGCCCCTGAAACTATTGGCCTGAGATAATCTATAAACCTTAAACCAAAAATATCCCCTGAAGTCATCTTAAAACCAAACAGTAGTTTAGCTTAACTAGTAAAAAAGAACTGCTTTGAGCATTATGCTGTTTTCAGAACTATCTATATGGGATCAAGTTGACAACAGATAGGAGGACCCTTAGGGGGCAGTGAGTTTATGTTAATGAAGGAGGAACAACTCAGAAAAGGAGGATGAGAATGATTGTACAACTCAAAGAATGTAACTAATGGCACTAAATTGTATGTGTACAACTGTTAAACTGGTGTATGTTTTGCTGTGTGTATTCTCAACACCAACAACAAAATAAATAAAATCTAGGAGGAAAAAAATTAAAAATATGTGAAAATGCTTAACATATAAAAGACTCTCTAAATGTTAGCTATTATTTCCTTCTGCAAAATACCTTCTAGGTTCCTTGTAGGCCTAAGTTTTTTGTGTTAAATGGGATGCATACTAGCTTTGGTTTTCTTTATGAATTATAAACCCTGCCTGTCTTGAAAGTCAGTGTTAACTAGAAAACCAAAAGGTGGGCTTGCCTTGAGTGTTTTTCATTTTCATCAACAATAAATCAGGTTAGTGTCTCTTGGAATAGCTGTTCCTGCCTCTAAATGTAGGGTTTATGTGTGTCTCTGTGACTGTGAAACTAGGTGAAGATCTCACTTCACTGCTCGGTAACTTTTTTGTTGCAAATGGTATGTTAGCACCTATAAAGGACATCTCTGGGAGGTGGGGAGGGGTTTTGGTTTTTGTTCATTTGTTTTAGCTAGAAGGAGGTCCAGGAGATCATCTGCCTAACCAGTATTACTTAGTGGACAGGACAGAATTCAAGTGTCTAACCCCTCTTCCACGTGCCAGACAGCTTCTCAGGTAGTAACTGTTCTGATCATTCTTTCAGCAAGCATCTGTTAAGCATTTACTGTTGTGCTCTCCCAAGAAGCTCTTGGTCTGCAGGATTGAGCAACAGGATTCTGTAAAGGGTAAGAGCTCAATCCTTGCAGTCAGATGGCCTGAGTTCCAGCACTTGGACAAATTTTCTCACTTCTTTAGGCCTCAGCCTTCTCATCTGAAAAATAGTACCCACCTCATAGGGCTGCTGTGAGGATTAAAGAAGATAATCTATGTAAAGCACTTAAAATGGTGTCTTACTATGGATTACACTCAATAAATGTTAGGTATTAGTAGTAGTAAGTGGTAGTATAAGAAACAGAGAGCAGTATGATGAGCACTGTGAGAGAGGTTTGTTCCTGGGTGTAGTGGGTGGAGGGGGACGTGATCTAGAAAGCTTTTGGGAGGAAGAGACAGCCAAGCTGAGCTGTGAAGCATGAGGAGAATTTAGCCAAATCAGGATTGAGTGCCAAGGTAGGGGGACCTCTAATTAATGGAATGGCGTTACCAAAGCCCCTAAGGTGAGAATGTGGGTTGGAACCAGCCAGTAGAGTGAGGAAACCAACAGTTTGGTCTTGATAGGTAAGCAAAGGCTGCATTAGAGTAACTTCAAAATGACGCAGTGGAGACTGAAATTTTTTCATTCTTAACACTAGTGGAGGCAGTAGAAAGTTTTTGAGCTGAGCGCAGATGAGATCAGATGAGTTTTTTGAATGAATGAGCTTACTGTAGTATGGAGATTGGATTGAAAGTGGGCAGGGGCCATCTACTTGTCATTATGGCTTCATGCCTGCCTTGTGACCCCAAAAGGAGAATGATTTCTTACCAGACACAGGCAGTTCAATCTATCTTGGTTAGAGGACTTACAGAAGGCGTGAAGAAACCCTTAGATTATTCCAGGTATCCTTCTCTCTTAAAAATTGTCTTCAAGTATATACTATATAAGCCTGACTACAAGGCAAGGTTTCCCCCCAAAGTATCCCTCTGAAAAGAGGGTGACACTGCATATTCAAGTCTCTCATATTGCAAGACACTCTCTCAACTACTTCATTTTGAGCAAGGTGCTGTTTGAGAAAGACATATTGAGCTGAAACAACCTCAGTCAATGCTAGTTTGGGATATTTATACAATCTTACCAAATCAGCTAAATAAACAAATAAGCAAAAACAAGAAAGAGTAATTCTTCCTCCTTTATGTTTCACAAAGCACAAATTTTAGATGTCATCATAAACAGCTTTTACAGATCGCCAAAAAAAAAAAAAAAATACAGTATGTGATGAATGAAAAATAATTCTGCCCACCTGAATGAGAGTACTTACAGTGTGGGTTGAGATTTCCAGTGATAGCATCACTGTGGATTCAGGAAGTACTCTATTACAGCTGATTTGGTACATGTGAAGGTGATATGCCCTGGAAAGTGGCACTTGATGATTCAGAGTGGCTCCAGTGACTACAAAGACACTGAAAGATCAGGCAGAGACACGTGTACTTGACGTAAAGCAGACGTAATGGAACAAAACTTGGATTCTGTGGTCCTTGGCCTTTGTTACTGACTCAACACCACCTGTGCTCAAGACCCCCATTGTAGGGGCATGGCCAATAATACCAGCTTGCAGAGGGCAAGAGATAGAGTGGGCTTGGGTAAGGGGACTGGTGAAGGTTTGGAGTAGCTGGGATGGCGAAGCTGTAGAGAAAGTAGTTGACAAGAAAAGGCTTCTGGAACGTCCCTGAGGTCCCAGCCAATGTTGGAGAGAATAAATTTCTAATGGCATCTGCCTGGTTGTGTGACTTCTCCTCCCCCTAAAATTCCCGGTTCTGTAATGAATCCTGAGCCCAAGCTAAGTCCTTACACATGAGCCATTTAGTTCTTAGGACAACAGGGGGAAAAGCACAACTTCTAGTCTGTGACTGAGTAAAGATTGAATATGAAAAGCCGTATAATTTAAAAATTATATGATGTATGACTGAAGCTGAGTCACAGTAGTATGGTTCATTTATAGTTTAGTTGTAATTTTTATTTTTTGAAAGCTAATTCAATGCAGTTTATTGTGATGATTAATGAAAAAGCTTGATTTCTAGGTCCTACTTAGAATGACCTTTTAATATTGCAGCCATTTAGACCATTGCAAGTAAAGAGAAGTAATAATTGAGTACCTAGTAGGCACTTTGTATGACATTTCATCTAACAAAAAATTTAGATATAATACAAAATAATTTTTTCATCTGATTTTAAGCATAAATTGACAATTGGAAAAAATACATTTACTTAAAAAAAAAAAAAAAAAAAAAAAAACTAGCCAGCTATCAGAAAATTCAGTTGAGTTCATTTGAGAATAGTGGTGGTGAGTTTGCCTGGGTATATTCTAAACTCACTCGTACTGAAAGCTTGAAAGCTGCCACCTTATTCAGGAGGCACTATTCATACAGTACTGATTGGCATTTTGTGGATTTGTGTAGTACACAGCCTGTGATGTGATGTGGTGGGGGTACCTCCTCAGATAACCGTCTAACAAACCATATACATTTGAATATAAGTGGGTGAGGTTAGGATGCAATCTGTAATTAAATCTCTGTAAAGAAATTTAATTGGAGCCCTGGTGGCGCAGTGGTTTAGAGCTCAGCTGCTGACCAAAAAGGTTAGCAGTTCGAATCCACCAGCCACTCCTTGGAAACCCTATGGGGCAGTTCTACTCTGTCCTGTACGGTCGCTATGAGTCAGAATCAGCTCAACAGCAACGGGTTTGGATTTTTTGTTCTTGTTTTTTATAGCCCAGTATTATCACCACCATTCTTCTCATCTTAAGAGTGTACCTGGGTTCCTTGTATCTTTGCAAAACCATATTTCTAGAGTTAAATATTAAGAGTGTGGCTGTGACTTTTCCTGCACAATTGTTACTTGGAGACCGGAAAATAGTCTTGTTCTGGTTTTATATAGCAACTTTGTTGACATATTAGTTGAACAGTAGGCAGCTATTGATTTATGAGAAAGAGATATACATTGTGTCAGAATCTTCATTTTAATATCCAGGAATAATAACCATGTGATATAAAGAGAAGGGCCTATGATCCTCAGTTTTTACTTTTCAGATTTAAGGTTGTTGTTGTTGTTAGGTTCCATTGAGTCAGTTCCGACTCATAGCGACCTTGCGTACCACAGAATGAAACACTACCTGGTCCTGCGCCATACTCACAGTCATTGTTACGCTTGAGCCCGTTGTTGTAGCCACTGTGTTAGTCCATCTTATTGAGGGTCTTCCTCTTTTTCACTGACCCTCTACTTTACCAAGCATGATGTTTTGGGTTTTTTTAGATTTAAGATATCTTATATAAATTGAAAAGTATAGGAAATCCTAAAATTTTAACAAAGATTATATAATTATATCCAAGCCTAGTTTAAATTTAGAAGATTTTATAATTATGGGAAAAGCTAAGCTGATAACTTTAAATTGCAGTGTTAGTCGCATGGCTAAGTGTTAGTCAAAAGACGAGGTCTGTTTTAAGGAGAGTGTGTATGTGGGTGTGTGTTTTAATGTTTCCATTTATGGCTGTTAGTACTATAGAAATCAGTCAGGATGGGGAAAACGGATTTCTCTGAAGCACTTTCATTAATTATTAATTTCACTTGAAATATGTGTGCGTTGGAATAAAATCAAATTAAGTTGATTGGATCATGGTTCTGGTATGTCAGTTCAGTGTGGTTAGAAAAGAGTTAATGCCAGAAGTCCTGCCCTTAAGATCCTTGGCCCTACAGCCCAGTCACTGTCTAACCTTAGGGAAGGTCTGTTGTCATAAAATGGTGGTTTTGATCTAGAGAAACTGTCATTTGGGACAGCTAATTTGGGCAAATTCATCAAAATCAGTATTTACAAATTAATTTCTAGCAATCCCAAATATGGCCAGTTTTTGCTATTGTTCATTCTCACTCCTTTCAGTTTACTCCTCCATATCTTTCATATATTTTCCCCCCTCCTCTCAGACATGCATGTACATTGTCCCATCTTCAGGACACTGTCATTACAGGCTATCTTCTCTCTGTAACATACCTCCCTGTCAGCACTTGTATATCTTTGCGTGCAGAGTTTTTTTCCTGTCAAAGAGATAATCTCTTGTTCCTGTCTGATTTTGAATGCTAATGGACCCACATTGATACATGCATGCATTTGCATGTCAGGCAAGAGACTGGCAGTAGGAAATCTGGAAAAGGTTTAGTGTTAGCTATAATGTGAGGAATCGCGGGCTGGTTTAGGAGAATGTTGGGACGAGGAGCTCTTGAAGTTAGATTAAAAGCAGCTTTAGCAAGCTGGAGAAGGGGGATAGTTGGATTGACTAATCTTGACTTTGGGCCAAACTGGGAAAGGGCAATACTGTCACAGCCTCTGTGTACATTTAAGTTTCTTTTCTCTAAGTATAATGCTGAATCAGAGTCTTCAGGGCTAAAATTATATATACAGAGACACACACACTTAAATATGTGTAGCCAGGTTAGAGAACCATACAGTCAAACGGACACAGTATTGCTGACTGGTAGCTACAAAAAAAACTATTATCTGTCCTCATTGATGGACAGATGAATGCGGGGCTTCCCTACTCTCAAAGTATCAGAATCCTGGAATAGCAATTAAAAAATCTTAATTATTGGGGGGCTAAAGGGTGGAATGTTATGGATTGAATTGTGTCCCCCAAAAATATATGTTGTGAATACTAATCTCTGTGCCTGTGGTATAATCCCATTTGGGAATGGGTTGTCTTTGTGATGTTAATAGGCAGGATTAGTGCAAGGTGTGTCTGAGTCAGTCTCTTTTGAGATATAAAAGGGATTGAACAAGCAAGTGAGAGTAGGAAAGACAGGGGAAGAGAGATGCCAAGCCATATGAAGATTACCCAGGAGCGGAAGCTCAGAAGAGACAAGAAACTTCCTCCAGAGCCAATAGAGTGAAAGCCTTTCCCTAGAGCCGGTGCCCTGATTTCAGACTGCTGGCCTCCTGAACTGTGAGAAAATAAACATTTGTTTGTTAAAGCCATCCATTTGTGGTATTTCTCTTATAGCAGCACTACAGAACTAAGACAGGCACCCAATGCCTTCTAATAAATTACCTTTCTACTTAAAAAAAAAAAAAATTAAAAAAATAAGCCATCTCTACAGTGAAAGAATAATACACCATAACAAATGAGCAAATTCCATAGTGAAAGAATGGTTCAATATTGGGAAATTTATTAATAATATGTTTCATTATATCACTGAATCTCAACTACTATATCAGATCCAGTACCCCTCCTTTTTAACAAATGTTTTCTACTCCTTGCTAATTCACAAATGGAATCCATAATAATCTTTCTATACTACCCATTGCTGTCGAGTTGGTTCCGACTCATATCAACCCTATAGGACAGAGTAGAACTACCCCATAGGGTTTCCAAGGCTGTAAATCTTTACGGAAGCCACATCTTTCTCCCACGGAGCAGCTAGTGGGTTCAAACCACCGACCTTTTGGTTGGCAGCTCAGTGCTTTAACCATTGCACCCCCAGGGCTCCTATCTTTTAGTTTAAAATAATATATATGTATAATGCCCTGACACTTTATATTTTTTATGTATAAATATGTATATGTGTGTGTGTGTGTGTGTGTGTGCACGCACATGTCCTTCACTATTTGCCTGTTGTATGACTTTTAGAGAAATGAAAAATATATCTTACAAGTATATTTTAAAGAGAGTATTACAGATCAGTTCAAAAGGAAAGGACTATTTACAAGTGATTTTGAGACAATTTATTAGTTACAGTATCTGGGATCAATCATGCATTTGGTTATTCATTACATGTCATACACTAACAGAAATTACAGATGCATAAAAATTTATATAAATAAACTTTTAATGATATTTAAAGAAAAAAGTTAATATCAGATTTCTGGAAAGGGGCAACTTTTAAATCTTTTTAAAAAAATGAAGAAAATCAAAAAAAGGAAGGCCAGTGCATGTAATTGAGCACTTAAGCACAACCAAATAAATGATCAAAAATAGATATTCTGTAGGCAAAGATTAAAGTTTAATAGTGGTTACCAGGGGCAGGAGGGACAGGGTAAGGGGAAATCATTGTTTAGGTAGCATGGAGTTTTTGTTTATGGAGATGGAAAATTTGACAGTGGATTTGGTAATGGTTGCACAACATGATTGATGTAATTGGTTCTCTTGAATTACACACATGAAAAATGTTGAATTTGCGAATGTGTTCTCTGTATTTTCACAACAGTTTAAAAAAAGAAAAGAAAAAAGTAGATATACCACACAAAACAACTGGGAACCCTTGATTTAGACATTTAGAGAGTATTATTTTGATGGGGACAATCACATGTACATGGGTACCATTGCATGCATTCTAAACTGCACACCAAGTTTTTTTATTTTATTTTATTTTTTTAATTGTACTTTAGATGAAGGTTTACAGAACAAACTAGCTTCTCAGTCAACAGTTAGTACACATATTGTTTTATGACATTGGTTAACAACCCCATGACATGTCAACACTCTCCCTTCTCGACCTTGGGTTCCCTATTACCAGCTTTCTTGTCCCCTCCTGCCTTCTAGTCTTTGTGCTGGGCTGTTGTGCCCCTTTAGTCATGTTTTGTTTTACGGGCCTGTCTAATCTTTGGCTGAAGGATGAAGCTCGAGAGTGACTTCATTACTGAGCTAAAACGGTGTCCAGGGGCTATACTCTTGGAGTTTCTCCAGCCTCTGTCAGGCCAGTAAGTCTGGTCTTTTTTTGTGCGTTAGAATTTTGTTCTACATTTTTCTCCAGCTCTGTCCGGGACCCTCTATTGTGATCGCTGTCAGAGCAGTCAGTGGTGATAGCCAGGTACCCTCTAGTTGTACTGGACTCAGTCTGGTGGAGGCCATGGTAGACGTGGCCCAGAACCCTTTGGACTAATCTTTCCCTTGTGTCTTTAGTTTTCTTCATTTTCCCTTGCTCCTGAAGATATGAGACTAGTGGAGTATCTTAGATGGCCGCTCACAGGCTTTTAAGACCCCAGATGCTACTTACCAAAGTAGAATGTACAACATTTTCTTTATAAACTATGTTATGCCAGTTGAGCTACATGTTCCCTGAGACCATGGTCCCCACCGCCCTCAGCCTAGCAGTTCGGTCCCTCAGGGAGTTTAGATGTGTCTATAGAGCTTTGATGACCTTGCCTTGTACAAGTTGTGCTTGCTTCCCCAGTATTGTGGACACCATATTTTGATCTTGAAGGCGAAAATATTTTTTACATGACAGAACCTAGAAAATTAATCCAACTATCATTGCTTCATCTGGACTGCAGTATTTTTTTCTTCTGGCAAAGTAGTGTTTTCAGCTCATGCCAATACTGGGGATTCCTATCATTCTTGATAATAACTTTAGTACTCAGGGAAAATAGTCCTTCTTTTTGTGAACCCTCAAATTCACTTGAATTATTCAAAGGTAATTTACCACTGTTTAGCTCACTTCCTACTGCTTTCCTTTTAAGAATTTATGAGACATATTCCAACACATATACATATCTTCTTACTGTTTTGATCTTTTTCAATACCTGTGGTTATAAATAAAAAGTGAAAGAAGTAAATAATATTAAAATGAAAACACATTGCTCAAATCCTTGACTTAGTCCTGGTAACCTTTTCCGGACTATTTAAAAAAAAAAAAATCTATAATATTCCGTTTTCCTGTATTGATTTCTCACTTTCTCAACATCTAATTATCCAGTTTCCAAATTTTTCAGGTCTTTGACTTTGTACTGCCTCCTGCCTGCTTACTGGCTATTTCACTGCTAATTAACACCTCATCACTGAGTAGGAAAGCCTGGTGGTGTAGTGGTTAAGAGCTACGGCTGCTAACCAAGAGGTGTGCAGTTCGAATCCACCAGGCACTCCTTGGAAACCCTATGGGGAAGTTCTACTCTATCCTATAGGGTCGCTATGAGTTGGAATCGACTCAATGCGCCTGGGGTTTTTTGGGTATCACTGAGTAAGCAGGGGAAGTAAAAGGTCCTGAAATTTAATCTGGTCATGTTCCTTGTTAGCATCTATAATGAAAAGTTTCATGGAACTGATAGAAATTGTGATATTAAATGGGAGTTTGGGGATTATCTATGACATTTTATTATCTGTGCTATTCCTGTTTTCCGTATTGAAGCTAGCTATAATGTCATTGGAAAATTTGATAAAATGGAAGCAAGTACTAGGTTAGTAGTAGGGAATTTAGTTTTGTATCCTAACTAAGCCACTTAACTAGCCATGCAACTAGTCTTTACTACTTGTTTTACCCATCTTTGATGTTACAGATTGGATTAAATGATCTTCCAGACCTTGTACTTCTGAGTGCTGTGGTTCTCTCTCTAGTATTTGTCTCTCTCTTTGGAGGTCATGAAACGAGTGCGCACAGAGCAGATTCAGATGGCAGTGTCCTGCTACCTCAAACGCCGGCAGTACGTGGATTCAGAAGGTCCCCTGAAACAAGGATTGAGACTGTCACAGACTGCTGAAGAGATGGCAGCTAATCTCACAGGTAATAGGGGGCTCTCCTCCTGCGATGTGAGAAGAACTCAAGTAATGTCTCTGTCTGCCAGATGACTTCTTTTTTCTTGAGATAGCACTGGAAAAGCAGACTATCCAAAAATCTGACCAAAGAACACCAAATGCACACAGCTGGCCTCAGAGAAGTGAGCTGTCCTCCAAAGCCATGCTCAAATGCCACTTCTAAAAACCTGCTTTTTATTCCCCCGGCTAAAAGTAATATTACCTTCCTCAGAACTCAGAATTATTTTATCTGTACCTGATGTTATGTGCAACTTTTCCCTTCTATACGCTATTATCCCATATGACCCTTGGGGACAGGGTCTCTCCACAGATCCCTCTCAGCTGTCATAGAGGCTCACATATGGAAATCAGTTGTTAGGTAAATGAGTATTTGGGGACCAATGGTTGGAAATACTGATATCTTACATATGTTTCTGAGGTTTTTAACATTTGTTTGTCTTTGTTTGCTTTGAAATTGGGTTTGATTTTAGAAAAACTTGTCTTGGATCCATCTGGAATAACAAATAATTGTTACTTAGCTACTTTGTGAGTTCAGGTTTTTATTTGATATGATTTCTTCTTATTGTATTCATGTGCTGGAGATTTTGAAAAAAATTCACAGCAGCGCTTTAGGGTGATTGTGAGTGACTTGAACGGCCATGCGTGGAGTTAGTTAGCAGAGTTTTCTGTAGCTCAGCCCTGGTTTCCCTCCTTAGCAGCTCAGACTACATCCTTCTCTCTTCTTTGTTCCTGGACTTCCTTCTTCTCTTAAAATAGATGTCACTACCTGCTTCATCTCTCAATAGTTTCAGCCTCCATATGGGTAGCAGCAATTATCTCAGCTGCCTCTTTTCTTACTACCTTTAAAATCAAGGACCTGGCCCTTTTGGCCTTAAGGTTCTATCTTAGTTTACTAGTGCTGCTGTAACAGAAATAACACAAATGGATGGTTTTAAAGAACAGAAATTTATTTTCCCACAGTTTAGGCTGAGAAGTCCAAACTCAGGGCGCCAGCTCTAGGGGAAGGCTCTTTCTCTGTCGGCTCCGAGGGAAGATCCTTGTCTAAGCTTCTGTAACCCTGACGTTTCTCAGTTCCTTGGCGATCTTCACATGGCATCTATCTTTCCCCCATTTGTGCTCGCTTCTCTCTGTGTCTAATCTGCTCTTTAAATATCTCAAAAAGTCCTCAAGTTTAAGACACACCCTACATTGAGATGGCCTTATTACTATAACAAAACCCTGTTCCCAGATGGTATTATTCCACAGGGATAGTGGTTAGGATTCCAACACATATTTTGAGAGAACACAATTCAATCCATGACACAAAGTTTATTGTAATTGCTGTAGGAAAAGAGTGTAAGGACAGTACAAACCTGAGAATGTCCCCAAAAGACTGTTTCCTTAGTCCCTCTTAGACAGCAGAAGCAGCCTACTTGGGCATCTGCCTTATTGTTCTTTAGGGTCAGATTCATCCATTTTTCCTTTCCTTCAAACTCTATTGTGTTACCTTTGACAAAAACAGAGCTAGCAGTAGATTAATAGATGCCTTGTTATCTCTAATAGGATATCCAATTTACAAGGCTTCTGTCTCACCCTAGAATAATTTCTTCTAAATTTGTTCATACAGCCTTTAAAGCATATTGATAGTCTCCTGCTGCCCTGCAGTCATTAGAACCTGGGGACAGTAATTCCATGCTGTTGTTAATACGAAATAGGAGTGAACAATCTTCTAAAACTTTGCTCTTCTTAATTGTCTTAGTTTGCACTGTTAGCTTGTTAGGCAAGTCATTGTTTTTTCTGGAAAGCCACCAGGAAAGTGAGGACAGGGCTTCAAACCAGTTCAACCTGGTTCAAACCCCTGCTGAGAATTTGCTTTTCCATTCCAGATATACTGAATCAGAATCTACAGTTTAACAAGATCCCCAGGTGATTCTTATGTATAATAAATTTTGAGAACCACTGCTCTACTAGTGGATTCGAACTGCCGGCGTTTTGGTTAGCAGCCATACGTCTTAACCACTACGCCACCAGGGTTTCCTATAGAAGAGTAGGATGTAATAAGTTCTGTGAAGGAGGTATGCCTCAGGTTCTGTAGGAACATAGACTATGGTCATCTAAATTAGATTATCAGGCAAGGAAGGTTTCTTTTGATTCCTGGCATATAGTAGGGGGCCAGTAAATAAAAGGAATGAACTAAGACTCAAAGGAGCCATTAGGAGCTTACCAGGGGGATGAGTTAAAGGAGGGTCTCCAAATTATCCAGTGTGAATTTTAGAAAGATCACTCTGGTGACAGTGTTGATTGGTGAGAGCCTAGATTAGAATCAGGGAAGCTAGTTAGAAGTAATAGTGGCAATCCAGGTGAGAAGTATGGAAAGCTTGAGTTAAGGACATGGTAATAGGAATTGAGATGAGAGGATAGGTTTTAGGCATCCATAGCCCTTAGTAAGGAGCCCTGATGGTGCAGTGGGTAAAGCGATGGACTGCTAATCTAAAAGGTCAGTGGTTCAAACCCACCAGCTGCTCCGCAGGAGAAAGATGATGTGGCCGCAGGGATGGATTACCCAACAAGCAAGGTATACATAGGCTTAATTAGGTTTACTTACTAATCTATCGTGAACAGTTTTACCTGGTTTTCACCACATCTGTGTTTACTTACTAATCTGTAGTGAACAATATCACATGGGTTTCACCACAAGCCCTAGTATAAACCAGGTGAGATTATTCACTACAGATTAGTAACTGAACAAAATTAAGCTCGTGCATACCTTGTTTCCTGTAAGCTGGTGCATACCGTGTTTACTGGTTAATCCGCCCCGTGTAGCAGTCTGCTTCCGTAAAGATCACAGCCTGGGAAACCCTATTGTACAGTTCTACTCTGTCCTTCAGGGTTGCTACGCATCGGAATCAACTCAACGACACTGGGTTATGGTTTTTATAGGTTTTAGTGGCCGGTTAAATGGGGGCCAACATGAAGAAAAGGGAAGAGTTCCACTCTTCTTTGTGCAGACTTCCAGCAAATCCCTCTGCTTCCAGTATCTGTCCTCTACCCTCCACCATGTATGGACTTCTCTAAGTTCTACTAGGATAAATTGACTCTCATCCATATCCCTTTTTGTATACACTCTATGTTGTGCCTTCCTCAGTCCTGCCACATTAATTATCATTCCTCCTTCCATATTCTGTCTTCTAAAAATGTGTTCCTGTTTTATCCAGATTGCTTAAAGATGTCTTCTCTCAGTGCCTAGCCACCTTCCTCTAGCCCCACCCCCACCCCTGAAAGGGTAAGGAATTCTTTTTTCTTTGAAAGCAGAAACTCACATAATGGAGGTTAAGTGTATGTTTACATACTGAATGTTGAGACTCCAGCCTTCTCCTGCTTCAGCTACCTGGAAAACTGGTAGTCAGGCATGTATCCATCAGAAAGGGGATTAAAAGATTCTTCCCTGGAGAGTCTGACCAGCCCAGGAAAAAAGATCTACAGATACTGATGTTGGGAAATTGCCCATCCAGGTCATCCTAGTCGATAAACAGCATCCACATGCACAGAGTTCTCCATCAGCTTTTGAGTGCCTCATCTTTAAATATGAGCAGATAGCTAGGGATTATCAGACACTGGAAGAAATGTACATAGTATAAATGATAGAGACAGAAAAAAAAAGGCACGGAGACATGTGCACAACTATGTTCATCGCAGCAGTGTTCACTGTAGCAAAAAGATGGAAACCTAACTGTCCATCAACTGATGAATGTAGATAAGTAAACGTGGTACATAATACAATGGAATACTATTCAGTGATAAATAAAAATGAGTTCCCAAAACATCTTGGAATATGGATGAACCTGGAGGAAATTACGTTGAGTGAAATAAGTTAATCACAAATATAAAAAATATGTTCTCATTTTATGAAATGACATATATATGTATATATATGTATTCATATATGTGATAAAGCACACAGAGGGCACAGTTACAGATACTTATTAGACATAACCAAACACCTTGCAGGATTGATTTTGGGTTTGAAGGGTTAGTACCATAGTCTTGTGGACACATCAGTCAGTTGGCATAATATAACCCATAAAGTAAGTTCTGCATCCTAGTTTGGTGAGTAGTGTCTGGGCTCTTAAAAACTTGTGAGCAGCCAAGATACAACTATTGATCTCTCCTCATCCGGAACAAAAGAGAAAGAGGGAAACAAAAGACTCAAAAAAGAATCTAGTCTACAGGACGGATAGTCTGCATGAACCACGGCCTCATCTACCATGAGACAGGAAGATCTAGATGGTGCCCAGATGAATCTGATAGAATGGGAGAAAAATGTGGAACAGAACCTCAGATTCCTAAAAAAAAACTATACCTACTGGACCGGTTCAGACTGGAGGCCTCGCCAAGACTATTGCCCTGAAATACTCTTCTGACCTTGAACTGAAACTAGCCCCTGAGGTCATCTTGTAGCTAAATAACAAATTGGCTCAAAAAATAATGAATATCACCAGTAAGTACTATGCTCCTTTAAAAATCAACTATATGAAACCAAATGGCCAACAATTACTTGAAACAAAGATGAGAATGTAAGGAGACAGGGAAACTAGATTAATGAAAATAGAACAATCAAAACAGAAGTAATGAGAATGTTCAGGCATTGTAAAGAATGTAACCAATGTCACTGAACAACTTGTGTAGAAATTGTTAATTGGGAACCTAAACTTCTGTGTAAACCTTCACCAAAAACACAGTAAAATATTATTTTTAAAAAAAACAGGCAACTTGGGGAAAACAAACAGCAGGGAGAAGAAAAATTCAAAAATGCTATCATTAATATCCTTAAAACAAGAATAGAATACTATTTTTTTTTACAAAGGAAGAGCATCCAGAGAATAACAGTACAATTTTGCAAATTAAATACATGAGAGTAAAAAGGAAAAATGAGTAGAAGAGTTGAAAGTTGAGGAAGCCTCCCTGAAAGAGCAAAAAAGCCAAAAAAATGGAACCTAGGAGGGGAAATTAAAGGGTCAGTCCAGGAGATCCACCCTTGAAATATTAAGAGTCCCAGAAGGAAATAGGATGATTCAAGAAAAGCCTCAGGACGGAAAGCTATGAATTTCCAGATTCAAGGGCCTACTGAGTGTCTAGCCCGGTGGGTTAAGATAGGCCCACACTCAGGCACATTTTGTGAGATTTTGGAACACTGGGGGTCAGAGGTTTCGAGATAGGTCTCTCATGAACGTTTATACCTACCTGCTCTCATTTAGTTTACTTACGCTCGTGGTTTCTACCTTTTCATTCTTCTTCAGTCATGTGATTGGGTATTAGGAGGGAGAAGATGTAAATATGTGTCCTCAGTCATAATTAACCAGAAGCCCCAGCATGCTTTGAAAATGCTAGTTGCTTTTGAGGCGTACTCAACACCCTCCTCCACCCCATCCCATCCTGCCACATTTTGGGTTAATAACTGTTTCTCCCCCTCCCCACTTTTGTGTATCTTTCCCCGCCCAGTCCAATCAGAATCTGGTTGTGCCAACATAGTGTCTGCAGCACCTTGCCAGGCAGAGCCCCAGCAATATGAAGTACAGTTTGGACGACTACGGAATTTTCTCACTGGTAAGTATTCGGCACTAGCAGCCTTTTCCTATTAAGAAAGATTAATGCAAATTTCCCTCAGAACCTACAGTGTGCCAGGCATGGTGCTAGGTCCTGGGGACTCAAAGGCAGTTTAACACAGCCCTTGCATTAAGAACATACGGTCTGTTTTAATTCCTGAGAGAGTTAAATCACAAGGTTAAAATTTACAAGGGTAAGGGATCAGGGTGTTTCATTCACTGAGGTATACATTAATACATGGCCTCCAACACAGAGACCGGCATGTAGATGCTTAGTAAACTTGTACTCAGTAAGTGAAAGCTGAATCAGCCAGATAGGAAAACATCTTTAAATGCAGCGCTTTTGAAATCTACCTTGGTGTCTCTACTGATAATATAGTACCTCTTAAAATAGTCTTTTCTCTTTATCTCAGAATTGCAAGATAACAGTCCTTATGAATCAGCAAGATAAAACTTCTGGATAAAAATACTAGAAATTGTGGTTTAGACCAGTGTGTGGGTGGTGGAATGACCTCTGACACACAAAATCAGCATATGTGAGTTCTCATCAGTTCTAACTCGCTGTGTAACTTTTAAAATGAGCCACTTAAAGATGAGTCACTTAACCTCTCTGGGTCCTTAGTTTCCTCACATGTGAAATGGAAAAGGCTAAACCAAATGATCTCTTCCAGTCTTGAGATGATTGGTTATAATTTTAATGTTGGAAAAATTACTGCACTACGAGAAACCATGTTGATTCTGATTATTAATGAAAATTTTTTGTTGAGTCCTTTCTGTATACAAAACACCTTGAGGTATAGGAAATAGAAAACTTTCTCTGCCTCAAAGGGTTGAGAATAATTAGCAGGTATTGGCTAGTGGTAAATATAGTTACAATACTTTGAAGTTGTTTTATTTCTCTTTATTTGAACAATCCTTGTATTAATGATTTTTAATGGTAAAGATACATGTAAGATGATCAACATATAAGCCAAAATAATATACTGAGCCTTAGTCACATACACAATTAAGAGTTGTCCTAATTTTCCTTATGACTAACCCCCTTATTCGTTTTATTTTAAAGGAAAGAATCTATATTTACTACAGTCTAAAAAGTTGGGGGAAATGGCCAAAAATGTTATAGAAAATAAACATTACAAAATAAAACTCAAGAAGAGGTTATCGATTTGACAGTTGTTGAATGATGGAATTCATAAGTAGAGAATAGTCTGTTAAATAGTTAGAAAAATGAAAAATCATGAAGATAAAGATTTAGCCAAAAAGAGTCTATTATGTTTAAACTGGAAAGAAAGTAACTCCATTAAGAGTCTCATATCGTATGAATGTTAAGTATCTCAGAACAGTGATCAGCTGCTTTCCTTTTCCAACAAGGATAGAGAAAGAAAACATGAATTTATAATAAGGATTTCATCCAGAGGTAAGCGAAAACTTAGAGAGAGTGAGAGTTATTTTTAATCACTAGGATTGGTTTTAATTTTCTAAGTCAGTTTTTAAAAAGTTATTTTACTCAGTTTAAATATGATTACATTTATCCATCCTTAATAGATTTATCTCACCATTCTAATGGTAAGGAACCTGGTTTAGAAAGAAGTGCCTAGTCTCTTTCAGTGCCTTTCTCTTTTTCATTCATTCAGCCTGTATATGTTAAGTAAGCCCTTACTGTGTGTCAGGCTCAGTATTGCAGTAGGGTGTATTGATAGATTCCCTACCCTCATAGAGCATAGTGTCTGATAACGGAAACAGATAAAAAAGTCAGCCACCAAATACATAATTATAATAGTGATGTACTTGGTGTACTTATGCCAGTGAAGTGACTCCTGTCATGAGCACAACTTATTTCCATCATGAACAATGCTAAGATGACCCTGATGACATTACGTATTTTTATGCAAATAACGCATGCCTTTTGCATTTGTTTGCCAGCTGTACCCTCCTCCTACGAGGCATCTTCACAAGGACAACATGCCAATACTCTTCCACATGTTGCTGTAACAAAAAAATTAGCATAGCACACTTAATGAAAGTACCTCGAGGAGGCAGAGCGTGGCCAGCAAACAGATGCAGAAGAGGCACATTATTTGCTTAAAAATATGGTGTATAAGTTTTTGCTTATGCATTTTTAATCACAGAGGTGTAGCTAGAATAAAATAGACTCATTGAAATAATTCTGTTGTTATTAAACCAGTATATATTTTTTGTAATACAGAATTAATATATTTAGTTGACCACTAATGTGATTTAAGGAGTCCCTGGGTGGTGCAAATGGTTAAGCACTGGACTACTTACCAAAAGGTTGGAGGTTCATGCCTACCCAGAGGCACCTGAGAAGTAAGACCTGGTGATCTGCTTCCAAAAGGTGACAGCCTTTAAAACTCTAGGGACTGCAGTTCTACTCTGCACACATAGGGTCACCAGGTGTCAGAATCAACTCAAAGGCATCTAACAACAACAATGTGATTTATCCTAGTGCAGATTTTTTCTGTTCAAATCCCTTTCCCATCTATCCCTTGGGGGCCTTGATTTTTTTCTTAAGTACTTGACAGGGCCCTTAATTTAGAATCACAGCCTTGAAAACCCTATGGAGTACAGTTCCGTTCTGCACACTTGGGATTGCCATGAGTTGGAATCAACTCAGAGGCAACTGGTTTTGGGGGGTGGGAGTGTTTAAACGTAGAATAGCTATTGGCCTTTTTATTTGATGGTGCAGTTTTTTTTTTCCTAATATGTATTATCTTGTTTATTCTCATTTCATATTTTCCTTTGCCCAGAACTTTACATCTTCATATACTGTAGTCTATTAATGTTTTCCTGTGTGATTTCTTATCTTGTTTCAAAACTGACACAGTTGTCTGTTATTTTGTGTATAATTTGATTGTTTATTCCATGTGTCACGAATTATTTGGAGGGAGGTTAGTATATATCTTCCCACTTACTGGCTGTTTCCTTGGGACATTTTCTCCACCCCTGGGTCTCTCAGGAGCAGGCGGCCAAATCAATGAGCAAGTATTGCCTAAGCACCAACATAATCTAATTTGGAAGCTAATACTAACACAAAAAGGTTAAAAGTTAGTTTCTATTTAAAATTTAAAATACAGTACAAGTGCCTTCACAGAGCAGTATGAGATCAGTTGGGAAATTATGTATATGTAGGAATTGCATGTGGAACTAAAAGACGAAAGTGATTTGGGACTTTTGTGAGTCTCACGTTCTTCCACATATAGAATGGCGATCAAAATTTTGTTTTGTTCCTAGCATGCTGTTCCCTTCAGTCAAGAGAGAACAGATAAAGCAATTTTGAAACTATGAGCTGAAGGAACACTGACTTTCAGTAATTTTTAAAATAGTGTTTCCCTATGCCTTGGTGGCCAGATTTTTTTCTAAACTTAAAAAGTGCCTCTCATTTTGGAAAATAAACCTGAAACTGAGATTTTAAGGAATTGAAAACAATCTCTTGTCCCAGTAGAGTAGATTGGAAGTCTAATAGGTAAAGGTGAGTCTTTTTGTTTTCGATAATTGGTATTTTGGAAAAGAAATTTTCCAGAAGCCTTTTAAAGAATTAACAGCTTTCTTGTAATTTAAGTTCATCTTTTAGATATGAGCAAGAATAAAGAGTAGGATGAATATTTGAGTAGGGATAAGTTCATTCTAAAATGCAGTATTGTGCATGTTAATTTTCTTTTTGTTAAAGTGAAATAGGGTACTAAGCAAAGATAGTATGCTAGTATCACTGACCGTCAAATTAGAGAGGCAAGATTATATAATGCAGTGTTCTGAATCCTGAGCCCTCTGTGGTTCCTTTTAAAGGAACAAAAAATGCTAGCAGAACGTAAGTGCTAACTTAAAGCATTTTGTATTTATTTACATAAATTTAAAAACAGATATAAAATCTTTATTCTTATATTTCTATATGAAACCGAAATTTGTTTACAAATGAAGCACAAGCGAAATCATGAAAGCAATAAAATTCAGATTAACAGCAATTTAGTGTAATGGATGGCTTTTGCCACAACTAAATTGCTGCTCAGAATGGGAGTGTAGGTGGCACTGACGGCTGGCATGCAAGTTACTTTGAGTTCAGCTTGTCTATAGTGTTTGTAGCCAGGAGTCGGAATCCACTAACAACAGCAACATAGTGTTTGAGCCCTGTGGTGATTCTGTCCTGTCATCACTTTTCTGTATTCAAATGACTGCAAAACCTTTGTTCCAGTAGCATGCCATCATGTTAGTTAGCCTTCACTTGCCATGAACACTTATTTAGGAGTTAAATGCACCTCTGTTCTTTCTCATTAGCCCATGGCAATTAAAGCTGTACATTTTTTTGAACATTCTTTGTCACATACTTTCATGGAATCAAAGTCTCAAATTAGTAAACAGTCTTAATGACAGGAAAATCTCATTTGTAAATTATCACTGCAAAAGAGGAATTTTACTTCTAACCAACAAATCAAAATGAGTACAGTGACAGATATGGGACAATTATGGATAAATGTCATCTTAACGTTAGAACATGCTGACCTGGGTTGACTGGTTGACCCGCTGACCCATTGCTGTCGAAGGGAGGCAGACTGCCACATCTTCTCCTGCATAGTGGCTAGTGGGTTTGAACTCCTGACCTTTCAGTTAGCTAAGTGCTTAACTACTGCACCACCAGCGCTCCTTCTGGGTAGCCAGACATGTTAATGAACCCAGTAAAATAAGTGCTTTGATTTTACTTTCGATGTTAAACCGAGAAAACCAAACCTGTTGCCATCGAGTCGATTCCGACTCATAGCAACCCTATAGGACAGAGTAGGACTGCCCCATAGGGTTTCCAAGGAGTGCCTTGTGGATTTGAACTGCAGACCATTTGGTTAGCAGCCGTAGCTCTTAAGCACTAAACCACCAGCGTTTCCACTTTAGATGATAGGTGTTAACAATAATCATAAAACAAATTAGAGCACTCAAATTGCAAGTCAGTACTTACTTGCCAAGTGGTCATACAGATAACGCTGAATAGACTTGTAATCATCATTTTTTAGATTATTATCAAGTTAAAATTTTCTTGCGAAGAACTCACAGACTCCCAAGAACATATCTAAGGACTCTCAGCCATCTAAGGTCCCCAATTTGACAAATACAACAGTACTGGAAAAAATAGTAAACCCTGAAGACCTAGGTACCTGGCCCTGCTACTGAACTGTTGTAAGAACTTAGGCAAGTCATTTAACCTCTTTGCGCAGCAAGTTCCTGATCTGTGGCAGAATTCAACCCCAGGTTTGCTTGACGTCAGAGTCCATGCTCTTCCTTCTTCTGTGAAAAGACTTGGAATTTGAAATTCCAGAAATCCGTATTGGACTCATATATTAATCAATAGTCTCAAAAAATACAATCCTGACAGTGTTATGTGATGGTGGGTTCCGCAGGAGGGGTTGCATTATTCTATGAGATTATACTGTTTATAAAACTGTCAGGTTTTGTTTTTTTTTTTCATTATAGATTCTGATTCCCAGCACAGCCATGAAGTGTTGCCTCTCCTCTATCCTCTCTTTGTCTACCTCCATCTCAACCTGGTCCAGAACAGTCCGAAGAGCACAGTGGAAAGTTTTTACAGCCGCTTCCATGGAATGTTTTTACAGAACGCTAGCCAGAAGGATGTCATTGAGCAGCTACAGACCACTCAAACCATCCAGGACATCCTGTCTAACTTCAAACTTCGAGCATTCCTAGATAACAAGTATGTGGTCCGTCTCCAAGAAGACAGCTACAACTACCTTATCCGCTACCTCCAAAGTGACAACAATACTGCCCTGTGCAAAGTCCTCTCCTTACACATTCATCTTGATGTGCAGCCTGCCAAGAGAACAGACTACCAACTCTATGCCAGTGGCAGCTCCTCACGTAGTGAGAGCAGCGGCTTAGAGCCCAGTGACATGCCCACCCCTATTCTGCAGAATGAGGCTGCCCTGGAGGTCTTGCAGGAGAGCATTAAGCGAGTCAAGGATGGGCCTCCTTCACTTACCACCATCTGTTTCTATGCCTTCTATAACACAGAGCAGCTGCTGAACACTGCAGAAATTTCCCCAGATAGCAAGCTGCTTGCTGCTGGGTTTGACAACTCCTGTGTAAAACTTTGGAGTTTACGATCCAAGAAGTTAAAGTCAGAACCCCACCAAGTAGACGTGTCCCGCATCCACTTGGCTTGTGATATTCTCGAGGAAGAGGTATGAGTATCATTTTTCCTTCTCTATACCTGCCTTACTCATTTGCTTAGAACAGAGAAGGGACTTCATTATTTCCCTCGTTGTATCGCTAAAACCAACTAATGCCGTGTAACCCATATCCATTGAATTCCTGCTAATGCCTAACCGTGGAAGAGATCAAAACTATTTTTAAAAACATTAACTTAATATTATGAATGGATGGTTAGAGCTGATAAGTATCTGAAATGTGGATAACATCACTAAGCCTAATTAAAGACCTTTAGCAAATATTGACTTTAATTGAGATTTAAATTAACTATCCTTGTATATATATATCTGCACATTTGTGCAAGTATAAATATTAGAAGTAGGATTACTGGGTCAAAGGGTCTTTGTGTTTTAAATTGTGATTAATATTGTCCCTTTCCCCACAGAAAGTGGTTGTGCCATTTTACAATCTCAGCAACAGCATGTGAGGTCTCCCTACCCCTCATCAACATTGAGTGTTACCATCTTTCTGAGGTACATCCTCTGCCTTCATGTACCCCAGGGTGTTCCCAGACCCCATTTTGAAAGGCACCCAGGAAGTATGGTTGAAATGTAATGTGTCATCAGGTCTTGTTTTGTCTGTTTGGGGATGGTTATTGAAAAAGGCAGGCCCCCGTGACCTGAGTTTCATGTCACAGAGAGTCAGTGCCTTAGAAAACATGTGGGCAAAGGGAGAGAGAGATCAGACTTCACAGAGTTAACTTTCCTGAGAGTGGTCCCACAAAAGTGTGTGGACCACGATACATATATTTGCCAGTGAAGTTCAAGTATGTGCTTCAAGTGATTTTGGATGGAAAATTCTTTGCAAAGTGTTGAAAAATTCAGGAGTAAAGAATCACTGTAGTTCATTATAGTTGCTGATGAGGATATCAAGAACATTGGATGTACTAAATTCAGCCCTTCATTTCCTGTTCCTGTTTTCTGAGGGACCTTTCAGTTAGTATGGCTTTGAGATTTTGATTCTTGCAGCTGAGACAGCATCATTAGAGGAGTTTGTTACAAGGAGTAGAGAGAGATTCTAGAGTCCCATGTACAAACTTTGATTTCTAGAATTTTATAGTATCTTCCAAAATAATTTTCATTGCACCATTGTTTGAATTATCACACTTCTCTTTTCCTTGGAGCTAGTTCTGACTGTTTGGGGGTGCTTCACACACAGTGAGGGATACTGCCCTAACTTACTTGCAATTTTCTATAAATACAAAAAAGAAGAGATTATTCCCTCTGATCTTATTAGCTTTCGTATACAGAGTTTGAGGATTATTCTAGGCATTAACATAAAGAAAGATGGCAATATGGTATCTTAGAAAGAACATTAAAAATAAAAATGTTTACGATTTTAGCCTGGCCACCTCTAAAAACTAGCTCTCTCCTCCGAAGGCTTCCAGGCATTGGCAGCAGTGTATTTAAAGATCTACAAGTAAAGAATAGCATGAGGAATTCCAAGAACTGAAAGAAATTAAATATCAGCCAGACTTGGGAGGGAGTAAGACTGGAAGCAAGTACGTGGGGGCTATCTATGTGAGAAATTTTGGTAACCTGAAGTAGGATGGTGGCAGCTGAAAAGGAAAAAGGTGGTTTGGAAGGTAAAATGGAAAGAACTCAGTTATTGGATTAATGTGGAGGATGAAGGAAGAGTTAAGGATAACATCTGTGTCTCAGAATTGAACAGCTTGGTGGCTGGTGGGAGATGAGATGGGATCATTCACTGAGGTAGGGAACAAAGGTAGTCATAAGAACAGGTTTGGGTTGGTCTGGTTTGGTTTGAAGTATCTTTCTAGCTTGTTCATCTTTATCCATATTGAAAATACTGTAGATTTCTAGTTTCTGCTTTTTCTAGAACAAACTTTTCTTTTACTTCAGGACTAAAGATCCTTTTTTTCTGTTGTTGGGGGGCTTCCTATTTAGGATTTCTATTCCCTCCACCCACTCATTTTGTCATAGCAGTTCGGGGAAATTTTCTTTTTAGTTTCTGCCGAAAGAGCATTTTGGGGGAGAAGCAAGGTCTAAATTAGTTCTGGTAGTTGGTTTTTAATGTTTTTATGATGAGAATTTGGACTTTCTTTATTCCTTGTAGAATTCACAATTAAAATTGAGACTCTTAATACAAGGGTGACAAACTCATGTACCTGTAGAAGTCAAGCCGGTAAAAGTAAATGGTAAAACCATCTGGGTTAAAGAGATGATAAACCAAACCTGTTGCCATCAAGTGGATTGCATAGCAACCTGTAGGACAGAGTAGAACTGCCCTATAGGGTTTCCAAGGAGCAGCTGGCAGATTCAAACCGCTGACCTTTTGGTTAGCAGTGGAACAATTAACCACTGCACCAACCAGGGCTCCTTACACCACTCAGGGACTCCAAATCAGTTGCTGTTAAGTTGATTCCGACTCATGGAGCTCCCACGAGTTGAACTTGCTGACCTGTTGGTTAGCAGTCGAGCTCTTAACCACCACACCACTAGGGCTCCTAAAGAGATGATAGGAAGTATTGAAACACTTGGCAAACCAAATTAAAAAATCAGTTTACAATCTATACCTTAATCTTTTTGAAGAAATAACTTTAGCATGAGAATTGAAAATATTTCCACACAAAAGTTATACATGAATGTTCGTAACACATTATTCATAGGAGCCAAAAAGTGGAAATATCCTGAATGTCCATCAACTGATGAATGGATAAATAAAATATGGTATGTTCATATCATGGAGTATTATTTCACCATAAAAACGAATGAAGTACTGATACAAGCTACAACCTGGATGAACTTTGAAAACATTATGCTAAGTGAAGAAAACAGGCTACATATTGTTTGATTCCATTTACACAAAATGTCCAGAACAGGCAAATCTATAGAGAAAAGTAGATTAGTGGTTGCCTGGGGCTGAGGCCAGGGGGGAGTGGGAGTGACTGTTAATGGGTGTGGCAATTCTTTTTGAGGTGATGAAGAAGATCTGGAGTTAGATAGTGGTAATGGTTGCACAGCTCAGTGAATATATTAAAAACCACTCAACTGTACACTTTAAAAGGGTGTATTTTATGGTATATGAATTATATCTCAGTGTTTTTAAGTGTAAAAAAACAGTAATCAGAAGCTCCTATATAGCATAAGATTTTTTCTGTAAATTATGCCAAACGAAACTAGATTTGTGACACTGCAGCATAGCTTCTGTTATCTGCTGACTGAAGATAACTCTAGATTAACCTTCGGAAGTTCATTAAATTGGCACAACAGTCCCCTTTTCTCACCCTTGGTACTAGTCGTCGTTCTTGTTAGTTGCCGCCAAGTCATAGCCCCTCCTATTTCAGGCAGTCAAAGTGAGCCTTCACTTTCTACCCCTTGTTCCACATTGAAATAGGAATATAAATGAGATCAAACTTTACCCTTCTTGATTGTTAACTATGTGTTTTTAATATTTTAGCAATATGACAAACTGCAGATACCAAATCAAGGATTTGCTTTTCTTTTCAGTTATGTGTACATTACCACCATCATCACTACCAACTTCCCATCCCCTCACTCCAGGCGGTTTGCGATGCTGTTGTCATGGAGTCGATTCCAACTCATGAAGTCCCCACGTGTGTCAGAATAGAACTGTGCTCCATAGGGTTTTCTATGGCTGATTTTTTGGAAGCAGATCACCAAGCCTTTCTTCTGATGTGCCTCTGGGTGGATTTGAACCTCCAACCTTTCAGTTAGCAGCCGAGCATGTTAAACGTTTACACCACCCCAAAAACAAAAAACAAACCCATTGCCATCGAGTCGATTCCGACTCATAGCGACCCTATAGGACAGAGTAGAACTGCCCCATGGAGTTTCCAAGGAGCAGCTGGTGGATTCGATCTGCCCACCTTTTGGTTAGCAGCCGAGCTCTTAACCACTGCACCACTAGGGCTCCTTACACTACCCAGGAACTCCAAATCAGTTGCTCTCGAGTCGATTCTGACTCATGGAGCCCCCATGTGTCACGTATATTGTTTATTTAATGTCTGCTGAATTTTCCCCCAAAATCTGATAATCTTAAAGTTTGAAAACTCATCAATGTTGTCATCAGTATTCAGTTTTATAATTTGTATATAAAACTGTCGTTTAAATCAGTGCTGTGCAATGGGAATATAATGCAAGCCACATATGTAATTTAAAATTTTCTAGTAGCCACATTAAAAAGTAAAAAAGAACAGGCGAAATTAATTTTAATAATCTATTTTATTCAACCCAATATGGCTAGTATTATCATTTCAACATGTAAGAATATTTAAAAATTATTAATTAAGTCTGTTAATTTAGAAAAGGAGCCTAGGTGGCACAAGCAGTTTGCAGTCAGCTGCTAACCTAAAGGTTGGTAGTTCAGATTCACCCAGTGCTGCTGTGAAAGGCCTGGCAGTCTGCTTCCATAAAGATTACAGCCAAGAAATCCCTATGGAGCAGTTCTGCTCTGTAACACATGAGGTCACCGTGAGGCGGGGGCCAACTCTACGGCAGTTAACAACAACACAGCCCATCGCAGAAATCTTGTGTACAGTTGACTCTTCCAGCACAGGTCGGCCTGCACTTGCCAATGGCCACCTGCTTTACTGTCACTGTTCTAGTTCAGGCTGCTGTCATCTCCCACATAGAGTCACCCGCTTGCTTCCAAGCCTTAACCCATTCCCCAGTCTGGCCGTATTTAATTTCTTCATTTCTACTTCACAGCTAGTTAAGGAACCAAAAAAAAAACCAAACTGATTGCCATCTAGTGGATTCTGACTCATAGCAACCCTATTTCAAACCCCAAAAAGTAGCTGTGCTCTAGGGAAAACTAGAGCATGAGATGTGATACTTGGAACATCCTACTTTAGGAGCAGGTATCCTCCATAACCAGTCTAGATTTTTAGGGACCCCGTGATCTAGAGTAGGGGTCAGTGGACTACGACCCATGGGTCAAAGCCAGAGGTGTGTAAGACAGTACTTAAAGATATTTTAGAATATCTGTTTTTATTTTCCTGTCTTTTAAATTTTTTATGTATTTTTTATAATTTCATAAGATATAATTTATTATTACATGTGTATACTTTAAAATTACAGATTCTTACTTGGGATGGATGCTCATTTACCATGGGATGCTCAGTCACAAATGCAGCAAGTTCTGGGCTGTTAAATGCTGTTAGCCAAGAGCAGGGAGAGTGTCTGTGTGAAGAAGCTGCTCATTCAGGGTGTCACCTCTCCTGCACTGAGGCCCTTGTGGGACTGGAGTAAGCGGCCCACAAAAACATGGCTTGGTTATTTCAAGCTGTGGTCTTGGCAAAAGGCTGATAGTGATAGCCAGCAGGAAGGTCCTGGTTTCTCCATTTCTCAGTCAACAGAGTCAGCCAGGCACTTTGCCACAGGATTAG
This sequence comes from Trichechus manatus latirostris, assembly GCF_000243295.1. Taxonomy (NCBI): domain Eukaryota; kingdom Metazoa; phylum Chordata; class Mammalia; order Sirenia; family Trichechidae; genus Trichechus; species Trichechus manatus. Next base: position 7,536,447 of record NW_004444053.1, read on the forward strand.
GACAGTCCTCCAGATCCTTGGGAGACTCATCTGAACTCCTAGTGCATCCTCTTCTAGCCAACCCTTCGCAGTATCTCTGAGCACCAAAGTTTAGATCCATTTCCTAACTCTGTAACTTCCTGTTCCAGATGAAGAGGACGTTTGCCTGAGAGATAATAAAATGACCTTTACTTCACAGTTAACTCTCGAAGGATTTTTACCTAATTCATCCTGGGTCCTTGTTTGCTCCCACAGTTCTTACATAAACTTTCTGGTGTAGAGCAATGAGTTATTCTGGAAATCTTAAAGTATTGTCATAACCTCTTTGGGAAGGAAAATGACTAATGTTCTTGTTAGCGCTCGGTAGAACCGTAAGCTCCCAAATGCATATGGATTTTTAATGTTGAGTGTCTGGGATAGTCTTTTGAATACTATTGGACATTGATGTTTATTTTCTCTTAACTGTTTCTCAAATATGTACCCATTACAGGCATTCATTTAATTTTTAATGTAGTGGTTTTCAAATAGACGTTAAAAGGGTACCGTCTTCCTATACAAGAACCTAAGGCTCACGATGATGTTTATTTCTAAACCAACAAAGCCAGTTGGTTCAATAATCTTCATTTTGCTTTTCTTCTAGTGTTTAATTAAAATCCATTTTAATTTATGAATTCCAGGCTGAAGACAGCTTAGTTTTGAGAAGCTTGTCTCTGAGGGGAAAAAGGGAAGCAGATTTTGAAAACAGTGTACTTGTGGGGGAAAAAAGAGGGGAAGGGACCTTTCTCTTGAAGTACTGTTAGTGGCTCTCTTCTTTCTGTCCCCCTACAAAGGAAATAATTTCCAAGAATCACATGAGTTGTTTGGTTTGTTTAAAGCAATTCTCAATCCATGCTTTGTTTTGTTACTTTGGGGAAATGTTGAGACCCTCCAGAAAGTCGTTGTCTTAAAAACTTCATCTATATTTCTTTTTGGACACTAGCAAGTTTATGGCCTTTAACAGGGGTGTGTGTTTAATTTATTGAAAACAACCTTTCTAGCTTACTATTAATTCTAAAGTGTCTGGGTTGTATTTTGGCTAAACTCGTGTAACAGTCCTGCGTTAATGTCTAAGTGACACCACTTCTGCCTCATGTGTTGCTGCCTTCGTCGTTAACCCCAGTCATGGGAGTAATGAACTTGTCAGGATTATTTTAAATGCAGTGGAAATGGGAGCTATATGGCTTATAAAGTAGCTAGAAATTTCAAATGAAGACATGCCCATAGAATAAAAAGAATCTAAGAAGGTAACATAAATTTAAAAGTAAATCTTTCCAAATGACATATATCAGAATTTACAAAGAAAGTTCCCAGAGGCTACCTTTTAATCAGCTTTTGAAATATGTATTATCCTCAGCCTAAGAGTAGGGTCCACAGTCATTACTCTCTACTAACAGCCTTGCATCTCTGTATCTTTTGATCTGATGAATTTAGAGAAAGCAATTTATAAGTTCCAAAAGACTTTGCATTCCTTTCAATTATGAGTCATTTTCCTGGGTCACGTTTCGCATTAAGGGCAAGGCCCCTGTCGTTTACTAGGTAGATGCTAGTTTCCCAAGAAACCCCTTTTCCCTCCTCTCCCCTCGTTTTCCTTGTCAGACCACTAAACTTTTTTTTCTTGTATATTTCTTCCCATCCTCACCCTCACCCTGATGTTCTTCTAGGATGATGAGGATGATAGCGCAGGCACAGAAATGAAGATACTGCGAGGACATTGTGGGCCTGTGTACAGAACAAGGTTCCTGTCAGACAGCTCAGGGTTGCTCTCTTGTTCTGAAGACATGTCCATTAGATACTGGGACCTCGGAAGTTTCACCAACACTGTGTTGTACCAAGGACATGCCTACCCTGTGTGGGACCTGGACATTAGCCCCCATAGTCTGTACTTCGCCAGTGGCTCCTACGACCGCACTGCCAGGCTGTGGTCGTTTGACCGGACTTACCCACTGAGAATATATGCAGGGCACCTGGCAGATGTGGACTGTGTCAGATTCCACCCTAATTCTAACTACTTAGCCACCGGCTCCACCGATAAGACCGTCCGGCTGTGGAGTGCTCAGCAGGGGCACTCTGTGAGGCTCTTCACGGGCCACCGAGGACCTGTGCTTTCTCTTGCATTTTCTCCCAATGGTAAGTACTTGGCATCCGCTGGCGAGGACCAGAGGTTGAAGCTGTGGGACTTGGCATCTGGAACCCTTTATAAAGAGTTGAGAGGCCACACGGACAACATCACTAGCCTTACGTTCAGCCCGGACAGCAGCCTGATTGCCTCGGGCTCCATGGACAACTCTGTGCGTGTTTGGGACATCAGGAACACTTACTGCAGTGCTCCTCCTGATGGCTCCTCCAGTGAACTCGTGGGCGTATACACTGGGCAGATGAGTAATGTGCTGAGTGTACAGTTTATGGCCTGTAACCTTCTTTTAGTGACGGGGATTACACAAGAAAATCAGGAACATTAATTTTTAATTTTTGTGTTAATGGATTGGGGCAGTGGTGAAAGGCCTCAGGATTGCAAGTCTTACTACAAACTGAGATTAAATCACTGACTGACTGTGAAAACACTTCCCTACTCTTCCTTTTCTCCCATTGGTGGACATCCTTAGTATCCACACCTTCATCCCGGCACCCCCCCCCCCCAAATGTCGAAGGACTGAGGTGGCGGGGAGAAAGGCGATTAATAAGTGCACATGACAGCAAGAACTAAGATGCTTCTGAGGTCAGATGGCAAGTTGTTACGAAGACCCCACCATGCCCTGGTGCAGGTATCTTAGTGTCTCTCCTCATCTTTCCTGTCTGCAAAACTCAGATAATACTTAACCTCACCAGGGTGCTGTTTGATTAGAGGGTGATTGCAAAGCTCTTTCAAGATATGTAGTGCTACAAGTGTTAAGTATTATCAATCACTTTCATTGAGGGGAAATCCTTATCAGTTAGTAATGCAGGGGAGGAAAGGGGAGGGGGATAATCCTGGCAAAAAGTCTTTCCTTTTCCATAATTACAAAAAAACAGGATTTTTTTTAATTATTGCTATTATAATAATTATAATAATTATTATTATTATTATTGAGAAGAGGAAATCTAGCACTGGCAGAGGGTACTTTCTCTGCTTTTATCTTTCAGGTTTGACTCCTGGCACTGGCTGTGATACTTGGAATTTTGAGGTTCAGGGAAATTAGAGAATTTGGTAGCACAGTGTATTGGGAGAAAGGGAAAATTTATGGGTGACAGATTGATCACTCTGGCTGACTTGTTTCTAGAAGTGGGTGGGTGGACTTGATGGAGAAAGTTGTGGGATCTTGCAGTGATAGTGGGAAAGGCAGATTCTTTTCATGGCTGCACTTCTGTTAGTAATTATCTCCCCTGAAAAGAATGATTGTGGTAAAGAAATGAAAATAATTTGAAATTATAAGTCACAAGGTAGAATTAGAAAATACTGAATTTCAAATGACTGTTTGTTTATTCAGAAGTGTGGCTTTTCCACACCTCTTCGCCCCTGAGAGCACCCTGCTCCCACCTTCTGCACTGCAGTAACCAGTAATGAACACTTTGTGAAGCAAATCGTGAGAACACGCACGCATATGAAGCTGCTCTGAGGATAGAGCAAGCCTAATTTGTAGAAGAAGGATTAAATATTTCTGTTTTCTGAAAAGAGTTATTTTGTATTTTGTTTTCTATTAAAATGTATTTAGTTTCAAAAAAAAAAACAAAAAACAAAAAAGTGTTGGCATCTTTTGTAAATTCCGAGGAAAGGAGGGTATTTGATTTGTCCTGGAGTAACATGCATCTCATCTCTCTTCAGAACAGCCAGTTGGTGTAGGTTAGACCAGTCCAAACAAAGGTATTCAGCTTACTTTGAATTGTGATTCCCCTTGGCATTCACGTAGATTTTTGGTAGATTTAATACTGTTTATACATCAAAAATTGTCAATTGCTGACTGAAGACATTATGCATCTTACTATCTAGAGTTATTTTGTAAGGCTCTACTTCCAGCTGCCATTAGAGATCCATTATAAAACCTCTGAGGGTTATAAGACCTGTTAATAACACAAGCTATTTACTGGAAAATTCAAGATAAAGTATTTGTTCAAAGATTAAATGATACCAGACTGAAAATATTGACTTTAATCTGTTCTGGGTAGATCAAAAATTAGAGTTAGAGGTCACGCATGCTTACTGTACTTAAGGTATCGTTCAAATTAATGGACTCATTTGGTAGAAAAATATTAGGAACTATATTTCCCTGATCCATGCAGTGTGATTTCTACATTTAAATCCTCAAGTATACTTTAAAAAAATAGTACAGAGTAAGTAAAACTGGAAGATTGGATTTTTTTCTCAATTATTTTGTTTTAAAAAAATCTACTTCCAAACATAATTTTCTGGCAAGGACTCCAAGAATTATCAGGAAGTTAAGTAGGAATACTCCAGAATTCTATGCCAATTTTCTTTTTTACTTGAGCCTAAGATGCTAATTAATTGGAAATGTTTATTATTCATAAAAATACATATATTTGGGACATTGTAAGAAGGATCCTTTGGTAACTTAGCAAGACAGCATCACTTTCCATGTTCTGCAGGTAAAGCTAAGGATTTAAATGTGTTCTTACCTGTAAGAATTGAACTCGTAAGTTAGATTTTATGTTACATTACTAGAATCAATGAAATTCCTAAATTGGACTGAATCATTCTCAGAAGTGAAAGTATCACTAGCTTAGGATATTGCAAAGGTTTTTGTTTGCTTGTTTGTTTTTTAATTCAGAATTTCCTTGATTAAACACAAAAATGTATTAGGTTAGTCGGTCTTCACATTACCAGTCATACCCTTGTTTTGTGATTTCAGTTCATGCTCTTAATGACTAGTATATTTGACCTTTTTTTTCCTTTGTGAACTAATCTTAATGTGGGGTAATTTAACTTTTTATACAATGCCCTCATAACTTCCCCCAAACCCTTAAAAGTATTAAGAGTCTTATACACATGGGTGTATAAGAACACAGTTAAACACTCTTCACACGCTCTCTGACATTATTTCATTTTCTCCTTGGAGCAATCCTGTGAGGTGGACAGCACTGGTGAATATTAGCATTTTGTAGATGAAATATCTGAAGTCCAGAAACCTATTTTATTTATTCACACCCGACATGAAATATTCATTTGTCTTGAATGTGTTATATAGATTCGGTATCCTCAAGTTCTAGCTGGAAGGTGTAGCTGTGAAGTTGTAAACACTTTTTTAATAATCCTCCAAAAAGGAACTACAATTTTACTTTATTTAAAAAGCATGTATGTAGTTCTTAGTATGTACCAGAGACTGCTCTGAAGGCTTTATAAAACCTATTTAAATCCCTTAACAATCTTATGAGGTAAGTGCCATTATTATCCCCATTTTACAGATGAGGAAGTTGAGGCACTGATGGATTAAGTCACTTGCGAGCGTTCACATAGCTGGTAAATTGGTGAAGCCAGAATTTGAACCTGGGAAGCCTGGCTCCAGAGTTCATACTCTTAATGACGCTACGCTGTCTCCCTTGATTCCCTCGGTATCAGACAAAGAGTGAACTGAGTTTAGTAGTAACTAAATGTTCCTAGCAATAGTTGCAAGACACATGCTTCCCTTTGCCAAGTAAGTCAGCGGTAACAAACAGGATCAGAACCTGGCAGTAAGAACAAACCTAAACAATATATGGCTAAAAGAAACATCAGAATATTCAATAATGTTAGACCACAATGATAAATCTCTGCAATGTTAGCTTACCAGCACACACAGCCATGGAAAGGGTCATTGTTATAAAGTGGACAAGCGCTGAAAAGACTAGCTGAAATTTCTTAGGCCGACAGGCTTGGTAAATCTAATTTTAATTTCACAGAAGACTGGCCAAAAGGAAGAGAGAAAATTAGGATAAAGGAAAGTAAGTAATAGGAAACAATTTAAAGTTTTTATATCCAAGATCCTCCTTCTAAAGATACCGTGTTTACTGGATTTTCATTTGTTATATCTATATGTTAAAAATGCCTTGGTTGTATTAAAAAGTCTATTGAATATGTGGGTTTCTAATTTTGCTATTGCCCAGATTGGTATTTAAATATATGGAGTAAAAGATTAGTCTATACTTCAAATTGTCTTTCAGTTGCATGTTTTAGAAGTGTTCGTTATGACTATACCTACACCAAAATTCATATTGCTGACACCTACATAGCAGCCAAATGACTCAGAAACTGCCCTATAGTAAACATAAAATCCTGTTATAGAATCTCAGTAAGGCAAACATCCCTTGTTAGTTTGACTCATTGAAGGACAACTTAGTTACTTACCTATGATTGACTGAAATCCCCAGAAGAAATATTTTTATATTAAATAAGTACATGAGTACCTACTATGAGCAGACATTGTGTTCATTAGTGGAAATACAGTGATAAGCAAAACAGATACAGTCCCTGACTTGAGTTTATAGCCTAAGGAGGGAGGCAGATATTAATACCACGTATAAATAATACCATAAATATAAATATAGTAAGTGCTATATACTGAGTGCTATGGAAGACTATACTAGGGGATCTAATTTAGATTTAAGCATTCAAGGATGACCTCTCTGAGGAGGTAACAATTAAGATGTAAATTGGATTACATCACTTCCCTGTTCTAAACCCTTCAGTATTCTACCTAGGATAAAAGCTAAATTTCTGGCAGTGCTGAAGTCCTGCCAACTGTCCGACCTCGTGTCAAGCTGCTTTGCTCCCTACTCACATTGCCTCAGCCCCACTGGTCTTAGCACCAGGTTCTTTTCCATTTAGGAGTTCAAACCATTCTTTTTTTTTTTTTCTTGTATTTTACACGAAGGTTTACAGAGCAAATTTGTTTCCCATTAAACAATACACATATTGTTTTGTAACATTGGTTGCCACCCACGTGATGTGTCAACACTGTGCCCTTCTCAACCTTAGGTTCCCCATTACCAGCTTTCCTGTCCCCTCCTGCTTTCTTGTTCTTGCCCCAGGGCTGATGTGCCCATTTAGTCTCGTTTGGTTTTATGGGCCTATCTAATCTTTCACTGAAAGGTGAACCTCAGGAATGACTTCAGTACTAAGTTAAAAGGGTGTCTGGGGGCCATGGACCATTATTTTCTGAACTCTGACTGGCTGCTGTTGTTAGCTGCCATCAAGTCTGTCCTTGACTCGTGATGACCCCATGCAGAACAAAATGAGATGCTTCCCAGTCCTGCACCATCCCCATGATGGGTTTCAGATCAGATCTTTGTGATCCACAGGGTTTTTATTGGCTGATTTTTGGAAGTAGAACACCAGGCCTTTCTTTCTAGTCTGAGTCTGAAAGCTCCACTGAAACCTGTTCAGCATCATAGCAACACGCAAGCCTGCACTGACAGGTGGTGTCTGTACATGAGGTGCATTGGCCAGGAATCAAACCCAGGTCTCCCATGTGGAAGGCTACCACTGAACCACCAATGTCCTCATAACTCCTATTTATCCTCCAGGCCTCTGCTTAATTGTTCACTGGCTGCTACATGGAACATGGATAGGGGGATGTGAAGGTGAAAGCCAAGAGGCCAGTTAAGAGATCAATTCAGTAGTCCATGGGAGAGGTGAGGGTGATGTTGACTAGGGTGACCATAGTGGAAATGGAGAGTAGATACTTCCAATAGGTATTTTAGAGGTTGATCTGGCTGAACTTTGTGTTGGATTGGATGGGGAGAGAAGAAGAGAGGAGAGGCATGGATGGCCCACATATTTCTGGCATGAGCAACTTAGTGCATAGGGCTGCAATTTATTGTGTTGAAAATACTAGAGAAAGAAGTTTGGCGAAAAGATCAATTGTTCAGCTGTGGACCTCTTATGTTTCAATTTCTTATAAGAGAACCAAGTGAAGATAAACCAGGCAGGCATTTGGATAGACGTGCCTAGAGCCCAGAAGAGATGTCTGGATTTGAGAGTTGTATCCATTGGAGTGCTTTCTGCTATAAGGAACAGAAATCTGACTCAAAGTGGTTTTAAAAATATCAGATTTTATTGGTTCACATAATTTAAAGTCTAGAGGTTGGGTGGGTTTCATATGCAACTCACTAAGGGCCCTATCTCTGTTCTGTAACTCAGCTCTACCCTCTGTGGTTGGCTTTATCCCCAGGCTGGCTTTTGCCATGGTTTTGAGAAGGCTACCAACAGCAATGAGGGCCAGAGACTCCCTCACTCATGTCTAGTGGAATGTGGGCTCACTTTCCATTCTTCATTCTTAAGAGCAAGGGAAGTTTTTCTAGAAGCCCTCTCAAACCTCTGCAATTTGATTTAGGCCTGCCAATCCAGGAACCAATCCCTGACAAGGGTTAGCCATATTGGTTTATGCTAATCAGTACCTCTGGAGTTGAGGTCAATTCCCCAAACTTGACACAGCTTCTACACAATACGGATAGAATGACGTTGTGTTCTACAAGAGTCATGGCATGTAGATGTAATTTGAAATCTTACAAATGGTTGTGATTACCAAGGATAAGAGTATAGAGTGAGAGGAGATGAAAGCTTAGGAATGAGCCTTGAACTTCCCTAACAGTCAGAGATCAGAAAAGAGGAGCAACCAACAAAGGAAGAAAAGCATGAGAGGACAGTGTCCCAGGAGCATCTCAAAATAGGAGTTGTCAGCTGTACTGAATACTACTGAAAATTCAAGTAAGCCAAGTATTAGAAAGTGTCCATTAGATTTGGGGGGGAGGTGGCTGATAACCTTAGCATTAACATTTTTGGTTGAGTAATGGAAAGAGGATTGAAATGGATGGAAGGGTAGAAAGGTAATAGGATCACAAATATGGACACAATTTATGACAGGTCATAGCAGTGGGAAAGGACAGATTTTTTACAACAGGTGCTAAGACAATTGGCTACCCATATGGAGAAAAATGAAGTTGGATGCCTACCTTGCTATACACAAGAACCAATTCCAGGTAAATTAAAGACCTAAATTGGAAAGGCAGAAGCAGAACTAGAAAACATTTAAAAGAGAATATCCTCAATAGAGACAAGCACAGTGAAGAAGGAAGTTAAGGGCCAAGACAAGAAACAGAAGGTCAGAATCATGTTCACTCAGTCCCAGCTGTGTATACTCAGTGATACATTTCAGAAACAGAAATACCTCAGCCTCCAGCATATGCAAGAACTTTTCAACATCCTGAACCTTAGCTAAAAACAAGTTAAGGCCTGGTTCCAGAACCAGAGAATCAAATGTAAGAGATGGCAGAAAAGCACCAACTTTTCAAAGGATAGCAACAGTGTGACTCAGAAGGTCTCAGCACCTACAGAATACCTGCACCTCTACTCTTCCTATCACCACGGTTACCTTCCTTCTGGAAACCTTCCAATGTGGAGCAACCAGACCTGGAACAACTCAACTTGGAGCAACCATTCCTAGAACAACCAGGTTTGGTGCACCCAAGCATGGAATAACTAAGCCTGGAACAACTAGGATTAGAACACCCAGGTCTGGAACAATCAGTTCCAGAACTGTGGAGAGGAATTTCTGCTGCCCCAGAGCCAGTTCCAGCAAAATTCTGCCTCTGAAGGCCTCACAAACCATGAACATACAACCTAAAGATGTGTGAAGATGGGTATATAATTCAATGTCAATCAGCAGTGGTTACATTACTTCCTTCCTCACAGGACTTCTTGTTTTAGAGCTATGTATCTCTGCCTTGATATCCTGGTTTTCATTGTGCCTAGTGGATAGATTGGGCTGAGGGTGGGGCAGGGGGAGGGGAGAGTATGATTAGCATTTAATCAAAGAGGTTTCAATAACAGCCTCCTGACAGATTACCTTGGTTGCTCTAGACAACATGATAAAAGATGTCTCTGGCTATAGATAACTAGATAAAATACTAGCTTGGATATCTTTAGGATCTAGCCTCGAGAATAGGAACTCAAAGTACAAAGATGTGTGATGAAGGATTATTTGTATTTTTTAGCATCAGGAGGCTTTACTAAACAACTGAATTGCTAAGGTGAAGGGTTAAGCTATAAGGAGCCTCACTAATTTCCTCTGCCCTTCTGCTCTCTGCTTTACTACAACCCCTAAGTTGTTCATTACTTGAATACTTATAGAAAGATGTTTTGTATTTTGCTACATTATGGTAATGTTAATATCAATGTGGCTGGTTGACTTACAAATATTAGTACAAATAAATAAAATATTAAAAGAGAGAACATCCTCACTACCTCAGCGTAGGAAGAAATTTCTTCCAAAAAGCACTAACCAAAAAAGAAAACATTGATTAAATTCAAAATCATCTGTTCTTCAAAAGACACCACAAAAAGAATGAAAAGACAGGCTACTGAGTATGAGAAGATACTTTAGTAAGTAAGCAACAAAGGACTAGAATCTGAATAGCAATGTCCAACAGAATTTGCCATGGAAATGAAAGTATTCTATAATTCTGCACTGTCCAATAAAGTAGCCACTGGCCACATGTGGCTATTGAGCACTTGAAATGTGGACTGAATTTCTTATTTTATTAATTTAAATTTAAATAGCCACCTGAGGCTAGTTGCCACCAAACTAGACTGAACAGAATTCCAGAATATATAAAGAACTCCTACAAATCAGTAAGATAAAAGCACAGTTCAATGAGAAATAAAGGGCAAAAGTCTTGAATAGAGAGGCACATCACAAAAGAAATCCAAATGTCCAATAAACAAAAAATTACTCAACCTCAGTAAACATGGAAATGCAAATTTAAAGCAATAGGATAACTTTATACACTCATCAGATTAGCAAAAATTAAAAAGCTGGACAATGCCAAGTGCTGTGGAAGATTTGGAGCATCAGGAACCCTCATACACTGCTGGTGGACTAAATTTGTAACTACTTTGGGAAACTAGTATTACATAACTAAGTTGAAGAAAAGCACTCTATTATAGCCAGCAATTCCACCCCCGGGTCTAAAAATGCATGCTTACATCACCAGGATACTTTACAATAATGTCCATGACAGCGTTGCTCATAATTCCCCAGAACTAGAAACAAACTAAATGCTCATCAGTAAAAAGGATAAATTATTGAATATTCACATAATGATAAAATTTACAACAAAAATGAACAGATTAGAGCTACGCGCAACTACATGTATGTATCTTACAATGTTGAGTGGGGAAAAAATTAATTTCTACAGAATTATTTCATTTACATAGAGTTCAAAATCAGGCAAAACAATATATATTTTTAGGATGCATACAAACATGATAAAGCTATAAAGAAAAGGGACGAGCAAGGGGCTTTATCAGGAAAGTGTATTTCTGGAGTACCAATATTCTATTTCTTGACTTAGGTGGTGGTTACACCAGTGTTTGTTTTAAAATTGCTAAGTGGTACTATGTTAAAAAAAGTTTTTTTAACAGTTGTCTTAGATATCTAGTGCTGCTATAACAGAAACACCACAAGTGGATGGGGTTTTAACAAAGAAAAGTTTATTTCCTCAGAGTTAAAGTAGGCTAAAAGTCCAAATTCAGGGCATCAGCTCCAGGGGAAGGCTTTCTCTCTCATGAATGTTCCCCAGGACTAGGAGCTTCTCGGCCCAGGGACCCTGGTCCAAAGGACGCGCTCTGCTCCCGGCACTGCTTTCTTGATGGTATGAGGTCCCCAACTCTCTGCTTGCTTCCCTTTCCTTTTATCTCTTGAGAGATACAAGGTGGTGCAGGCCACACCCCAGGGAAACTCCCTTTACATTGGATCAGGGATGTGACCTGGATAAAGGTGGTGTTACAATCCCACCGTAATACTCTTTAACATAAAATTACAATCACAAAACGAAGGCCAGCCACACAATTCTGGGAATCATGGCCCAGTCAAATTGATACACACATTTTTGGGGGGACATAATTCAAACCACGACAACAGTAAAATGGAGATAAGGAAGTAGAGAGTGGCAATAGACTATAATAATAATAATAGTACAGACTATTCTTTTGAGAGACTGGTCATGAAAGAAAGCAGAGAGATTGAGGGGTTGTTAAAGGTGCTGTGAAATCAAAAATTTCTGTTTGCTAGATTTTTGTTGTTGTTTTAATGAAAGCTACTAGAGCAGTGGCTTTCAAACTTTTTCACCCCAACCCACAGTAGGAAATATATTTTAGTATAACACATGGAGTCACCATGAGTCGGAATCCTCTCAACAGTAACCAACAACATACACATACACTACATTTTAGTGAATCTAAGACTCTGATTGTAAAATGCACCATTATTTTACATGCCACTTTTAAAAAAATGCCAATCAAATGATAAACAATGATTTCTTATCTCCTAGGAAATTTATATTTAAAGCTCTTTTAGGCTTTACATAGATTTTTTTATAAGTGAAATACTTTGGTATTGGTGTTCCTAAAACTTCTTTACACTGAGTCCAACTTTTGGACTCACAGTCATCAGTATCTAGGATCTCCCCCTCTGAGCCACCAAAAACATGTCTGATGGGTTATCTTCAAAGAGTGCATCACTTTCTCTCCAGGATTTTCTTCCAAATCACTAACATCCATTCTGCAAGTTTTGATACTGGCACATTCTGATCTTAGCAGATGTCACAACAGAAGCCTTTCAGAGAACAACCAGTTTTCATATTCTTCCCTTAAATTGTCCTTAAATATTTTGCCAACTGAACTGTTGAGTGGTTGCAGTTACACAGTCATGCCACCTGGACTAACACCCCAGCTGACACATCCCACCTACTGCCTGGCCAAAAGCAATTGTAACATAGTCCTAGCTTATCGTGATTTCAAACATTTCAAAAGTTGTTGTTTTTAAATTACATCTTAGACTCCATGAAGTGTGGCATACAAAACAACAAGCATTTCACTGAACAATAACCTTTCCACGTGTGATGTCACAACCCACTAAATTAATTTCGTGACTCACTAATGAGACTATTTTTTGCAAATTGAAAAGTACAGTTTGAATGCTGGTAAGAAGAGTCCAGTAGAGTTGGGAGGGAAGGAGTTGCCAGTGGAATATGAGAAGGTCAGAAAGGATGGGGTCAAAAGTCCTGGTGGCAGGCCTGGCCTTGGATTGCAGGGTTCCTTCCTCAGTATTTACAGGTGGGAAGAAGGAAAAGGGGCAGAGGGAGGGAGGTTGTAAATAAAAGGATATGATTATGAACCAGTTAGGCCAACACTGACTTATTAACCAATGTGATTTATTTTAGTTTAGTTGGATTAACATTTCTTCATCAGGCTGTTTGCAACACTTATTTTGGACAACAGATATACTGACTGGAGCAAGCTATTTAACCTCTCTGAACTTGAGATTTTCTTTCCAAAACATTTTTTTAAAACCCAATCTATAGAGTTCAACTAATGCTGGCCATTTTTCCCGGGCAGAATGAGGGTGCTCCTGACCCCTTTAGCTTGGACATGACAGTCCCGTAGCCCAGGAGCCTTTGCTTTTGGTCTGGTGTCCAGGAGAGGCAGTCGGATATGCAGTGTCCTCCCCACAGCAATGCAGACTCTTATTTCAGGTATTATGAAATGCACGTATAAGAAAGGCTTTTTTTGTGGGGAGAGGTTTATTTAGTGGGTTTTCTTGGTTTTGGCAGATGCATGGTTTTATGGGTTGAATTGTGTCCCGTCCGCACCCCCCTCCGCCTCCCCCAAAACACGTGTTGGAATGCTAACTCATATACCTGTGGATGTAATCCCCTTTGGGAATGGGCTTTTTTGTTATGCTAATGAGGCCATATCAGAGTAGGGTGTATCCTAAACCTAATCATTTAGAGTTGTAAAAAGAGCAGATTAGACAAAGCAGCAAGCACAAACGGGGGAAGATAAAAATGCCGCACTGGGACTACAGAAGCTGAGACAAGGCTCTTCCCAAGAGCTGACAGAGAGAGAAACACCTCTAGACAGCACCCTGACCTCAGACTTCTAGCCTCCTTAACTGTAAGAAAATAAATTTCTGTTCTTTAAAGTCACCCACTTGTGTTATTTCTGTTACAGCAGCACTTGCAAAATAAGACAAAGGGAACGGGCCCCAGTTTTTATTTACAGAGTATGGAACGCTGAGGCATGAAGAGATAAAGTGTACTGTTGAATCCTAGCTACAACAAAGTGTGCCATGGCCTCAGGTAAATTACTTGACCTTTCTGAACCTGTTTGCTCATCTATAAATATGCATGTGTTTATACCTAATGAGTTTGTTGGCAAGATTAAATGGAATAAAGTATATAAAGTGCTTAGCCCATAAAAGATACTTAATGTTAATTTTTCCCTTCTTCACAGTGACTAATCACTTCGAGTAGTTTTTTCAAAATGTAGATGCCAAGCTACTTTTGCCCAACTATCCCAGAATGGCCCAGCAGGAGGAGAGCCTGCCTAATTTAAACAGGCCCTCTAGGGGATTGTGATGTTCCTCCTGACTTTCTACACCACTAGACAGGATCTAGTGCTGTATTCATCTATTTATTCATCATATGTTTGGGCACCAGTATGTGCCAGGCATCATGCGAGGCAGTGGGGACTCAGTGGAGAGCAAAATCAGGCATGATCCCTGCCCTCATATAAACTACAGTCTGTTTCACCGCTGTCCTTGGTGCTTTGTTTTATTCTTAGCTGTGTATGAAGATGTTCAGTCAGAACTGACAGTGGTTTGGAGGGGCAAAGAGGAGTGATGCATCTGTGAAAAACCAAATGAGAAAATGGAAATCTACAATACTTTTAAAATCGTAAAGCACCCTTCAAATGTATGTATGTAATTATTATATAAAGCCCTCTATTCTTTCTTCCTTCCTTCCTGAATAATTTAGCCCACAAGCCACTAGGTGGGTTTGAATAAGATAGGCATCTGTGTGCTAGCAGGTGCGGGGGGAGCGTGGTGATGACAACAGGAGTTCGGTTACATACAGGCAGAACTGATCAAATATGTAAATATATTGAGAATAATGAGGGTGAGGTTTCCCACTGTTGGAAAAGAGAATTACAAATATGCAAAGGGGGAAAACTAGAATGAACTCTGTTGTTGAACTAGAAGTGTAAACTCATGGTTTTATACACACACACAAAAAAACACACACACAAAAATACACACATAGGTGTGTGTATTATGTAGGTAGGCGGGTAGGTGGATGGGTGGATGTGTGTGTGTGTGTGTGTGTGTGTGTGTGTGTGCATGCACGTGTATACATATATTCCCTAGTGTAATCGGCTGAGAGGGCTGGGATCAGCAACACTCTATAGCAATGTGCAACCTGGTGTTTATATCTTGGTTTCTAAATACCATTCTCCACCAAAAAGAACAAGCATTCCTTGGATAAATGGCTAATTCCAGGGCTGGATCAAGGAGTATATAAAGTAAGCCTGAAACATCTTGCACCACAAAGACAGGAAGTGCTTAAAGAATGATGGGGACGTGTCAAAAGGACACATAAGCCAGCTGGAAGGGGCTTGCACCAGCTAAATCTGGGACAATTTGAGCATCAAAATAATAGATTATAATATTTTAAGTAAAACAGAAATCCAGTAATTCATGCCTTATCTTCCCTAACTAACTGGGAGAAGAGAAAGTTCTTCCTTACAGTAAAATGCCAACTAATTAATGGTTAGAATTAGAAAATCATTTTGTAGCCATTGTAGTAATAATTCATCCAAGAAACATCAATGGATCCCATCTTCGTCATCTAGTGCTGCTATAACAGAAATACTACAGGTATTTTACTACAGAAATTTATTCTCTCATAGTCTAGTAGGCTACAAGTCCAAATTCAGGACATCAGCTCCAGGGGAATAATTTCTCTCTCTGTCAGCTCTAGAGGAAGGTCCTTGTCATCAATCTTCCCTTGGTCTGGGGGCATCTCAGCGCAGGAACCTCAGGTCCAAAGGATGCTCTCTGCTCCTGGTGCTGCTTTCTTGGTGATATGAGGTCCCCCTGTCTCTCTGCTTGCTTCTCGCTTTTATATCTCAAAAGAGATTGGCTTAAGACACTATCTAATCTTGTAGATTTCATCAATATAACTGCTGCTAATCCATCTTATTACATCATAGTGGTAGGATTTACAATACATAGGGAAATCACATCAGATAACAAAATGGTAGACAATCACACAATACTGAAAATCATGACCCAGCCAAGTCGACACACATTTTTTGGGGGACACAATTCAGTCCATGACAAATGCTAAAACTGTTGTTGTTAGGTGCCATCAAGTCGGTTCCAACTCATAGCGACCCTATGTACAGCAGAAAGAAACATTGCCCAGTCCTGCGCCATCCTCATAATCATTGTCATGCTAAAACTAGTGGGTGAAATTTTGATAAGAAACTCAAAGTACCTCTCACAAAATACATAGTAATTATAAAAGGAAAAAGTAACTTTACAGTACAGAAATCTGTCAGGCATCATCTTAACCAAGTAATCAAGTCTGGGGCAAATGGAAATTGTTTACCACCTAATAGGAAGCAATGTATATTCCTGCCAAAAATGCACAGCCAGAATCTAATCATAGGGAAACACCACACAAAGCCAAACTGGGAAACATTCTACAAAATAATTGGCCCGTAATCTTCAAAAGCATCAAGAAAAGACTGAGGAACTGTTCCAGACTCAAGGAGGCTAAATAGACTTGATAAGGAAGCCTAATGTGTGATACTAGATTGGATACTTTTGCTATAAAGAAATACTCATAACAATTAAAAGTCCTCGTTTATGCAACTGGTCACATGGTCATAGCTGGTATTTAGAACGACCTTCTTCAACCACCCATTCCATATTTCCTTTGCCCTCAACAAGCACCTCTGCTGGTAGTGGTTCTTTGCCTGGTGGGGTGATCCAAACTTTGAATTCTGAAGAGTCTGTGCCATTAGTAGTTCTGTCTGAATTGGGTTGCTGTAGTTTTCCATTGACTTTAATCACAGGACAAGGTAGTGCTAAAAGATGCCCTAACGGATCTCCTGCATTCCAGAATACTTTTCTTTACCTCCATTATGTAATAGCAGTCCAATTTCTCCTTGGTAATCAGGATCAATCACACCAGCTAATATGGTAACTCCCTTCTTTGCCTGTTGATTCAGAGACATGAGGTGTCCAAAGTGGTTGCATGGCATTCTTAACTCTCAGTTCAATGGAATTACTGTTGTGTTTCCTGGGAGGAGCATTCGTCCCTATCAAACTAAGACCTCTAGACCTGCAGAGCATAGAGTTGTGGGGACAGGAAGCAAAAATTTTGCAAGTGGGTCACTAGAGGTAATAGTGGTCTCACTCCCATTTCCACCCCTTGCTTCCTGGACCCATGGATCTTGGCTATGGGAAAAGAGCACCATATATTAGATGCTGATTTAAAGCATGTACAGCCTCCTGGAGAACATTACCCTGGCCTGCAAGGTATTTCTGCCTAGCTGGCACTGTAATTGAGTCTTTAGAAGACCATTCCATCATTCCATCAAGGCAGCTTCTTCAGGATGTTGGGGAACATGGTAAGACCAGTAAATTCCATGAACATGGGCCCATTGCTGCACTTCATTTGCTGTAGAGCTAGTTCTTTGATTCGAGGCATGCTGTGTGGGATACCATGGTGGTGGATAAGGCATTCTCTAAGTCCACAGATGGTAGTTTTGGCAAAAGAATTGCAAGTAGGGAAGGCAAATCCATATCCAGACTGTCTATCCCAGTAATAACAAAACATTGCCCTTTCCATAATGAAAGCACTCTAGTACGATCAACCTGCCACCAGGTTGCTGGCTGATTGCCCCAAGAAATGATGCTGTATAGGGGACTCAGTGTTAATCTCTGCTGCTGGAAGACTAGGCACTCAGTAATAGCTGTAGCCAAGTCGGCCTTGGTGAATGGAAGTCCATGTTGCTGAGCCCATGCATAACCTCCATCCCTGCCACCATGGCCACTTTGTTCATGAGCCCAGTAGGCAATGACAGGAGTGGTTGGGGAAAAAGGCTGACTGGTATCCACAGAACACGTCATCCTATTTAGTTCATTGTTAAAACCCTCCTCTTCCAAGATCACCCTTAGGTAAGCATTCACAGGAGAAACAAATTCACTCCTCTGGCACATTCAGGGAGGTCTATCCACATACCTCTTCCCCATACAACCTCATTACCAATTTTCTAATCGTGTTCCTTCCAAGTCCCTGGCCATCCAACCAAACCATTATCCACGGCCCATAAATTGGTATACAATCACACATCTGGCCATTTTTCCTTCCAAGTAAAATGAACAACCAGATATACTACTCAAAGTTCTGCCCACTGGGAGAATTTCCCTTCACCACTATCCTTCAGGAAAGTCTCAGAAAGGGGCTACAGTGCTGCAACTGTTGACTTTCAGCTGGTGCATGCATTTCACACAGAACCATCTCTAAACCAGGCAAAAGTTATCTCTTGATCAGTCAACCGATCATGAGGCCACAGGTGCAGAATGGGAGAGGAAAGGTAATGTGACACAAGTGGGGACCAGGGGAATTGGGCCACTTCCTCGTGTAACTTACTTGTGTCTTCGGGGCCTACTCGGGCCCGATCTTGTACATACCACTTCCATTTGTTGATGGAGTGCTGCTGTGCACATCCAACTCTATCAATCTGTGAGTCAGACAACACCCAGTTCATAATGGGCAGCTCAGGATGCATGGAAACTTGGTGTCTCGTGGTTAAGCATTCAGTCTCTACTAAGGCCCAGTAGCAAGCCAAAAGCTGTTTCTCAAAAGGAGACTAGTTATCTGAAGAGGATGACAGGGCTTTGCTCCAAAATCCTAAGAGTCTGTGCTGTGATTCACCAATAGGGGTCTGCCAAAGATATGAAACAGCATCTCCATCTGTCACTGACACTTCAAGCCCCATTAAATCAGCTAGATCATATGACCCAAATGGACAGCAGTTTGAACAGCAGCCTGAACCTGTTGCAGAGCCTTCTCTTGTTCTGAGCCCCACTCAAAACTAACAGCTTCTTGAATCACATGGCAAATAGGCCAGAATAGCACACCCAACTCCCATGTCTCTGTCAGTTTGTTGTATTGTGGGAGCTTGCAGGGATGCTGGAAGCTATGTCACTGGCATTCAAATTCAAGACTTCAGCAGAGCTTCCAGACTAAGACAAAGTAGGAAGAAATATCTGGCGGTCTACTTCTGAAAAAAATTAGCCAGTGAAAACCTTATGAATAGCAGCAGAACATTGATATAGTGCCAGAAGATGAGCTCCTCCGGTTAGAAGGCACTCAAAATATGACTGGGGAAGAGCTGCCTCCTCAAAGTAGAGTCGACCTTAATGATGTGGATGGAGTCAAGCTTTCGGGACCTTCATTTGCTGACGTGGCATGACTCCAAATGAGAAGAAACAGCTGCAAATATCCAATAATAATCAGAACGTGAAATGTACAAAGTATGAATCTAGGAAAATTGCAAATCATCAAAAATGAAATAGAACGCATAAACATCGATATGCAAGGCATTAGTGAGCTGAAACGGACTGGTATTGGCCATTTTGAATCAGACTATATCATATGGTCTACTATGCCAGGAATGACAACTTGAAGAGGAATGGTGTATTCATCATCAAAAAGAATATTTCTAGATCTATCCTGAAGTACAACATCGTCAGTGATAGGATAATATACATACGCCTATTATTCAAGTTTACACACCAAACACTAAGGCCAAAGGTGAAGAAATTTAAGATTTTTACCAACTTCTGCAGTCTAAAATTGATCAAATATGCACTGACAGTTATTGGTGATTGGAATGTGGAAATTGGAAACAAAGAAGAAGAATCAGTAGTTGTAAAATATGGCCTTGGTGATAAGAACGACACTGGAGGGCGCGTGATAGAATTTTGCAAGACCAACGACTTATTCATTGCAAATACCTTTTTGCAACAACATAAAGGGCAGCTATACACATGAACCTCACCAGATGGGATACAAAGAAATCAAATCAACTACATCTGTGGAAAGAGACAATGAAGAAGCTCAATATCATCAGTCAGAACAATTCCAGGGGCTGACTGCCGAACAGACCATCAGTTGCTCATATGCAAGTTGAAGCTGAAGCTGAAGAAAATTAGAACAAGACCATGAGAACCAAAGTACAACCTTGAGTATATACTCCCTAATGTACAGACCACCTCAAGAATAGGTTTGATGCATTGAACACTAATGACGAAGACGAGGCAAGTTATGGAATGACATCAAGGACATCATACACAAAGAAAGCAAAAGATCATTAAAAAGACACTAAAGAAAGAAAAGACCAAAATGAATGTCAGAAGAGACTCTGAAACTTGCACTTGAATGTCAAGTAGCTAAAGTGAACAGAAGAAATGTTGAAGTAAATGAGCTAAACAGAAGATTTCAAATGGTGGCTTGAGAAGACAAAGTAAAGTATTATAATAACATGTCCAAAGACCTCGGGTTAGAAAACCAGAAGGGAAGAACACAGTTGGCATTTCTGAAGCTGAAGAATTGAAGAAAAATTCAAGCCTCTAGTTGCAATACTGAAGGATTCTATGGGCATCAAAAGAAGATGCAAGGAATATACAGAGTCACTGTACCAAAAATGATTGGTCAATGTTCAATCATTACAGGAGTTAGCATACAATCAAGAACCAATGGTACTGAAGGAAGAAGTCCAAGCTGCACTGAAGACACTGGTGAAAAATAATGCTCCAGGAATTGACAGAATACCAACTGAGATGTTTCAACAAACAGATGCAGCACTGGAAGGGCTCACTCATCTATGCCAAGAAATTTGGAAGACAGCTACCTGACCAACCAACTGGAAGAGATCCATATTTATGCCTATTCCAAAGAAAGGTGATTCAACCAAATGTAGAAATTATCCAACAATATGATTAATACCACACACAAGTAAAATTTTGCTGAAGATAATTCCAAAGTAGTTGCAGCAGTACATCATCAGAGAACTCCCAGGAACTCAAGCTGGATTCAGAAGAGGACATGGAACAAGGGGTATCATTGCTGATGTCAGATGGATCCTGACTGAAAGCAGAGAGTACTGGAAAGATGTTTACCTGTGTTTTATTGACGATGCAAAGGCAGTTGACTGTGTGGATCATAATAAATTATGGATAATATTGCAAAGAATCGGAATTCCACAACACTTAACTGTGCACACGAAGAACCTGTACATAGATCAAGAGGCAGTCGTTTGAACAGAACAAGGAGATACTGTGTGGTTTAAAGTCAGGAAAGGTATCTGTCGGGTTGTATCCTTTCACCATACTTATTAGATCTGTATGCTGAAGCTTTACTATATCAAGAATAACGCAGCATCAGGATTGGAGGAAGAGGCATTAACAACTTGCGATATGCAAATGACACAACCTTGCTTGCTGGAAGTGAAGAGGACTTGAAGCACTTACTGATGAAGATCAAAGACTACAGTATGAAGAAAACCTGGACCAAGAAGCAACATCATGATAAACAGAGAAAAGATATAAATTGTCAAGGATTTCATTTTACCTGTATCCACAATCAACACCCATGGAAGCAGCAGTCAAGAAATCAAATGACACATTGCACTGGGCAAATCTGCAGCAAAAGACCTCTTTAGACTTCTGGGCAACATGGCCCTATAGTGAGAAGCACCACACTGTCCCTCCACAGCAAAGATCTGAGAAACTGAGTCACACATCAATCCTGAAACCCTAAGCATCAAATAAAGAGATAAAGAACTCAGCCAAGCACCAAATGGAATAAGAAACTGACTGAAAACAGACAGCGAGGAGAGATACATGCAGAGGTCCCCTATCAGCTACCGCAGCATGGATCCACCATCCTGGACTCCTATCGGAGATCGGAAAACAGGGGGTACAAGAAAGCAGCTTCATGGAACTTCCAGCAAGAGACAGAACAACCAGTAACCAGCGATATACGCTTTCACACCGCCCACCCGTCTTCACCCCCACTCGGCCTCCTCTGCTTCCTGCAGCCACAGTCTCTTAGCCAGAAAGCTCCGGTTTCATCCTGGTGTTGCTTGGATTCCACCCACCCTCATTGGCCGGCTCCCTGAGTGCCATTTGTTGGCTGCTGGTGTTGCTTTTTCCTGCTTCTTTAGATTTCTTCCTTACCTCTCACCACCTCCCACTCCTTTCTCTCAAATACCTGGCTCCGTGTGCCATCTTTGCTCCTTCCTGAAAGGCTTTGAAACACGGCCCAACTGTGAAACTGCCTCCCAGCTGGTGCTGCCACTCTGGTGGGACCCCCGGGGCTTTCTGTTTGTTTGCTCTGATTTGTTCTGCTTTGACTTGTTTGTTCACTTGTTTTCTTTTTCTTTTCTCAGCTTCAAGCCCCCTCTAGCTGGGCAGTACCGCACAGCTTGGAAGCTACTCCTTTACTCTGTGCAGTTGCACAGGGACATCACTGGGGGCATTTCTTTTTTCTTGTTTTTTTTTGTTTTTGTTTTTTTTCTTTGTTTTGTTTTCTGCTCTCTCTTATTCCCTTTTTGTCTTTCTTCATTTCCAGACTCTCGATTTACTCATTTTTTTTACCCTTTTCATTTTTTTTCCCCCATTTATCAGTCTCTCATCTCTCCACTCCAATAGCAAGTTCCCTTAGCACTCTTTCTGTTTGTGTGTATGTTTTTGGCTCTTGTTCCTCTCTCCTCTCTCTCATCTTTCCCATAAGCATCTTAGCTCCACACATCACGATCTCCCCCCTCCTTCCTACCTTCCTGCACCATGCGGTGAACATCACACTCCCAAGAAGCACAGGCAAAGCCTACCGGAACCTGCCCTGCACTGATTCTCAGACTGCACTGTCAGCCCTAGTACCTGCCACAAACAACCAATCCCAACAACTCCCCTTCAGCTTGACCTGCCCTGTTGTACCATACCTGAGTGACTGACCTTGCCCAGTGGAGAAGGAGGTGAAAAGTACCGTGCCCACAGACGAGCAAACAACAAAGAATGCACAGCCCACCTGCTCAGACATAACCAAATAAAACAAAAAAGCAGGACATAACAAACAAATCTACCATCAATAAACAAGGAAAATAACTACTGAATGCCCCACGGACAGCAGACAATATCAAAACATATGCAAAAACAGGACAGGATGGTTCCAGTAGGAGTTCAAAATAAAACATCAGATGAGTTTCCAGTAGAAGAAAA
>NW_004444053.1:7570171-7571169 GCF_000243295.1 Trichechus manatus latirostris
CTCAACATAATAAAGGGCATCTATGCAAAAATAACGGCCAACATCATTCTTAATTGAGAGAGGCCGAAAAAATTCTCCTTGAGAACAGGAACAAGACAAGGATGCCCTTTATCTCCACTCCTATTTAACATTGTGCTGGAAGTTCTAGCTAGAGCAGTAAGGCAAGAAAAACAAATAAAGGTCATCCAAATTGGTAATGAAGACGTTAAACTGTCCCTGTTTGCGGATGATATGATACTATACATAGAAAATCCTAAAGACTCCATGAGAAAACTACTGGAACTAATACAAAGATTCAGCAGAGGAGCAGGATACAAGATAAACATACAAAAATCAGTTGTAATCCTATACACCAATAAACAGAACAATGAAAAGAAAATCAGGAAAGCAATACCATTTACAGTAGCCTCTAAAAAAATAAAAGTCTTAGGAATAAATCTAACCAAGGATGTAAAAGACCTATACAAAGAAAACTACAGAAAACTACTGCAAGAAACTCAAAGGATCTACATAAATGGAAAAACATCCCATGCTCATGGATAGGTAGACTCAACATAGTGACAATGGCAATTCTACAAATTTACAGACACAATGCAATCGCTATCCAAATACCAACAACATTCTTTAAATAGATGGAAAAACTAATCATTAACTTTATATGGAAAATGAAGAAGCCCTGGATAAGTAAAGTTCTATTGAAGAAGAAGAATAAAGTAGGAGGACTCACACTACCTGACTTCAGAACCTACATACAGCTACAGTAGTCAAAACAGCCTGGTACTGGTACAACAACAGATAAGTTGACCAATGGAATGGAATTGAGAACCCAGATTTACATCCATCCACCTATGGTCACCTGATCATTGACAAGGGCCCAAAGTCCATCAAATGGGGAAAAGACAGTCTTTTTAACAAATCATACTGGCAAAATTGGATGTCCATCTGCAAAAAATTGAAACAGGACCCATACCTCACACCATACACAAAAACTAATTCAA
>NW_004444053.1:7573149-7577075 GCF_000243295.1 Trichechus manatus latirostris
GATGGAATAATTTGGAAAAGGATAGTGAGAATAGCAGCACAGCTGGAAGAATGTAATCAATGTCACTAAATTGTACATGTAGAAACTTTTGAAATGGTCTAACTTTGGCTATGTATATTTTCACCAAAAAAAAGTCCACCAAGGTTGAGAAGGGAGAGTGTTGACATGTCGTGGGTTTGTTAACCAATGTCATAAAACAATATGTGTACTGACTGTTTAATGAGAAACTATTTGTTCTGTAAACTTCATCTAAAGTACAATAAAAAAAAATTAAAAACGACTAAGATCCCTAGATTCTAGTGTTATTGAGATCTGTTATACCCAGAGTTTAGCTCACTTCTTTTTCTTTTTATTTAATAATTTATTTTATTTTGTTGTTGTAGAGAATATACACAGTCAAAAACATACAATTCAAGTTTCTACGTGCACAGTTCAGCAACATTGATTACGTTCCTCAAGTTGTGCAACCGTTCTCACCTTCCTTCTCTGAGTTGTTCCTCCCTCATTAATATAAACTTACTGTCCCCTAAGGTTCCTATCTTATGTTTCTAGTTGATGTTGTCAATTTGCTACCATATAGATAGACCTTAAAAGAGCACAAAACTCAAGGCACACATTCTTTACTAGTCAAGCTAAAATATTGTTCGGTTTTAAGAAGACTTCAGGGGATACATTTGATTTCAGGTTTAAAGATTATTTTAGGGCAATAGGTTTGGGAGTTCATCCAGCCACCCTGACTCCAGAAAGTCTGGAGTCCAATGAGAATTTGAAATCCTGTTCTGCATTTTCCCCTTTTTGATCAGGATTTTTCTATAGAAACTTCGATCAAAATGTTTAGTAATGGTAGCCAGGCACCATCCAGTTCTGGTCTCATGGCAAAGGATGCAGTTGTTCATGGAGGCAATTAGCCACACATTCCATTTCCTCCTCCTATTTCTGACCCTCCCACTTCCTCTGTTGCTCCAGGGGAATAGTGACCAATTGTTGTGCTTTACAAGCTTTTAACACCCTAGGCACAATGCAAGAAATTAGGAGGTAGAACACAAGCACTAAAGATGTTATTATGCCAATTAAACAAACCTTATTAAGAAAATGTTCTGCATCCTACTTTGGTGAGTGGCGTCTGGGGTCTTAAAAGCTTGCAAGCAGCCATATAAGATGCATCAATTGGTCCCAACCACTTGGAGTAAAGGAGAACGAAGAACACCAAAGACACAAGGAAAGTATTAGCCCAAGAGACAGAATGGGCCACATAAACCAGAGACTTCATCAGCCTGAGACCAGAAGAACTAGATAGTGCCCGGCTACCACCAATGAACATCCTGACAGGGAACACAACAGAGGGTCCCTGATGGAGCAGTAGAACGAAGGGATGCAGAACTCAAATACTAGTAAGATGACCAGACTTAATGGTCTGACTAAGACTGGAGGCACCCCAGAAAGCATGGCCCCTGGTCTCTCTATCACCCCAGAACTAAAATATTTTCTGAGGCTAACTCTTCAGACAGGGATTGGACTGGACTGTGGGACATTAAGTGATACTAGTGAAGAATGTGCCTCTTAGACAAGTAGATATAAGAGACCAAAGGGGCGGCTTCTATCCAGAGGTTAGAGGGGAAGGCAGAGAGAGTAAGGAGCTGCTTGAATGTTCACGGGGAACCAGGGGCGGAGCGGAGGAGTGTGCTGTCGCAGAATGGGGTGAGCGGTTGGGGTTTCATAACAATGTATGTTAAAAAAAAAAATTCTGTATGGGAGACTAACTTGAAATGTAAACTTCATTTAATTACATCAATAAAAAAAAGAAAAACAAAAAGATGTTATTATGCCAATTAATTGGGATATCCCATGAAACCATGACCATAAACCTCCAAACCGAAGAATCAAATCCCAAGAGGTGTTTGGTTGTACATAAGCAGCTACTCTTTTCTTTTTGTTGTTGTTGTTGTTGTAAACATATCTGTCATGGATTGAGTTGTGTCCCCCAAAAATATATGTCAGCTTGGCTGGGTCATGATTCCCAGTGTTGTATGACTCTGTAATCTGATGTGATTTCCTTATGTGTTGTAAATTCTATCACCGTGGCGAGGTTATACTGATGAGGTTGACAAGATTAGATAGTATCTTAATGCACTCTCTTTTGAGATATAAAAGAGAGAAGTGAGCAGAGACACATAGGAACCTCATACCACCAAGAAAGCAGTGACGGGAGCAGAGCTTATCCTTTGGACCTGAGGTTCCTGTGCAGAGAAGCTCCCAGACCAAAAGAAGATTGATGACGTGGACCTTCCTCCAGAGCCAATGGAGAAAGCGTTCCTCTGGAACTGACGCCCTGAATTTGGACTTGTAGCCTACAGGACTGTGAGAGAATAAACTTCTCTTTGTTAAAGCCATCCACTTGTGGTATTTCTGTTACAGCAGCACTAGATGACTAAGACAATATCTATCACACAACTTTTGCCAATTCACATATTTATAGCTGTACAACCTATTGACAATAATTACATTAATCATCTGTGCAGCCCTACCCTTCATCAATGCAATTTTTCCATCACCATAAACTGAAACTCAGTATTTTATAATCAACAACAGTGGTGTTACTGGGGAGCATGGGGTGGGGGGCAGAGACCACACTGGGTAACACTGTCAAAGGGGTGATACTAAAATGACTGTCTATAAAATTTTTGTGTAGTGTTTCAGCAGAAATGTATTCTTTTTTATAAAAATACCCTATAGTTAGTTATACCACCACTCATCTGTCAATTTGTTGTATCATGGTGCCTTGAGTATTGCTGTGATGCTGGAAGCTATGCCACCAGTTTTTCAAATACCAGCAGGGTCACCTGTGGTGGACAGGTTTCAGCAGTTTCCAGACTAAGATAGACTAGGAAGAAGGACCTGGCGGTCTATTTCTGAAAACAAAAATTGACCAGGGAAAACCTTATAAATAGCAGGAGAACATTGTCTGATGCAGTGCTGGAAGAAGAGCCCTCAAAATACGACTGGGAAAAAGCTGTCTTCTCGAAGTAGAGTTGACCTTAATAAAGTGGATAGAGTCAAGTTTTTGGGACCTTCATTTGCTGATGTGGCACCACTCAAAAAGAGAAGAAACACCTGCAAACATCCATTAATAACTTGAAAGTGGAAAGTGCGAAGTATGAATCTAGGAAAATTGGAAGTAGTCAAAAATAAAATGGAACACATAAAAATTGATATCCTACACCAACAGCCAACATCATCCTAAGTGGAGAGAGTCTGCAAGCATTGCCCTTGAGAACGAGAACCAGACAAGGATGTGCTTTATCACTACTCTTCTTCAACATTGTGCTGGAGGTTCTAGCCAGAACAATTAGGCTAGAAAAAGAAATAAAGAGCATCCAGACTGGTAAGGAAAAGTAAAAGTTTCCCTATCTGCAGATGATATGATCTTATACACAGAAAACCCCAAAGAATCCACAAGAAAACTACTGGAACTAATACAAGATTTCTGCAAACTATCAGGACACAAGATAAACATACAAACATCAGTTGGATTCCTTTACACCAACAAAGACAACTTCGAAGAGGAAATCACCAAATCAATACCATTTACAATAGTCCCCAAGAAGATAAAATACTTAGGAATAAATCTAACCAGAGACGTAAAAGACCTATACAAAGAAAACTATGAGACACTACTGCAAGAAACCAAAAGAGACCTACATAAGTGGAAAAACATACATTGTTCATGGATAGGAAGACTCAACATTGAGGAAATGTCAATTCTACCCAAAGAGATCTACAGATACAATGCAATCCCGATCCAAATTCCAACGGCATTTTTTAAGGAGATGGAGAAACAAATCACTAACTTCATTTGGAAAGGGGAGAGACCCAAGATAAGTAAAGCATTACTGAAGAAGAAAAACAAAGTGGGAGGCCTCACACTA
>NW_004444053.1:7577374-7581617 GCF_000243295.1 Trichechus manatus latirostris
AAAAATAGGGACAATGCTAGGAGCCCTAATACATGGCATAAACAGAATACAAACCATAAGTAACAATGCACAAACACCAGAAGAGAAACTAGATAACTGGGAGCTCCTAAAAAGCAAACACTTAGGCTCATCAAAAGACTTCACCAAAAGAGTAAAAAGACAACCTACAGACTGGGAAAAAATTTTTGGCTATGACATATCCAGTCAGGGTCTAATCTTTAAAATCTGCAAGATACTGCAAAAGTTCAACCACAAAAAGGCAAATAACCCAGTTAAAAGGGCAAACGATATGAACAGGCACTTTACCAAAGAAGACATTCAGTAGGGAAATTGATACATGAGGAAATGCTCACGATCATTAACCATTAGAGAATGTAAATCAAAAACTACAATGAGATACCATCTCACCCCCACAAGGCTAGCATTAATGCAAAAAACACAAAATAATAAATGTTGGAGAGGGTGTGGAGAGACTGGAACACTTATACACTGCTGGTGGGAATGTAAAATGGTGCAACCAATTTGGAAACCGATTTGGTGATTCCTTAAAAAGCTAGAAATAGAAGTACCATACAATCCAGCAATCCCAATCCTTGGAATATATCCTAGAGAAATAAGACCATCACACGAATAGTTATATGCACACCCATGTTCATTGCAGCACTGTTCACAATAGCAAACAAATGGAAACAACCTAGGTGCCCATCAATGGACGAATGGATAAACAAATTATGATATATTCACACAATGGAATACTACACAATGATAAAGAATAACGATGAATCTGTGAAATAACTCATAACATGGATGAATCTGGAAGGCATTATGCTGAGTGAAATTAGTCAATGACAAAAGGACAAAAATTGTACAAGACCACTACTATAAGAATTCAAGAAAAGGTTTAAACACAGAAGAAAACATTCTTTGATGGTTACAAGGGTGGTGAGGGAGGGAGAGGGGAATTCACTAACTAGATAGTAGACAAGAATTATCTTAGGTGAAGGGAATGACAACACACAATACTGGGGAGGTCAGCACCACTGGACTAAACCAAAAGCTAAGAAGTTTCCTGAATAAAACCAAACATTTCGAGGGAAAGAGTAGCAGGGGTGGGGGTCTGAGGACCATGGTTTCGGGGGATATCTAGGTCAATTGGCATAACAAAGTTTATTAAGAAAATGTTCTGCCTACCACTTTGGTGAGTGGCATCTGGGGTCTTAAAAGCTTGCAAGCGGCCATTTAATATGCATCAATTTGTCCCAACCCTCCTGTAGCAAAGGAGAATGAAGAACACCAAAGAGACAAGGAAAATATTAGCTCAAGAGACAAACGGGGCCACGTAAACCAGAGATTCCATCAGCCTGAGACCAGAAGAACTAGATGGTGCCCAGCTACCACCAATGACTGCCCTGACAGGGAATACAACAGAGTCCCTGATGGCGCAGGAGAAAAGAGGGGTGCAGAACTCAAATTCTAGTAAAAAGACCAGACATAATGGTCTGACTGAGGCTGGAGGAACCCTAGAAGACATGGCCCCCAGACTCTCTGTTAACACAGAACTAAAACCTTTCCTGAGGCCAACTTTTCAGACAAAGAGTAGACTGGTCTATAAGACATAAAATGATACTCGTGAAGAGTGTGCTTCTTAGTTCAAGCAGATACAAGAGACTAAATGAGCAGCTCCTGTCCAGAGGCGAGATGAGAAGGCAGAAATGGATAGGAGCTGGTTGAATGGACATGGGAAATCCAGGGTGAAATGATGTTGTATTCATCATCAAAAGGAACATTTCAAGATCTATCCTGAAGTACAAGGCTGTCAGTGATAGGATAATATCCATATGCCTACAAAGAAGACCAGTTAATATGACTAATATTCAAATTTACACACCAACCACTAATGCCAAGGGTGAAAAAATTGAAGATTTACCAACTCCTGCAGTCTGAAATTGATTGTACATGCAATCAGGATGCACTGATAATTACTGGTGATTGGAACGTAGAAGTTGGAAACAAAGAAGAGGGATCAGTACTTGGAAAATATGACCTTGGAAATAGAAACGATACTGGAGATCACATGATAGAATTTTGCAAGACCAACAACATACTCTTTGCAAATATATTTTTTCAACAACATGAACGGCGGCTATACACGTGGACCTCACCAGGTGGAATACACAGGAATCAAATCAACTATATCTGTGGAAAGAGACGATGGAGAAGCTCAATATCATCAGTCAGAACAAGGCCAAGGGCCAAGTGCAAAACAGACCATCAATTTTTCATATGCAGGTTCAGGTCGAAGCTGAAGAAAATTAGAGCAAGTCCACGAGAGCCAAAATACGACCCTGAGTATATCCCACCTGAATTTAGAGACCATCTCAAGAATAGATTTGCTGCATTGAACACTAATGACCAAAGACCAGAGGAGTTGTGGGATGACATCAAGGACATCATACATGAACAAAGAAAAAGGTAATTAAAAAGACAGGAAAGAAAGAAAAGACCAAAATGGATGTCAGAAGAGACTCTGAAATTTGCTCTTGAATATAGAGTAGCTAAAGTGAGTGGAAGAAGTCATGAAGTAAAAAAGCTGTGCAGACTTCAAAGGACGGCTTGACAAGACAAAGTATTATAATGAAATATGAAAAGACTTGGAGTTCGAAAACCAAAAGGAAAAAACATGCTCAGTATTTCTTAAGCTGAAATAACCGAAGAAAAATTTCAAGCCTCATGTTGCAATATTGAAGGATTGTATAGGCAACGTATTGAACGACCCAGAAAGCATCAAAAAAAAGATGGAAGGAATACACAGAGTCACTGTACCAAAAATAATTGGTCTACATTCAACCATTTCAGGATGTAGCTGCACTAAAGGCATTGGCAAAAAACAAGGCTCCAGGAATTGACGGAATACCAGTTGAGATGTTTCAACAAACAGATGTAGCACTGGATGTGCTCACTCATCTATGCCAAGAAATTTGGAAGACAGCTACCTGGGCAACCAACTGGAAGAGATCCATATTTGTGCCCATTCCAAAGACAGGTGATCCAATAGAACACAGAAATTATCAAAAAATATCATTAATATCACACACTAGTAAAATTTTGCTGAAGATATTCAAAAGCATTTGCTGAAGTACATTAACAGGGAACTGCCAGAAATTCAAGCCAGGTTCAAAAGAGAATGTGGAACAAGGGGCTATCATTTCTGATGTCTGTTGGATCTTGGCTGAAGGTAGAGAATACCAGAAAGATGTTTACCTGTATTTTATTAACTATGCAAAGGCATTCTACTGTGTGGATCATAACAAATTATGGATAATATAGTGACGAATGGGAATTCCAGAACATTTAATTGTGTTCATGAGGAACCTGTACATAGATTAGGAGGCAGTCATTCGAACAAACCAAGCGGATACTGCTTGGTTTACAATCAGGAAAGTTTTGCGTCAGGGTTGTATCCTTTCATCATGCTTATTCAACAGACACAATAGCCAGCCTTTGCCATCAGCCACCAAAGAACTGGGCACACAAATGAAGTGATGATAGTGGCAGTGACAGACGCTACACATGGGTCCAACAGCATATACTCCACCCACCAAGGCTGATCTAGCTTTTTCCGCCTCCAAACGTCCATTCTACCAGCATAGAAAACATCCAGCAACTTAGTGGCAAGTTTACCACATTGAGCTTCTTTCATCCTGGAATATCCAGCAATTTGTCCTCACGAGAATAAACACTTATTCCAGGCAGGTTTGCCTTTCCTGCCTGCAGAGCCGGAGCCAGCACCACACTTGGGGGTTTATGAAGCACTTGATCCACATAACACCTAACCAGGGTACTCAAGACATCACACCATGCCATCCAGAAGCAGCTGGCATGGCAGCGTGCAGGAAAGCCTGCCAACAGCACATCTGAACTGCCAGCATGGAAGTCACCCTCTTCATTGCCATCTTCCACATTATATGTTCTGAACCAGAGACCTCTACGTGGCACTGTGTCTCCCCAAGGAAGAATTCAAGGGTTCAAGAACCAAAAGGTGGAATGGGAGTGGCCCATTCACCATTATTCTCAGTGACCACGAGGAAACTTTGTGCTTCCCATGCCTCCTACTCTATACTCTGCAGTGTCAGAGGTCCCAAAGGGGTACAATCTTTTTTTTTTTTTTTTTTGGTAGATTGTTGCAGTTAAATGAAGTTTACATTTCAAGTTAGTCTCCCATACAAAATTTTATACATACATT
>NW_004444053.1:7582086-7592996 GCF_000243295.1 Trichechus manatus latirostris
TGGTTGGGACCAATTGATGCATCTTAGATGGCCACTTGAAAGCTTTTAAGACCCCAGACGCCACTCACCAAAGTAGGATGCAGAACATTTCCTTAATAAGCTTTGTTATGCCAATTGACATAGATGTCCCCTGAAAGCATGGTTCCCAGACTCCTATCCCTGCTACTCTGTCTCTCAAAGTATTTGATTATATTCAGGAAACTTCTTAGCTTTTGGTTTAGTCCAGTTGTGCTGACTTTCCCTGTAGTGTGTGCTGTCCTTCCTTCATCTAAGATGATTCTTATCTACTATCTAGTTAGTAAATAACCCTCACCCTCCCTCCCGACCCCCATAACCATCAAATAATGTTTTCTTCTGTGTTTAAACCTTTCCTTGAGTTCTTATAATAGTGGTCTTATACGGTATTTGTCCTTCTGTGACTGACTAAATTCACTCAGCATAATAAGTTCCAGCTTCCACCATGTTATATGATGTTTCATGGCTTCATCGTTGTTCTTTATCGTTGCGTAATATTCCATTGCGTAGATATATCATAATTTGTTTATCCATTCATCCATTGATGAGCACCTAGGTTGTTTCCATCTTTTTGCTATTGTGAACAGTGCTGCAATGAACGTGGGTATGCATATATCTATTCGTGCCCAAAGGGGCACACTCTTGCCAGGGGACACAACAAAATTCCATTGGATACAGTTATGGCTGCTACCTGGTCACTCTGTACTCCTGTGTTTATGGACCAGAAGGCAAGAACATGAATCACCGTCTCAACATTGACTCTGATCATTAGGAGGAGGTTGAACACAATACTGGCAGGGCTCACTCAGGTGGCACTCTTGGGCACCATGAATACTCAGTTCCCAATTGTAACTGTGGATGGTCAAGTGCAGCAACCCTGACTGAAGAAGGTTATGGTTACCAGAGATAACACCTCAGGAATGAGAGCATGGGTTACACCAACTAAGCCACCAAGACCAGCATGGGAGAGTCCTTGATGGTGCAGGAGAAAAATGTGGTGCATAACTCAAATTCTAGCAAAAATACAAGACTTAATGGTCTGACTGAGAACCCCAGAAGACATAGCCCCCTGACTCTCTGTTAACCCAGAACTAAAATCATTCTCAAAGCCAAATTTTCAGACAAAGAATAGATTGGACTGTAAGACATAAAATGACACTCGTGAAGAGCGTGCTTCTTAGTTCAAGTAGATACATGAAATTAAATGGGCAGCTCCTGTCCAGAGGACAGATGAGACGACAGAGAGGGATAAGAGCTGGTTGAATGGAAACAGGAAATCTGGGGTGGAAAGGAGGAATGTGCAGTCACATTATAGGTATAGCAACCAGGGTCGCTTAACAATGTGTGTATAAATTTTTGTATGAGAAACTAACTTGAGCTGTAAACTTTCACCTAAAGCACAATTTTAAAAAAAATCAATTGAATTCCTATATACCAATAAAGAGAATGATGAAAAAGAAATTAAGAAAACAATATCATTTATAATAGCCCCTAAAAAAATTAAATACTTAGGAATAAATCTAACCAGGGATGTCAAAGAACTACACAAAGAAAACTACAAAACACTACTGCAAGAAAC
This sequence comes from Trichechus manatus latirostris, assembly GCF_000243295.1. Classification (NCBI taxonomy): domain Eukaryota; kingdom Metazoa; phylum Chordata; class Mammalia; order Sirenia; family Trichechidae; genus Trichechus; species Trichechus manatus. The sequence continues at coordinate 7,583,681 of NW_004444053.1, forward strand.
CAAAAGAGATCTACATAAATGGAAAAACATACTATGCTCATGGATAGGTAGACTCAACATTGTGAAAATGACAGATACATTGATCAATGGAACTGAATTGAGAAACCAGATGTAAATCCATCTGCCTATGGTCAACTGATCTTTGACAAGGGCCCAAAGTCCATCAAATGGGGAAAAGACAGTCTTTTTTACAAATAGTGCTGGCAAAACTGGATGTCCATCTGCAAAAAACTGAAACAGGACCCACACCTCACACCATACACAAAAACTAATTCAAAATGGATCAAAGACCTAAATATAAAGCCAACAACTACAAAGATCATAGAAGAAAAAATAGGATCAATGCTAGAGGCCCTAATACACAGCATTAACAGGATACAAACCATAACTAACAACACATAAACTCCAGCAGATAAGCTAGATAACTGGGATCTTCTAAAAACTAAACACTTAGTTCATCAAAAGACTTCACCAAAGGAGTAAAAAGAGAACCTATGGACTGGGAAAAAATTTTGGCTATTATAAATCTGACAAAGATCTAATCTCTAAAATCTATATGAAAATCTGACACCTCTCCATCAAAAAGACAATCTAATTAAAAAATGGGCAAAGGATGAACAGACACTTCACCAAAGAAGACATTCAAGCCTCCAACAGACACATGAGGAAATGCTCACGATCACTAGCCGTTAGAGAAATGCAAATCAAAACCACAAGGAGATACCGTCTCACCCTGGTATTACTGGCAAGAATCAAAAAAAACAGAAAATAACAAATGTTGGAGAGACTGCAGGGAGATTGGAACTCTTATGCACTGCTGGTGCGAATGCAAAATGGTACAACCATTCTGGAAAATGATATGGTGGTTCCTTAGAAAGCTAGAAATAGACATACGTATGATCCAGCAATCCCACTGCTTGAAATATATCCTAGGGAAATTAGAGTCCTCACATGAATAGACATATGCACATCTATGTTCATTGCAGCATTGTTCACTGTAGCAAAAAGATAGAAACAACCTAGATGCCATTAACAGATGAATGGATAAACAAACTATGGTAATACACGCAATGGAGTATTATGCAACGATGAAGAACAATGATGAATCTGCAAAGCATCTCACAACATGGATGAATCTGGAAGGCATTATGCTGAGTGAAATAAGTCAACCACAAAAGGACAAATACTGTATGAGACACTACTAGAAAAATTCATGAAAAGGTTTACACACAAAAAGAAACAATCTTTGATGGTTACGAGGAAGTGGAAGGGTGTGGATGGAAAAACACTAAATAGACAATAGATCAGTGTTAACTTTGGTGAAGGGTAAGACAATACACAATACTGGGGAAGCCAGCACAACTTGTACAAGGAAAGGTCATGGAAGATCCAGAGACACATCCAAACTCCCTGAGGGACTGAACTGGTAGACTGAGGGCTGTGGGGACCATGGTCTCAGGGAACATCTAGCTCAATTGGCATAACATAGTTTACAAAGAAAATGTTCTACATTCTACTTTGGTGAGTAGCGACTGGGGTCTTAAAAGCCTGTGAGTGACCCACCTGGAGCAAAGGATAATGAAAAACATCAAATACACAAGAAAAATATTAGTACAAGAGACATAAGGACCACATAAACCAGAGACTCCATCAGTCTGAGACCAGAAGAACTAAATGGTGTCTGGCTACCACTAATGACCACCCTAACAGGGAACACAACAGAGAGTCCCTGACAGAGCAGGAGAAAAGTGGGGTGCAGAACTCAAATTCTAGTAAAAAGACCAGACTTAATAGTCTGACTGAGACTGGAAGGACTCTGGAAGACATGGCCCTAGGACTCTCTGTCAGCCCAGAACTGAAACCATTCCCGAAGCTACCTCTTCAGACATAGATTAGACTGGACTATAAGACATAAAATGATACTTGTGAAGAGAGTGCTTCTTAGCTCAAGTAGATACATGAGACTAAATGGGCAGCTCCTGTCCAGAGGTGAGATGAGAAGGCAAAAAGGGACAGGAGCTGGTTGAATGGACATGGGAAATCCAGGGTGGAAATGAGTGTGCTGTCACATTATAGGGAGAGCAACTAGGGTCACATAACAATGTGTGTATAAATTTTTGTATGAGAAACTAACTTGAAGTGTAAACTTTCACATAAAGCACAAAAAAATAAAATAAAATAAAAAAGCCTGTGAGCGGCCATCTAAGATACTCCACCGGTTTCACACCTTCGGGAGCAAGGGAGAATGAAGAAAACTAAAGATACAAGAGAAAGATTAGTCCAAAGGACTAACGGATCACAACTACCACGGCCTCCACCAGACTGAGTCCAGTACGACTTGATAGTGCCCGGCTATCACCACTGACTGCTCTAACAGAGATCACTATAGAGGGTCCCAGACAGAGCTGGAGAAAAATGTAGAACAAAATTCTAACTCACATAAAAAGACCAGACTTCCTGGCCTGACAGAGACTGGAGAAACCCCTAGAGTATGGCCCCCCGACACCCTTTTAGCTCAGTAATGAAGTCATTCCTGTGATTCACCCTTCATCCAAAGATTAAACAGGCCCATAAAACAAAAGGAGACTAAAGGGGCAAACCAGCCCAGGGGCAAGGACCAGAAGGCAGGAGGGGACAGGAAAGCTGGTGAAAGGGAACCAAATGTCGAGAAGGGAGAGTGTTTTCATATCGTGGGATTGTTAACCAATGTCATAAAACAATACATGTATTAACTGTTTAATGAGAAGGTAGTTTGTATTGTATACCTTCATCTAAAGTACAATTTAGAAAAAAAGAACAATAATGAGTCTGCAAAACTACAGAGATGGATCTGGAGGACATAATGCTAAGTGAAGTGAGTCAGTCACATAAAGACAAATATTGTACGATCCCACTTTTATAAGAAGACAAGAATAGACATATATACAGAGACCAATGTTCATTCGTGGTTACTGGAGATGGGGTGGGGGAGGGGGAGTCACTCCCTAGATAGTAGATACTTGTTATTTTTGGTGATGGGAAAAGTAGCACAGAATGCAGGTGTAACGAGCATAGCTTGACCAAAGTAAATGATGCCACTAAGAAGAGCACAAGAGAAAAGGGTGTTTGTGCTAAAGAATATGAGATATAATTTGGCAACAACACTAACAATAACCAAAATATGAGTATATGGTCACATACGCATGTGTGTAGGTATATATGTGTATGGGTAGGTACAGCGGAGTACGTATGTATGCACAGATAAAGGTATCTATATGTATGTGTATATACAGATATGTGTGTACACACACATATGTTCATAGAGGACACAGTTACTGATACTCCTCAGATATAACCAAACATCTTTCAAGATTGGTTTTCTGGGTTTGAAGGCTTAGGATCATAGTCTCATGGGACAACTCAGTCAATTGGCATAATACAGTTCACAAAGTTCATATTCTGTATCCTAGCGAGGTGAGTAGCATCTGGGGTCTTAAAAGCTTGCAAGCAGCCATCTGAGATATATCTATTGGTCTCTACTCATCAGGAGCAAAAGAGAAAGAAGGAAATCAAAGTCTCAGAGAAGAAACTAGTCTATAGGGCTAAGAGCCTACGCGAGCCATGGCCTCATCTATCCTGAGACCAGAAGAAATAGATGGTGTCATGGATTGAATTGTGTCCCCCCAAAATATCTGTCAACTTGGCTAGGTCATGATTCCCTGTATTTTTTTGTTTACCATTTTGTAATCTAATGTGATTTCCTTATGTGTTGTAAACTCTACCACTATGATGTAATAAAATGGATTAGTGGCAGTTATACTGATGAGGTCTACAGGATTAGATAGTGTCTTAAGCCAATCTCTTCTGAGATATAAAAGACAGAAGTGAGCAGAGACACTTGGAAACCTCATACCACCAAGAAAGCAGTGCTGGGAGCAGAGCACGTCCTTTGGACCTGAGGTTCCTGCACAGAGAAGCTCCCAGACCAAGGGAAGATTGACGACACGGAGCTTCCTCCAGAGCTGACAGAGAAAGCGTTCCCCTGGAGCTGATGCCCTGAATTTGGACTTGTAGCCTACTAGACTGTGAGAGAATAAATTTCTCTTCATTAAAGCCATCCACTTGTGGCATTTCTGTTATAGCAGCACTAGATAACTAAGACAGATAATGTCTGGTTGGTGCAGTGGTTAAAGCACTGGGCTGCTAACCAAAAGTTCAGCGGTTCAAACCCACCAGCCTCTCCTCAGAAGAAAGGTGTGGCAGTCTGCTTCTGTAAAGATTTACTGCCTTGAAAACCCTACGGGGCAGTTCTGCTCTGTTCTGTGGGGTCACTATGATGGCAGTGAGTTTTTTTGGCTACCGCTACTGACCGTTCTGATCAGGGCCACAACAAATGGACTCTGATAGAATGGGAGAGAAACGTAGAACAGAATTCAAATTTGTAAAAAGTCCAGACTTACTAGACCAGTTGAGACTAGAGCACCCCCTCAGACTATCACACTGAGATATTCTTTAAACCTTGAACCAAAACAATCCCCTGAGGTCAACTTTTAGTACAATAACAGATTGGCACACAAAATAAAGACTATTATTGGTCAATATGGTGCTCCATTAAAAAATCATCTACATGTGACAAAAAGGTCAACAATTACTCTAAAGCAAAGATAAGAAGATAAGGGGCAAGGAAACTAGAGTACTGAAAATGAACAACCAGAATGCAATTGAAGAGAATGCAGACACAGTGTGAAAAATGTAACTAATGCCACCGAACAATTTGTATAGAAATTATCAAATGGGAACCTAATTTGCTGTGTAAACTTTCACCAAAAATACAATAACATTATTTTTTTTAAAAAAAAATCTATTTCCAAACAGGATTACATTCACAGATATAGGAATTAGGACTTTAGCATATATTTTGGGAAGGACACAATTCAATCCATAACAGTAGGGAACATGTCATTTCAATCTTACACGGGGGATTATTTAATCTTCTAGAAGAATGCATCTGTGTTTGACTTTGTTGTTTATATTTGATTTGAGCCTGTCACTGTGAAGCATTTTGACTTGTAGATTTCTGTCAGGCAGAAAAGATAATCCCAAAAGTTACAAGGTTAATGCCCTATAGGATTTAACCAGTTTTGTGTCTATTAGCAAATTTATTTCAGCATTCCTTTGACTATGTAAATCTTCATTCCTCAAATTCTCCTCTGAACCAGACTTGTCAGTTTACTCATTCCCTCATTAATTACCGAGTTAAATAAAATCTTAGATGTGTTCTTTTTGTTTTGTTTGAGAGTCATATTTTTAACTTTTTGCAAATTATACTTTAACATCCCCTTGGGTCTCCTTATGATCATGAACTCACTCCATGCCTCCTTTCATCTCTCATCCCAGGACTCTTTGGCAAACCAAACTGAAAGAACAAAATTCTCTAGGCCAGCCTTGCAGAAAAATCACTAGCACATAATCTTCACACTATTAATACTTTATGACAGGCTACAAGATAAACACTTGTCCACTGTGTTTTATCATCTGCCAGATCTATGAGATTGACAACTAATAGGAAATTAAAGAAGGCAATACACAGATTTGTTCAGATTCACAGATTCTGTCTGCTAGAACAATGAGCTACTTACGTTTAGAGTGTCCTGTACTATCTAGCTACAACTTTGCTGTGAGAGTTATTACACTCATTTTACAGATGAGGAAACTGAGCAGTTTAATCAGTCTCAGAGTTACCAACTAGCACTGCAGGAACCTAAGTCCATACTTCCAGCCTTTATATTAGCTCTCTTCGATGTGAAGACAATCAATAGTAAAACTATAACTGCTGTGTAATTACCTTTCCGAAAGTTGTGTATATCACATGTTAAATCCATGTTGGAAATGTGTTCGTGAATCTAATAATCATGTATACACAATATGACATCCACCAGGAGTTTCTAAAGTAAATACCACCATTGTTTTTCTATATCTTAGCACAATATAAATCATTATAAACTCTAATTTAATTTTTTAAAATAAAGGTAAAATATTTCATCACCCACATCTTTGATCTGCGAATATATACGGGCGTGGTGGTTGTTATTTAGTCCCTTCACTAAAGAGTTGTTTAATAGAATTTTTTTTTTTAGTTTCAGATGGAAATGTCCTTTTATTTGCTTATTCTGTTATTAATATTGAATTTTATTGCGTTGTAATCATAGACTGTGGTTTGTAACAATTCTATTTTATGGAATTTACTTATGTTTATGTTTTGTGATGGGCAATGTGTAGGAAGACTGAAGAAGAATTGATGTCTTTGAATTATGGTGTTGGCAAAGAATATTGAATATACCATGGACTGCCAGAAGAGCTAAAAGGTCTGTCAGCCAAATGGATTTTGGCCGAAGGCAGAGAATACCAGAAAGATATTTACCTGTGTTTCATAGACTATGCAAAGGCATTCGACTGTGTGGATCATAACAAATTATGGATAACATTACGAAGAATGGGAATTCCAGAACACTTAATTGTGCTCATGCGGAACTGGTCTATAGACCAAGAAGCAGTCATTCGAACAGAAAAAGGGGATACCGTGTGGTTTAAAATCAGGAAAGGGGTGTGTTAAGGTTGTATCCTTTCACCATACTTATTCAATCTGTATACTGAGCAAATAATACAAGAAGCTGGACTCTATGAAGAAGAACGTGGCATGAAGATTGGAGGAAGACTCATTAGCAACCTGCGATATGCAGATGACACAACCTTGCATGCCAAAAGTGAAGAGGATTTGAAGAACTTACTAACGAAGATCAAAGACTACAGCCTTCAGTATGGATTACACCTCAACATAAAGAAAACAAAAATCCTCACAACTGGACCAATAAACAACATCATGATAAATGGAGAAAATATTGAAGTTGCCAAGGATTTTGTTTTTCTTCAATCCACATCAACGCCCAAGAAGAGGCAGTCAAGAAATCAAATGTCACATTGCGTTGGGCAAATCTGCTGCAAAAGACCACTCTAAAGTGTTAAAAAGCAAAGATGTCACTTTAAGGACTAAGGTATACCTGTCCCAAGCCATGGTGTTTTCAATCACCTCATATGCGTGTGAAAGCTGGGCAATGAATAAGGAAGGCCGAAGAGAACTGATGCCTTTGAATCATGGTATTGGCAAAGAATATTGAATAGACCATGGATTGCCAGAAGAATGAACAAATCTGGTTTGGAAGAAGTATATCCAGAGTGCCCCTTAGAAGCGAGGATGGCGAGACTTTGTCTCACTTACTTTGGACATGTTATCAGGAGGGACCAGTCCCTGGAGAAGGACGTCATGCTTGGTAGAGTAGAAGGTCAGCAAAAAAGAGGAAGAACCTCAATGAGATGGATTAACACAGTGGCTGCAACAATGGACTCAAACATAGCCAACGATTGTGAGGATGGCACAGGACTGTGCAGTGTTTAGTTCTGTTGTAGACAGGGCTGCTATGAGTCAGAACCAACTTGATGGCACCTAACAACAACAATATATATAATGATTTATTTGCTGTGATTGTCTACAGAATGTGTTTTCTTATCTTAAATTTTCTTATAGTATTTAGGAAACTTTGTAATTTTTAATAAAAGTTTATTTTTATACTTATACCTTTTCTGATGCTCTTTGATCCCCTTTTACTTTCTGATTTGTCGACATATATTGGCGTCTTTGACTTCCATATAACAAATGAGCTCCTTACATTTTCCTCTTTCCCTCTTCCTCCTCCTTTATTTCAGTTGCTTAAATTTTTAGTTAGAATATATAACATTTATATATTATTATTTCACCTTCATTCTCAACTTTGTCTTAGCCTTAAATTTAAATTATTATTAAACACCCATCATCAGTCCTTTTTCTAAAGTTTTCTCAATCTTCTCTTAGTTTTTTGAAGCTCATTCTCTAATAAACTCCTCAAGAAAGGTTCATAACTGCTGTATTTCTGTTTTTGCATATTCAAAACTATTTTTCTATGCCTTAATACTTAAAGGACAGCTCGAATGGCTATAAAATCTTTAGTTCACACCTTCTTTCCTTGAGTTTTTTTTTTTTTAATATTGCTCCATTGTTACCTCACTTTGTATATTGCTTTCGACAAGTCTGAAACAAGTATAATACTTTTGCCCTTGCAAGTTATTTGATTTTTGGCCTGGAGACCCTGGAGATGTTTTTCTTTGTCTTTATAGTCTAATAGTTGAACTAGGATATGTCTCAGAATTGATCATACTGTGTCAATTTCCTCAGGTAGTTGATGGAAACTTTTAATAGGTAGATTCAGGTCTTTTTCTTATTTCTAGAATGTTTTCTTGGATTATAGGTTTAAATATTAGTTCTAGTCTATTGTTTTGTTTTTCTTCTTCAGGGACTCCAATTATATGGATTTTGGACTTTCTTTGCCTGTCTTCATATGTTAGTCTGGGTTCTCTAGATGAGCAAAACCAGCAAAATGTATATATAAATATAGAGAGAGATTTTCTTCAAGGAAATGGTTCACACAATTGGGAGAAAATGGCTCATGCAATTATAGGGACTGACAAGTCCCAAATCCATGGGGCAGGCAGCAGGCTAAAGACCTCTGCTGGCTTACATCCCAAGAACTGGAGGTCAGGCGATGAGAAGAGTGCAGGGTCGAGAGAGCAAGCTTTGCCAGAAAATCCATTTATATACTGGAAGCAGGCCACATCCCCAAGGAAACTACCCTTTTAACTGATTGGCTGATCACGTCACACCATATTAAGGAGGTGATTACATTACATTACATTAAGAAAGAGCAACCATTCCAAGGAACCCTGGTGGCGCAGTGGTTAAGAGCTCAGGCTGCTAACCTAAAGGTCGGCAGTTTAAATCCACCAGCTGCTCCTTGGAAACCCTATGGGCAATTCTACTCTGTCCTATAGGGTCTCTATAAGTCAGAATCAGCTCAATGGCAGTGGGTTTTAACCATTCCAATATCTGTCATGACCACTGAGAATCATAGCCTAGGCAAGCTGACACATAATATTAACCATCACACTTCCATTTCAGCCATTTACTCTCTGACCCGTTTCACTTATTTTTTTTCCACATTTTTATTCTCTTGATTGTTTTCCTGCCTGTCTTCAATGCTGCTTATTAAATTTTTATTTAAAACCATTCTTCTGGAAGCCAGCACAACTTGCACAAGGAAAGCTCATGGAAACTCCATAGACACTTCCAAATTGATGGGCGGAGGGCTGTGGGGACCATGGTCTCAGGGAACAGCTAGCTCAACTGGCATAACACAGTTTATAAAGAAAATGTTCTACATTCTACCTTGGTGAGTAGCGTCTGGGGTCT
>NW_004444053.1:7593104-7611060 GCF_000243295.1 Trichechus manatus latirostris
GATGTAGAACAGAATTCTAACTCAGAAAAAAAAGACCAGATTTACTGGCCTGACTGGAGAAACCCCGAGAGTATGGCCCCAGGACACCCTTTTAGCCCAGTGGTGAAGCCCCTCCCGAAATTCACCATTCAGCCAGGGATTGGACAGCTTCATGAAACAAAACAGGACTCATGAGGCACAGCAGTCCAGGGACAAGGACTAGAAGGCAGGAGGGGACAGAAAATCTGGTAATAGGGAACCCAAGGTAGAGAAGGGACAGTGTTGACATGTCATGGGGTAGTTAACCATTGTCATAGGGCAATGTGTGTACTAACTGTTTAATGAGAAACTATTTGTTCTGCAAACCTTCATTTAAGGTAAAAAAAAAAAAAGAATTATCTATGTGAGATCAAATTGACAGCAGCAACTCAAAAGGTTTGATGGGAAGCCTAGGGGACAGTGAGTTGAAGATAATGGTGATGGAATAATTTGGACAAGGACAGTGAGAATAGCAGCATAACTGGAAGAATGTAATTGATGTCACTGAATTGTACATGTAGAACCTTTTGAAATGTTCTAACTTTGGCTATGCATATTTTCACCAAGAAAAAGGTCCTCAAGGTTGAGAAGGGAGAGTGTTGATGTGTCATGGGGTTGTTAACCAATGTCATGAGACAGTGTGTGTACTGACTGTTTAATGAGAAACGATTTGTTCTGTGCACCTTCATCTAAAGTAGAATAAAAAAAGAAAGAAAAAACCTATTCTTCCTTGGTGGGCACCTCATCATTTAGTCTTCAACTCTGATGTGATTGTTCATTTTCTTCCATTTTTTTCCCAAGTTCAATCAACACTTATTCCCTTTCTTCTTTTCCTTTTACTCCTCCTTCTTCTTCTTCCTGACTATTTTGTTCTTACTTTATTCATTTTAATGCAAGGTGGATTTTGTATCCCAAATGCTTGTTTGGAGATATTTAATTCTATCTGGTGTATTTAATTAAAACGTTCTTTAGCTTTGTGGTTATTTTGGGGGGAGAAAATTTTATCAGCTGAAATGTTTTTAGTTATCGTTTCTTTCTTTCTTTTCATTGCGCATTAGATGAAAGTTTATAGAGCAAATTAGATTCCCATTCAATAGTTTGTACATAAAGTGGTTTCATTCCCCACAATGTGTCAGCACTCTCCCATTTCCACCCTGGTTTCCTCGTTTCCTTTTGTCCTGATTTTATACTCCTTCCTGCCTTCTTATCTTTGCTTTTGGACAAATATTGCCCTTTCAATCTTGTGTAGTTGATTGTTCAAAGGGCATGTTCCCCTCTGGTGCTTTTGTTTATTTTATGGGCTTGTCTATTGTTTGGCTGAAAGGTGGTCCTCTGGGAATGGCTTCAGTTCCAGATCAGAAGGCTGTCTTAGGGCCATAGTTGTGGTAAAAGATGTTGTTCTCTGGGCACTCCATGTGTGGGTCTGTGGGTCTAACCTGATAAATCCACTCTAACATGCAAATTTCCCTGAGTCTTTGGATACCTTCTTCTACACTATACCAAGGCAGATCTGAAGAATATGTGTGGAATGACTACTAAGGGTGTAGGATAATGGCGCAAGGAACATAAAAATGGATCAGTCTGAGTTTACTGATATGGGCCCACTAAGCACAGATTCTTCATTCAATGTTTCAGCTCAAGAAGTTAGGAAAGGATCTAAGAGTTTATTTGGTTGGCTCGCTGAAGCATGGATTACATGGTGGTACACTAAATAAGTTGAAGCACCATAGCTGCCTTGGTCTGCAGTGCCCAGAGGAAACACCTTTTGCCATGATAAGGGACCAATTTGTGAAGGGAGCCCCAGCATCCTTGGAGGCTACCGAGATTGCTATTTTATGTAAGTCAGATTTGACAGTGGGAACTGCCCTAACTGAATTAAGACACCTAACTATAATAAGGCTGATTGGACCCCATGGTAGTAGGGGTCAACTGGCAGCACTCAATCGACAAAGACAAGGTGGGTGTGGTTACCGTAATAGACAGTGGAGTCAAAGCAGTAATCAGAATAGTCTGACTTGTATGGACTTATGGTGTTGGCTACTTAGTCATGGTGTCCCTAGGAGTGAAATAGGTAGGAAATACACTCAATATTTACTTTATCTGTACAAACAGAAGAATTATAGGTCAAGTGAACAGCAGCCTAACTCAAATCGGCAGAATAGAGAGTCACAGCCCCTCAATCAGTTCCCAGACTTGAGCGAGTTTAAAAACCCACAACTCACTGAATGAAGGAGAGGCCTGGTCCCCTTGAGGAAGGACTCTACTACACTGTCAAAAATGTGTACTGTTAATCTTTCTCCCAGCCTTCCAGAAAGGAATCTACAGCCTTTTACAAGAGTGACTGTTTAGTGGGGAAAAGGAAACAATCAGACTTTTCAGGTATTACTGGATACTGGCTCTGAACTGACACTAATTCCAGGGGACTGAAAACATCGCTGTGGCCCACTGATCAAGTGGGGGCATATGGAGGTCAGGTTATTAATGGAGTCTTAGCTCATGTCTGTCTCACAGTAGGTTCAGTGGGTCCCCGAACCCATTCATAGTGATTTTCCCAGTTCCAGAATGCAAAATTGGAATAGATATACTCAGCAACTGGTGGAACTCTCACACTTGATCCCTGGTAAGTGGAGTAAGGGCTATTATGGTAGGAAAAGCCAAGTGGAAGCCATTAGAACTGCCCCTACCTAGGAAAATAGTAAACCAAAAGCAATACTGCATTCCTGGAGGGATTGCAGAGATTACTGCCACCATTAAGGACTTGAAGGATGCAGGCATGCGAATTCCCATCACATCCCTATTCAACTTGCGTATTTGGCCAGTGCAAAAAACAGATGGATCTTGGAGAATGACAGTGGATTATCAAAAACTTAACCAGGTGGTGACTCCAATTGAGGCTGCTGTTCCAAATGTGGTTTCATTCCTTGAGCAAATTAATATATCTCCTGGTACCTGGTATGCAGCTATTGATCTGGCTAATGCCTTTTTCTCCATACCTGTTTTGAAGGGCCACAAGAAGAAGTTTGCTTTCAGCTGGCAAGGCCAGCAATACCCCTTCAGTGTCCTACCTAAGAGCTGTACCAACTCTCTAGCCCTAAGTCATAATTTATCCGCAGGGAACTTGATCGCCTTTCCCTTACTCAAGAGGTCTGTCTTAGTCATCTAGTGCTGCTCCAACAGAACTACCACAAGTGGATGGCTTTCACAAAGAGAAATTTATTTTCTCACAGTCTAGTAGGCTAGAAGTCCAAATTCAGGGTGTCAGCTCCAGGGGAAGGCTTTCTCTCTCTGTCGACTCTGGAGGAAGGTCCTCATCATCATCAGTCTTCCCCCAGTCTAGGAGCTTCTCTGCACAGGAACCTCGGGTCCAAAGGACGCGCTCTGCTCCCAGTGCTTCTTTCTTGGTGGTATGAGGTCCCCCACTCTCCACTTGCTTCCCTTTCCTTTTATCTCTTACAAGAGATAAAAGGTGGTGCAGGCCACACCCCAGGGAAACTCCCCTTACATTGGATCAGGGATGTGACCTGGGTTAGGGTGGTGTTACAATCCCACCCTAATCCTATTTAATGTAAAATTACAGTCACAAAATGGAGGGCAACCACACAACACTGGGAATCATGGCCTAGCGAAATCGATACACACATTTTTGGGGGGACGTAATTCAAACCATGACTAGGTCACACTGGTCCATTAAATTGATGATATTATGTATTGGACATAGTAGTAAGGAAGAAGAGTCAATGACTCTGGACTTATTGGTAAAACATTTGTGCGTTAGAGGGTGGGAAGTTAATCTGACAAAAACTCAAGCACCTTCCACCTCAGTGAAATCTCTAGGGGTCCAGCGGTGTGGGGCATGTCGAGATATTTATTCTACAGAGAAAGATAAGTTATTGTATCTGGCCCCTCCCACAACTAAAAAGGGGACACAATGCGTGGTGGGCCTCTTTGGATTTTGGAGGCAACATATCCCTCATTTGGGTGTGCTACTCTGGCCTATTTATTAAGTGACTCAAAAAGCTTCTAGTTTTGAGTGGTGCCCAGAACAAGAGAAGGCTCTGCAACAGGTTCAGGCTGCCATGCAAGTGGCTCTGCCACTTGGGCCATATGATTTGGCTGATCCAATTCTGCTTGAAGTGTCTGTGGCAGATAGAGATGGCTGTTTGGAGTCTTTGGCATGCCCTTATTGGTGGATTACAGTGTGGACCCTTAGGATTTTGGAGCAAATCTCTGCCATCCTCTGCAGATAACTACTCTCCTTTTGAGAATCAACTTTTGGTTTGTTACTGGGCCTTAGAAGTTACTGGACCACAAAATCACCGTGTGGCTTGAGCTACCCATCATGAACTGAGTGTTGTCTGACCCACAGAGCCATCAATTTTGAAATGCACAGCAGCACTCCATCATTAAATATAAGTGGTATATATGAGATCAGGCCCAAGCAGGACCTGAAGGCACAAGTAAGTTGCATGAGGAAGTGGCCCAAATGCCCATGGTCTCCACTTCTGCCACATTACCTTCCATCTCCCAGTCTGTACCTACGGCCTCATGGGGAGTTCCTTATGATCAGTTGACTAAGGAAGAGAAAACTCCTGTCTGGTTTACTGATAGTTCTGTGTGATATGCAGGCACAACTTGAAAGTGGACAGTGGCAGCACTATAGCCCCTTTCTGGGAACTCCCTGAAAGACAGTGGTGAGGGAAATCCTCCCAATGGGCATAAAGTCGAGCAGTGCACCTGGTTGTTCACTTTGATTGGAAAAAAATGGCCAGATATGTGACTGTATACTGATTCATGGGCTGTGGTCAATGGTTTGGCTGGATGGTCAGTGATTGGAAGGAACTTGATTGGAAAATTGGAGACAAGGAGGTATGGGGAACAGGTATGTGGATAGACCTCTCTGAATAAGCCAAAGAAGTGAAGATATTTGTGTCTCATGTGAATGCTCCACAAACGGTGGCCTCAACAAACCAGGTTTTTAACAATCGAGTAGATAGGATGACGTGTTCTGTGGAAACCAGTCATCCTCTTTCCCTAGCCACTCCTGTCATTGCCTAATGGGCTCATGAACAAAGTGGCCATGGTGGCAGGGATAGAGCTTATGCAGGGGCTCAGCAACGTAGACTTCAACTCACCAAGGCCAACTTGATTACAGTCACTGATGAGTGCCTAATCTGCCAGCAGCAGAGACCAACACTGAGTCCCCAGTATGACAAGCTTCCTTGAGGTGGTCAACCAGCAACCTCATGAGAGGTTGATTACATTGGACTGCTTCCACCATGGAAAGGGCAGCATTTTGTTCTTACTGGAATAAACACTTACTCTGGATATGGATTTGCCTTCCCTGCACGCAATGCTTCTGCCAAAGCCACCATCCGTGGACTTATAGAATGCTTTACCCACTGTCATGGTATCCCACACAGCATTGGCTTGGATCAAGGGACTCAGTTCACAGCAAAGGAAGTACGGAAATGGGCCCATTCTCATGGAATTCATTGGTTTTAGCACGTCCCCCATCATCCTGAAGCAACTGGCTTGATAGAATGATGCAGTGGCCTTGTAAAAACACAATTATGGCAACAGCTAGGTGGCAATACTTTGCAGGGCTGGGGTAATGTTCTCCAGGCTTTATATGCTTTAAACCAGTGTCCAATATATGGTGTTGTTTCTCCTATAGCCAGGATTCATGGGTCCAGGAATCAAGAGGTGGGAATGGGAGTGGTGCCACTCACTACTACCCCCTAGTGACCCACTCGCAAAATATTTGCTTCCTGTCCCCGCCACCCTATGCTCTTTGGGTCTAGAGATCTTAGTTCCAAAGGGGAGGATGCTCCCATCTTGAGACACATCACTGATTTCATTGAACTGGAAATTAAGAGTGTCACTTGGCCATTTTGGATTCCTTATGCCTCAACAGGCAAAGAAGGGAGTTACCATATTGGCTGGTGTGATTGATTCTAATTACAAAGAGGAAATCAGATTGATATTACATAATGGAGGTAAAGAAGAGCATGTCTGGAATGCAGGAGATCCCTTAGGGCATCTCTTAGTACTACCATGCCCTGTGATTAAAGTCAATGGAAAACTACAGCAACCTAATTCTGACATGACTACTAATGGTCCAGATTCTTTAGGAATGAAGGCTTGGGTCACCCAACCAGGCAAAGAACCACAACCAGCTGAGGTGCTTGCTGAGGGCAAGGGGGAAGAAGGTAGCTCTAAATACCAGTTACGACCACGTGGCCAGTTGCAGAAATGAGGACTGTAATTGTTATGAGTATTTCTGCTTTGTATGTGTACATCAAATATTTTTGTTTTCTTCATTTATAAAATATAAGATGTAAACAGGGCTAGTGTGTTTTCAGTTTACTTGTGTTAATTGTATCATGTTAGGCACAAGCATGACTTTATAAATTGTCTTTATTCAGAGATTATGTATGGTTTAAGGAGATGTGTACCAAGTTGACAAGGGGTGGATTGTGATTGTTGAGCTTGTGTGTCAGCTTGGCTGGGCCATGATTCTCTGTGGTTTGACAGTTATAATGTAGTTTGCCAGTCGTATAATGGTGTAATCACCTCCATGATGCAATCTGATAGAATGTGATCACCTCCATGATGAGATCTGCTATGAGTAGCCAGTCAGTTGAAATGGAGTTTCTTTGGGGATGTGGCCTGCATCCAATATATTTGGCCTTCTGGCCAAGCTCACTGGCTCTTACTCTGCTCTGGATCCTGCATTCGACTTGTCAGCATCTGACCTCCAGTTCTTGGGACTTGGGCCAGCAGCCTGCTGTCTTACCTGCTGATCTTTGCAGCCGTGAGCAAGCAGCTGCCATCTGACCTGTGGATCTTGGGTTCATCAGCCCCTGCCCCTACATGAATGAGGAGAAGCCTCCAGCCTGAAGCCTGATGCCTGACCCATGGACTTGGGACTTGCCAGCCTCTACAATCACGTGAACCACTTTCTTGATCTAAATCTGTCTATACATATTTATATGCTTACTAGTTTTGTTTCTTTAGAGAATCAAGCCTAAGACAAAGTGACAAACATCTCTGCCTCAGAGGATGCCCAGTCCCACTGAGCACCATGCCTCAACTTCCGCCATTGCCCTGCCTCCATGAATGGACAAGGATGTACTGCAAGCTTGGACTAAGAGGAAGAAATGTACTAAGTAGGGTCAAATTACTCCCTATCAGATCACAGACCGCAGGCCAGGGAGACTTTGTTGTGCTTCTTGTGCTATGTTATTCCATGTACCCCAGCTCCTGCTATCTAAGCGTGCTCCCTCGCCTGCCCTTTGAGAGGGACAATAACCAGGAGGTGGGATTGTTCTTGAAGTAATCCTACTCCTCTCAAGTTTCAATCAAAAGAAGTCTGTTTTGAATTCAACACCTGTTGGCCACTAAATCTATTAAGAGTCTATTCACCAAGGGCTAGATTTTACCTCTTGAGTTAGTCACACATCCACCAAGAGCACTGTCTTTCATTCTTGTGGGCAGGATTTGATCTTTTGCTTGTTCTCTTGGCATTAATGCACAGCCCTTCCTTGTTTAGCTGTGGTATCTTGTACTATTAATCCACTCACATCTGAGCAGCTTGCTTCTTTCTTTGCCAAACATACCTTAGAGATTTCTTGCCCTTCTTGGAGTCCAAGGAATTTTAGCTTAATCTCCAAAGAGGCAGTGAGAAGTTATCCTTATGGGATAAGAAAGTCACAATAACGTAAAATAACTCTCATATATATATGAGAATCAGAATATATATATATATCTACATATATATACACACACGTATACATATACATATATATACATACACACGTGTATTGATTTTCATTCAAGAGTTTATCCATTGATTGGATTAGTCATGTTTGTGTGTGTGTGTGTGTGTGTGTGATGACCATATAAATCCAAGTGATTCTTCCGATAATATGTATTGCCCGTAATATTTTTTTTTTTTTTAAAGAGCCATGGACATTTGATTTAGATTCCATGTGTGAAATGCAAGTAGGAGTAGTAGAACCAGAACCTGTCTAACTTCTGGGGGTATAATGACCAGGATCAGCCCAAGGCTGATCCCTATGAGGTGGAGGTCAGACATACCTCCATTCTCCAATCTTTTTACCAATTCTGACACTAGCCGTCCCTCCCACAGCACTCTCTACTTTTCTTCTGGGTTTGATAATCCGTTGCAATGGCCACACAGAACTCACAGACCATACTTACAGTTAAGTGGTTTATTAAGGAAGTAGTTTATTAAGGATCAGGATCAATAGGCTACAACTCAGGATCAGGAAGCATGTAGGCAGAGTCTCCCTTCTTCAGTGCAGCACAGCTTTCTTAGCTCCTCTTGGCTGTGCAGGCCTCCTCACGGCCCCCTGAGGACAGGCTCCTCTCAGCCCCCTCAGGACAGGCTCCTCTTGGCCCTGCTGCCTGTCACCATCGACTCTGCCACTGCACTCCTTCTAAGCTTGTCACCGCTGGCTCTGCCACTGGGCCCTTTCCAGGCCTATCACCGTCTTCAGTGTTACAGCCCTTGACCCGTGCTACAGCTCTTTTAGGAGGTTCCTTGCCTCCTCTCTCTCTCTACTTCTCTTTTCTCTCTCCTCCTTCTGCTTTCTGTCTGAAAAACCTGTGAGGCTGGCTGCATATATGTGTGTGTATATATACATACATACATATATATGTATATATATATGTATGTATATATATATACACATACTTTGTCAATTTCAAGACATGGCTGTCCCAGCAAGAACCACAAACTGATCAATCCCCTCCCAGTAAGCGACATACATTTCATTTGCATAGTAGGCTACAAACGCTTCATTTGCACAGATAATTGACCAATCCCTGCAAAGTGCGTTATCAATCACAGGGCAGGATGCAGCCCAGAACCAGACAAAAAGTATCAAACCACAAGTTTACAGCTTACCCAGGAAGTAACAAACCCTGTGGGGTAGAAAACTAGGGCAAAGGTAACTCTTCAGGGCTTAGGGGAAAAATCTCTCAGACTGTTTTCCAAACAACCACGGCAAAAGGCCACATAAAAGAACTCATTTTACCACACTATGCTAGTAAATAATTCTTGTCTTGTATATGATTAGCTGGGTGGGATTTTTTTTTCAGCATGACATTCTTGTTGGTGATAATTATTGTTAATATTATTTCCCTGACTGAATTTTTAAAATGTAAACAACATAGAGAAGGTTTGTGTATGTGTGTTTTATGACTCTTCCACATTCAAATTAATTTTCTGGAGACTCTGGGCTCCAGAGCGCACTGGTTGAAAAAGCCTGGTGGAAGTCATGGTGAGGAAGGCAGGAAGTGAAGGCTAGTCCACCTTTCTCTGGCCCTTGCAGCAGCAGGATTTTCTGGAAAGTGGGAAAGAGAAAGTAAGAGGAAGGTTAGATTTGGGGGAAAATTGTTACTTTCTCTCCAACCAGGTGGATGTCTTTCCTTGACATTGCTTCAGCTGGGCTCACAGAGTTGCTGGTAGGATGCATGATGTCTGGGTATGAGCTATGATCCCACTTCCTTTCTGAAGTCACCTAATAAAACCTTCCCCAAAGGGAACATACAAAATACACCCAATGCCGTTGAGTCAATTCCGACTCATAGCGACCCTACACTGACCCTATAGGACAAAGTAGAACTGCCCCATAGGGTTTCCAAGGAGCGGCTGGTGGATTCGAACTGCCAACCCTTTGGGTTAGCAGCTGAGCTCTTAACCACTGTGCCACTAGGGCTCCAAACTGAACATACCTACTCATAAATCCATGAAGTTGACTTCAAATTACACCCTGTGTTCACAATTTAGACACCAATGAAAGGCTACCCTAAGTCAAGGTCAACTTGGGAGGCTCCATGCCTCCCTGGGTCTGAGAGGTTGGAGTTTAGGGGATGACATGCTTCCTGCTCACTTCACACAGGCATTTAAGGCATGTTTAACCCTGCACTATCTTTCTATTGTCTTCCCCTCAAAATCTTATACTCCTTACCTACTGGCCAGACTAGGGTGAGGTATGTGAAGCATTCTCCCTGGGGGCAAACTTTGTTGCTGTTGTTGTTAAGTGCCATGGAGTCAGTTTCCACTCATAGCGACCCTGTGTATAACAAAACAAAATACTGCCCGGTGCTGCATCATCCTCACGATCATTGTTACGTTTGAGCTCACAATTGCAGCCACTGTGTCAATCCATCTCATTGAGGGTCTTTCTCTTTTCTGCTGACCCTCTACTTTACCAAGCATGATGTCCTTCTCCAGGGACTGGTCCCTCCTGATAACATGTCCAAAGTATGTGAGACGAAGTCTCGCCATCCTTGCTTCTAAGGAGCATTCTGGCTGTACTTCTTGCAAGACAGATTTGTTCGTTCTTTTGGCAATCCATGGCATATTCACTATTCTTCGCCAACACCATAATTCAAAGGCATCAACTCTTCTTTAGTCCTTATTCATTGCCCAGCTTTTGCATGCACATGAAGTGACTGAAAACACCATGGCTTGGGACAGGTGCACTTTAGCCCTTAAAGTGTCATCTTCGCTTTTTAACACACTCAGGAGGTCTTTCGCAGCAGATTTGTCCAATGCAAATCTTCATTTCTTGACTGCTGCTTTCATGGGTGTTGACTGTGGATCCAAGTAAAATGAAATCCTTGACAACTTCAATATTTTCTCCATTTATCATGATGTTGCCTGTTTTGCAAATAAAGTTTTCAGGGCTGAGATTGGGGTGAGAAGAGTGAGGCAGGATTGCACAAGTAAAGGGTTAGATCCTCTTCGAAATTTTGATATTTTGTTCATCATGTATTTTTTGCACTAATTTTTAAAAATATTTCACTAAAATATTTATCTTGATTATTTTTTGGCATCCACATAAATTTTGCAACTGAGGGGAGTGCCTCAATCGCCTCATCCTCGACCAGGCCCTGTAAAAATACCTAAGAGTCAACAAAAATCTGTCCGCCTTTCTCAACCACTACTCTTACGTAGGTTAAGCACTCAGCTGCTCATGGAAAGACTGACGGTTGGAACCTATCCAGCGGGTTCGCTGGAGAAAGATCTGGTGATCTACTCCCTAAAGATTACAGCCTAGAAAACCCTATGGGGCAGTGGCTTCACTAGGGTTGGTGTCACCACCACCCCCATGCTAATTACCAGAATGTTGCAGCTAAAACACCAGAAACTTTGACAAAATCAGTGACTACAAAAACACAGGCAGCAACCAAAACACCAGCACATGCTTGTAGAGGATGCAGATGAAACCATATGGGTAATCATGACAGCTCTGACCAGAGCACAGGAGAAGGTTCAAAAAGTAAATCAGCATGGGGTTTTAGCCCTGTAGGTATATTGATACATATAAGCTAGGCTTGCAAAAAATGTTTTTGTTGTTTTAACGAACTACAGGGATATTTTAATAAAAAATAATAAATTTCTGCTGAAAGACTGCACAAAAATTGTAGACATTTTTGTGTCACCCCCTATGTCAGTGCCACCCGGTGAAGCCAGCACCCCGTCCCCCCACGCCACTGCTATGGGGCAGTTCTACTCTGTCACATGGGGTCTCTCATGAGTCGGAATCAATTCAACAGCACCTAACAACAACTCTTATGTAAGAACCCAGCAAGTCCCGTCTCTGCCCCTGAAACACAGCACACAGATACCCCAGTGTGAAAAGTCTCGTGTCCCTTGTGATCCGGTGGGTTTATTTAAAACCCTCTCCTCGCAAGTGTATTAAAGTACTTGTCTGTGAGATTAGATGGGAAGTTTCAGTGAGTCTAAATCAATGGTGAGAATGCACAACTTGAAGAATGTAATCAATGAGTTGTACACACAGAAATTTTCGAAATGGTTACAACTGTGTATACCTTCTCTCTCACACACACACACACAAAAGATTTCTTTCTGATTTCTCTTCTCCACTAGTCTGAACAGCAGGGGT
Source organism: Trichechus manatus latirostris (assembly GCF_000243295.1). NCBI lineage: Eukaryota > Metazoa > Chordata > Mammalia > Sirenia > Trichechidae > Trichechus > Trichechus manatus. Next base: position 7,605,065 of record NW_004444053.1, read on the forward strand.
GCCTCGACCATTTCTGCTTTTGCACTTCTACTTACTCAGGTTATGAAATGATGTCTACTCCTTTCTCAAAGTTGTCCACGTTTTAATATTCACCAGCCACCTCCTCCACAAAGCCTTTCAGAACAGAATTGCACGAGGTACTGCGATTTCCTTCCCAACGGGTGTTTCTGCACTGCAGCCTTGGGCGCGGTGGCCAGGGGACTGCAGGGCGGGGACCCAGCGCGTGCGGACCAAGGCACCCCTCCCGCGCTCTCAGAGCTCGTCGGCTTCTCGCCTCATCCTTGTGCCGGGCATCGTCTGATCGTGCCTGCTTGCTTCGCCGAGTTCTCCGGCATCAGAAAGGGCTCGTGGGTGCCCCCAGTTGGTGCAGTAGGCGACGGAGAGCGTGAAAAGTCTCCCTGCAGCGGCAGTCAGCAGCCGCGGCGGCGTTGCCGGCTCCCCCCGGTGTCCGCTGCAAGCACCGGGCCTGGTCTCCCCGGTGGCGCGGGAGTGGCGTGCCCGCTCTCCTTTTTCCGCGTGGGCGGCGCCGCCGGTGCAAGAACAGCAGGGGGCACTGTGGACACATATTTAAGAGGGCGTGGGGTGTGTGGCAAGGGGACTGGCGTGCAGGTCTGGTCACCGCCTGAGGGTCGCGTACGGCGATGGAGGGGCACAGAGCGAGCACGTACGCTTCCGGCGGCTCCAGGCGCGTGCCGGAGCGCGGGGCCTGGGGGCCACGTGCAGATCGCGTCCAGCCCCCGACGGGAGGTGACAACGCAGAAGGCGGGGCGGCGGGAGCGTTATCAGCGGGGGCCAGCGCGAGCCGCGGCGGGCAGGGCAACAGACGCGGCGCGCACGCCCAGCCTCTCGGGGACCGGATTCCGGCCGCTTTGCCGCCTGCCCGCGGAGGGGGGCCACCTTGTGGGCGCGCCGAGCCTGGGCCCGGGGGGAGGCTCGGGGCTCCGCGTGTGCCGGGCGCCGGAGCGGAGGCGCAGAGGTCGGGGCGGAGGTCCAGGTCTCGGCGCCATGCACTGTTCCTCCTCCTGGCCGCTGCGGCTCCTTCCGGCCGTGTCCGCAAGAGCTCCGGCAGCGGCCGGTGTCACTGGGCCCTGGCGGCAGCTCGTGGGCCTGGGGCAGGCGCGGCCTTGGGGCGCGGGGCTGGGGCTCTGCGGGGGTTTCGGAGCCGCGCGCCTCCGCTGCTGGGGGAGCGCCTGGCCCGGCGGGGGCTCGAGTTCCAGCCGCGGGCTCCCCGTGTCCCCGGTGTCCGTGCCGGGGCCGCCGTGCACCCCCAGGAGCGCAGCGGGCATCGCGCGGCTACTGGGGCTCCGAGCGCGGCTCCCAGTCGCCTGTACATGCGGGGCGCGCGCAAGACTCCCGAGCCGGCTCGTCGCCTCCTCTCCGGCCGGGGGCGAATCCGGGCGGCGTGGGTCGGCGGCTCCAGCAGCAGTAGCCGCTCCCGGGGACGAGTCGGGGCTGCAGCCCTCGGCGGCCAGGACCTCGGAGGCGAAGAAGCTCCTGGGGTTGGCATACCCTGAGCGCTGGAGGCTGGCAGGTAGGGGCGCGCCGCGCCGGGTGTCTGCGTGGGACCCGGCCAGCTCTCTGCCCTTGACGCTTGTCCCCCGTTCTCACCGTTCCTTCCTCCTTCCCTCCTGCTTTCCTCTGTCAACCCGCTGTGCAAAGCTGCTTTTTCCGGAGCCGCCTGGAAGGATACAGAAGGGGGAACAAAGAGGCCAGGGACAACCTGTCACTACTCTCACTAGACTAGACCACTTTTTAAACTTTGAGGAGGGACTATGACAGGTGCTGGCCAGGAAACTCACCTCAGAGTATCGTTATGAAATTTAAGTTAGGGCCTTCACCTTAGCTGGGGACGTTCTCAGATTTGGGTTGTTTTCCTGATTTGTTGACACATAGAAGTGGAGCAGTATCTCGTTAGAATCTTTGGATCTGCTTCCCACCAACTTCATGGGAACATCAGTTCTGGCTTTGGCAACATTCTTAGAATAAGCTGTTTTTCCTGATTTAAAAGAAAATATAGCTAAAAACGCGTTTGTATTATGCATTTATACTGCTTTTAAAAGACATTATTTGCTTTAGGCAAGTTCGTCAGGTAGTCGACAATATTATTATAGCATGAAGCAAAACAATCAGAACGTTTCTGATTAGTCTCATGTGCTGTTCCTGCTTCCCTGAGTGGTAACCCTAGAGTTTCTACAGCCTTTTCAGAACAAACAGCATTGTTCAGAGTCAGTGACCTGTGAATTACTGAAGCTTTGAGAACCTGTAGATCAGAACTCAAGGAGATCAGAATTAAGTGTTTTTTAAAAATAAAAATGAATCTACTTTTAGGAACAAAATCGAAATGAATAGAACAATTTTCTGTAGCTCCTCACTTTTAGGCATAATTGGAGGAATGGTTTAAATGCAAGGGCTTTGTAAGATCTAAATGTTTTTGAGATTTCTCTAAGTCTTCTTCCTCTTTGAGTAAATATTTATTGAGCTGTTTGTGTGCTAGGCCCTCGGGTTAGCTACGTTGGTAAGCTGAAAGAAATACGGTCCCTGATCCTGTGGGGGCTTCCAGCTTAGTGGCCAGAAAACATTAAGAAATAGTCATGTAAGTAGAGATCAACTTGTGATGAGGACATTGGAAGAGGGTCTTTGAAGTTGTCAGATGTGAAACTAACAAACCTGCATACTTTGCTAGAAGTCTGTTGCTTTTAGAAAGGACTGATGTGTGATTTAGAACAGGTTCATGCTGTGGAGGAGGGCAGTTACTTCCTGGTTGGGTCTGAATATTAAAGCTTGGAGGGAGTCTTGGACTCACTTAGGTATTGAAAAGGATCACTTCATAGTTCAGTTAATTGTGTGTAGAGTTTATGGAAATAAGAGTCTTTTTCCTCTCATAAAGGGAAATTTTGAGCCTAGGTGCTCTCACAGGGCTGTGAGCTGCTTAAGACAGGCTGCGCCTTGATGGTCTTTCTGTCTAGCTCTCTGCGAGGTGGGCGGCAGAGCAGAAGTCCAGCCAGAGTGCTTTGAGGGAGGACAGGACAGGACAGGCAGGCCCGGATTGAGGCTTTCAGAGACCACAGGCATTACAGGGTGTGCGTCCCACCCGCATATGTAACTCAGTAGGTGTAAGGAAACAGTCTTGTTTTGTTATTGAAATACTGGATATCAGAAGTTCCTTAGGTGTCAGGATTTGCTAGTGCTTGCACATGCTTACACTGTGTCCTGGGCACTTCCCATCCTTTTATTTTAAGATTGGCAGCTATTTTCATCTGCCCTGTTGAGAAGTTGTGAAGATGTAATTTGAGGAAATCTGGGATTGGTACACTAATTTCTTTTTATTCTTACTTTTTAAATATAATAAATACATATTGTGTAAGGATGGGATCTGATGAAAAACATATTAGGACATATGGTGTCCTCAAAAGTCATTATATATTAAAACCAGTCTGATTGGTGGCATTCGTGGGAGTAAGAGGAAGTGGGCATCATTAATTTGTAAATTAGCATGAGAGCAGCCTCAGATGTTGGTACATCTCTGAAATGCTGGAGATAAATAAAGAGCAGTTGTGTGGTGGTGGTGGGTACGGGGGCTGTGCATGTGTTTTTTAATCAATATACCCAAAAAGCTGAGTTGAAGAGAATGAATTGCAATGTTTATTTGTTAATTTTAGAGAAATGCGAAGGCCTTTTCAGAAAATTCAGCTATGTATTTGAATAATATTATTTCCCCCTGACTTCAGCAGTTGGCTGAGTATGCGCCTGAACTGTGCAACCAGAACATTTTGATGTTAGTTTGTATAAGAAACTGTTGAAAACAGGGCTTGCAATTTAAAATGTTTACAGATGTGTACTGGAACAGTTTTAACGTTATTTCCATTTGTCTCCTAAAAATGAACCAGTGTCCTTTAACCTGCCCTTTGCCCATTTTCCTGCTTTGCTTGCAAGTTTCTGGCTGTCTTCCTGCAGCTGTAGTCCACAAAGTTGGTGTCGAGCCTTTTTTCACCGCTAACTCTTCGTTGTATCACCTTGGCTAGAAGGAGCCTTATAAGGTGCCAGGAGCTGGCTGAGGAGCCCAGTGTGGCTGGCTGGGATAAGAAGTAGTTATCAGGGCCTCTGGCTGTGCCTGACAGATAGGAGAGGCCATGGGTGACTTTAATCACACCAGGCAGTGGGGAGCAGTGAACACAGTATATAAAACTGGAGCTTGTGAAAGTGAGCTGTTGGGCCCTCAGTGTGTTGTGACACTATAAACAATAATACGAACCTGGAGGTTCTTTGTGCTCTGGGGACTTGGCCCACGGAGGCAACTTCCAAGTTAAACTGTGGGAGGTTCAAACCTACCTGCCTCCTTCACCCCCCGCATGTTTTGCTAGTGTGCATGTTGATGACTTGGGAGGGCATCTGTCAGTTACACTGTGATAAGGGGTTGTGTGGTTTCAGATTGGGACAGTTCTTAGAACGCGGTGCCCACCGGGAGCTTTTGCTAATTTGTAGTTACGTTTTCTGAAGACAGACAATGCAGGTCACACTGTAAGGTGATCAAAATGAGTAAACTGATAAAGCCAATAAATGCAATAAACAAGGAGAAGGTGGCTTGGAATGACTGTGTTTCCTGAAACCCAAATTAGGACACAGGTTCTGACAAGTGCCGTGACTTATGGGGGCAATGAGGCTGAACCTTTGGAACTAGGACTGTCCTGAAAATCATGGTTGTTCGCTGTGGAATACCATATTTCAGAGAAAATGTTAATCTTCTGCAGCTGTGCTATGAAGTGTGGCTAGCCTGAATTGGTTTAAGTTAAAATACATGCCGGATTTTGAAAGGACTTAGTAAGAAAAAATATATATGATATCTTATTAGTTTATATATTGATTACATGTTGATAATATTTTGGCTATATTGGGCAAATAAAATAGGTTATTACAATTTATTTTACCTATTTTTACTTTTTCTAGCATGGCAACTAGAAATCCTGTCTCTCTGGGGCAGCGCTGTTCTGCAGCCAGAGGCCAGCCAGCCTTTCTGTTGCGAACGTGGTGTGCATGCCTAACTCTTCAGCCCACACTGACAGTCTGGCCTTGCACTAGCCATGCCATGTCTCAGATCTCAGCTCTTCAAATTACTCCATGAGCCTGAGACATTTCTTAAGCACTCTGAGCCTGAGTTTCCACACTTGTTTTCTTCTAATTACCAGCCCCTCATGTCTTCACTTCCTCCTCTGTCCAGCTCAGAACCCAGATTCCTTCACTGCAGCCTCTGTCTACTTGTTTTTTCCCTGTTACACCCACTTGGATCCACTAAAATGTCTCCCAGATACCTGAAAACACAACATACCTAAAAACCAAATTTACCTGCCTCCCCAAACCTGCCGTCCCTCCTGTGTTCTTTGTCTCAGGAAGTGGAGCCATCGTGTAGACCCGTTTGCCCAAGCCAGAAACATGGACCACCCTTGACCCCTCCTTTTATGATAACAGTAATAAAAATGATGCCTAATATTTATTTAGAGTTTACTAGGTTCTCGGCAGTGTGTGAAATGCTTTACATACGTTGTCTAATTTAATCTTCACAACAGTTCCATGAGGAGGGTGTTACTTTTGTTGCCATTTTACAGATGAAAAAACCAAGGTACAGAGAGGTTGAGTGACTCACCCAAGGTCAAAGAGCCAGTAGATGGTAGATCTAGGATTCTGCTCAGTCCTATCAGTCCCCATGTCAGAGCCGGCCCTCCTAACCTACTCAAATCAAACCAGTCATCATGTCCTGTGGATTCTAGTTCTTAAAAATAGCTCAAACCTTTTTCATCTCACTCCATCCCCTCTGCCACCACTGCCGCTCGCCCTAGCACATCTGTTGCCTAGATGACCAGGGCAACATTCCAGCGAGTCTCCCTGTCTAGTCACTGGGCTCCAGTCCTCTCCTTACACTGTAGCCAGAGTGGGTCCTTTATTTTTTAATTTTTATTTTTTTATATTTTATTGTACTTCAGGTGAAGGCTTACAGAACAAAT
>NW_004444053.1:7611160-7620833 GCF_000243295.1 Trichechus manatus latirostris
GATTTTGTTTTAAAGTCTATTTTATCTGAGATTAGAATTGCCAAGAGAGTGGGTCCTTTAGAAATACAAATTTGGTTGTGTCACTCCCCAACAGAAAACCCTTTCAAGCCTTCCTGACAGCAAAGTTCACATTCTGTTATAATCTGGACCCCACTTACCTCTCCACTATACCCAGATCTCTGCTCCTGCAAGCCTTCTACTCCCAGGTGGTCCTGACTGCCAGGCCCGGCTGTATTCTCTATATGAAATGCTTTCCTCCCCACCTCCCTCCACCCAGGTGTGGGAAGATTAAGAGGACAAGCTTAGCTCAGAATGTGGGTCTGCAGTATATGAACTGGATGACTTTGGGCTTCAGCTTCCTTCCTGAAAAATGAGGATAAAGAGAGTTGTTGGGAGGATTCAAGGAGAGAGTTCATATAAAATGCTTCAGATAGTGGTGGGGACACACTGTAAGTGCTCAGTCTTAAGTGACGATGGGGGTAGCTGAACCTGCCCAATACGACAGTCATGTGAATCATTAACAGATATCTACACGTGCAGAGGTTGGCAGGTTCTAGGCACACTGCACATCTTTTCCCCTGCCTCCCCCAAGCTTCTGTCCTTGTTGTTGTTAGCTGCCATGGAGTTGGCCCCCAACTCATGGTGATCCCATGTGTGCAGAGTAGAACTGCTCCATAGGGTTTTGTTTTTGTTTTTTTTTTTTAAGTAAAAGCTGTAATCTTTATTTCATATGGAAAACATCAATGAGTTTAGGATTTTTTTTCTCGTTCAATAAAAATTTGTATTTCCTAGCTTTGTCTATTAAAAAAGTCCTAACAGCAATAACAGCCCAGGAGCAATCGCAACATTAGTGCACATATTGTGTCTCTGAATACCATTTCTCATCAAAAGGAATCAGGATTCTAAGAAAAATGGCTAATTTTATGTCCGTGGCATGAATCGTACAAGATGAAACAAGAATACTTTGGCTGAAAACAAGAGATACTGCTGAGATGATGTCAGGAAACCACAGGAGCCACCTTGCAACGGGTCCCACTGGGGCACTAATGGCACAATTTAAACATCAAAAAGAATAATGACATCAGTGGATTAAAATATATACAGTATGTGAAAATCCAAGAATTCATGAAATATCACCTTAATTGGTATGTCTAAAGCTTGTTAAGATACTAACTCATTGTTCTAAAAATTGGTAAATAAAGATAAGGAATTAAGTATTCTATCTTGCATTCTTGAACAAGCTATATTTTAGGATAACCAAATAGTTGGTGAGAGAATGGTGTTTATAGACGCATTCCAGCTAATAAATCCAGAAGGAATAATAGAAATAGAATATCTATATTTTATAATCCATAATTACGGTATTTCTAGGCATCGCTTATCAATGGCTGCTAAGCCACTAGGTAAAAAAGATTGGTTGAGAATTTTGTGATGGTTGAATTAGGCTGGCAAACTTGAACCAGATATTACAGGCCTCCAGATATAAGGCGGTAAGTCATATCCACACCCATGAATTGTTTGCCAAGGGGGAAAAAGAGGCTGAATTTAACCAAGCTTCTGTATCAACCACCAGTTGACAGCAATTATAAGGAATAAGGATTATATTAAACCACAATTAGTGAAATCTGTAACACAGGAACTCTTTTAAGACAAATGATCTGATTTTTTCAACAAATAACTTGCCCTAAAAAGAGAGGAGGAGCCCTTAAAAGAAGCACACCAACCACATGTAAAGTAGACCTACGGACTCTCATTTTTAAAAAAACAAGTATAAGAAGATTTTTTGAGCTCTGTTAGATGGTATTAATAATTATAGATAAATAAATAGCTGCCATTGGGTTGACTCCAACTCATGGCAGTCTTATTTACAACAGAGCAAAATGTTGCCCGGTGCTGCTGCATCCTCATGATCACCAGCATGTTCCAGTCCATCGTTGAGATGGTTGTGCCAATCCATGTCACTGAGGATCTCCCTTGCTCTTGCTGGCCCTCTGCTTCATCAAACATAATGTTCTCCTCCAGCGAATGATCCCTCCTGATGACGTGCCCAAAGCAAGCCAGTCTGACAGTGTTCTGTTGTGATTCATAAGGTTTTCATTGGCTAATTTTGGGGAAATACATTGCCAGACCTTTCTTCCTAGTCTGTCTTTTGTTGTTCAGAATATATACGGCAAAACATAAACCAATTCAACCATTTCTACATGTACAACTCAGTGACATTGATTACATTCTTCAAGTTGTGCAGCCATTCTCACCCCGTTTTTTCTGAGTTATTCCTCCCCCATTAAATAAATTCACTTCCCCTAAGGTTCCTGTCTAATCTTTCGAGTTGCTGTAACTTGTAAGTTTGGTTTGGTTTGTATGAATTCGCTTAGTTTGTTTATCTGGAAATGTCCTAATTTAGCCATTGTATTCGAGGGAGAGTTGCAGAATATTTTATTCTTGGTTGGCATTTTGTTTCTTTCAGGGTGTTACATATGTCATCCCATTGCCTTCTTGCCTGCATAGTTTCTGTTAAGTAATCAGAGTTTAGTTTTATTGTTTTCCCTTTCTATGTGATTTTTTGTTTTTCTTGATCTGTTCTCTTTGTCTTTGGTTTTGGCAAGTGTGATTATGATATGTCTTGGTCATTTTCTTTTTTGGTCTATTGTATATGGGGTTCATTGAGCTTCTTGGATGTTCAACTTTTCATCTTTCATGATATTTAGAGGTTTTCTACCAGCAAATCTTTAATAATCTTCTCTCTTGTTTTCCATTTTCTCCCCTTGTTCTGGAAATCCTATCACTCGAAAATTTTTGTTCTTGATTGTGTCCCATGTAATTCTTAGGTTTTCTTCATTCTTTTGTCTGATTTTTCTCAACAAATTGTCATCCATGGATTTGTCTTCAGTCTTGCTGATTCTGTCTTCCATTGTTGAAAATTTTCTTGTAAAGCCTTCTATTGAGTTGTCCGTTTCTGAAATTTTGTTTATCTTTTGGATATCTAGTTGCTCTTTTTGTATGATTTCTAATTACTTATTTTGATTTTTGTTCTTGTGTTATTTTCCTGAATTCTTCTGTTGCTTTGTCAGTGTTTTCCTTGGTGTTGGCTATGTTTTCATTGGTTTTGTCTGTGTTTTCCATGATTTTGTCCATTTTTTCTTTGGTTTTGTCTGTCCTTGATCTCTTTCCTAATCTCTTGTAGAGCCCTAAATATTAGTCTTCTGAATTCTGTATCAGGTAGTTTCACTGCCTTTTCTTCTTCCAAAAGGCTGTCTGATTCTTTATTTTTGTCACTTGTTTGAGCCATCTTGTCCTGCTTTTTTATATGTTTTGATATTGTCTGCTGTGTCCTAGACGTTAAGGCATTATTTTCTTTATTTATTGATTGTATGTTTGTTTTTTTCATCTTGCTTTTTTATTTTGTTTTGATATGTCAAGGCAGGCAGGCCAGGCATGCTTTGCTGCTTGCCTATCTGTGGGCACGATAGCTTTCACCACCTTGTCTGGGTGGGCAGGGCAGCAGCAGGCAGGGTGAGCTTGCTTTACTGTACACTGGTTTGGCAAGGTGGTTGAGGGCAGACTGGGAGGGCACTTTCTGCCTCCTGATGTTGGTCCAGAGGTGTGGGAGCATTCACAGCCCCTCTCCAGATAGGTGGTGGTGTTGGACAGGGAATAATATGGCTTGCTTGCCACTGTTCAGCAACTGGTATAGTGGCAGGAGGGCAGGGGCGGTATGGGCCCGGTGTGGTGGTGGGGCTGAGCACGAGGGACATTCTGGGCATGGCAGCACAGCGGGGGCTGGTCTGAAGGGGTGGTGATATATGGGGTTATGTGGGGGTGCAGAAAAGAAAAGAGAGGAAGAAAACAAGTAGCCAGTAGTTGGGGGCAGGGCAGACCTACGGCCAGCTTGAAGTGGGTGGAGGTGATGTCTGGGACTAGGTGTAGGTAGAATGAAAAGAAAGAAAGAGAAGTAAAAAAGAATAAAGTAAATGATGGCACAGTGCTGGTGGGGCTAACCCAGGGCAGTGGTGGGCCTGTGTGCCATTGGTTTTCTGGCTGCGGCGGTACGGCGAAGTTGTGTGGAAGGGGGAGAGGTGGTGTATGGGGCCAGGTGGGAGAGAGAAAGAAAAGAAAGGGCGAAAAATGACACCGCAGAAGCTGGCGAGTGGGGCAGGGCAGACCTGTGCTGGCAGCGGTCTGGTGGCTTTGTAGCTGAGCAGCGCTGCGTGGCCCGTCAGGAAGGGATGGAAGTGGTGTACGGGGCAGAAGGGTCAGTGGTAGGAAAGCATGTTTCTCTGGTTACCGGCTGCTCTGTCTCCTGTTGGGAGCTCCGTGAAATTGCCTTCCTGTACTCCCTATCTGAGGTCTTTGCTGGCTGTGTTCCAGAATGGACACGCTGTGCCATATTAGTTGGCAGGGGACCTCCACTCCATATCTCTCCCTTGTCTCTGTTTACTTCTTCCATTTGGTGTTTGATCTAATTCTTTATCCCTTCATTTGATGCTTAGGGTTCCAGGATTGATGTTTGTATCTGTTTTACTTAGTTTTTCGGGTCTTTACTGCAGAGAGTCAGCATGGTGAGTCTGTATGATGCCGTGTTGGCTCCACCTCCTTTTTTTTTTTTGGTTCCAAGGAAAGAGAATGTCCATGGCAGAAATTGTACAAGATGAGCCAAGAATACTTTGAGAGGATATCCTGTGAGGGGATACCCTCTAAGGGGATACCCTGAAATGAATTTAGATTCAACTGAATTTCTTACACTTTATAGTTGGTGTCTTAGTTACCCAGTTCTGTTGTAACAGAAATACCACAAGTGGGTGGCTTTAAGAAACATTTATTTTCTCACAGGTTAGGAGGCCAGAGGAATGCCCTGGCTCTAGGGGAAAGTCACTGTCTCTTCTTCACTTCTGGCGTCTGTTCCTCTTTTCCGTGGTGATCTCTGCATGGCATTGGTCTTCCGCACCCCATTTGTCCTTCTGTGCCTAATGTGCTCCTTTTATGTCTCAGAAATGATTGTTTGAAAGCACACCTTACACTGATGCGGCCTCATTAACGTAACAAAACCATATTCCCAAATGGGATTACATCCACAGGTAAAGGGGTTAGGATTCCAACACACATTTTTGCAGAACACAGTTTAATCCATGCCAATCAGTATCACTGTTCCTCTTTAAGAACTAGTTCAGAATTAGAACCATGAGGCATTTCATTATGAAATGTGCATCTTTATTTTGAGTTACAAGTTTAGAATTAGAAACTTGAGGATGGAAGAGGCAGCCCTTTATAGCACTTTACATACATTATACTTTGGAAGTTTTTGATAAGGCACAAGGTTAAACTAGTGATATAAGCTGCTAATTAATCCTCTGTTCATCAGAATAATCTACTCTGGTGCCTGCCTGTTCATGGAGCCGCCATTGTGCTGGGCTCTGCACAGAGCCCTGAGTTAAATGCTTTATCTGTCCTTTGGGCTTTGAATTCAGCTTGGGCATTATTGTGATGAGCATGACACTTTGAATCAAGACCCCAAGGTCTTACCTAATGTCAAAAACCGAAACACTCAGAGAAACACCCAGAAATTAGTGTAATCGAATATATTTATTGTGAGTAGATACGATTTGAATCAGGCAGCATCAAACTGAAATTATTGGAATTGCGCTTGGAAGAGGGGATAGTGAAAGTTGGTTACGTAGGTAACGGATTTTCTTTGGGTGACCTTTGGATATAGGTCAGCATTTGTTTGTCAAGGATCATGTGCATCAATCCTCAAAGTGGCCAGTTCTTAAGAATTTAAAGTTTCAGGGTACGGGCAGGGTAGTCTCCTGAAGGTCATTGTAAATTCCTTTTATGTCGGTTTCTCAGGAGATGGAGTCAGAGCACGTGCAGGGTTTCAGGGTCAGTCATTTGGAAAAACAGTCATTAAGGAAGTACACATATCAAAGCACATCTGGAAATGTAATTTTGCTTTAAGGGAGGTTGCTTGTTCCTGACCTCTAAGCAGCCTCTTTCAGCTAGCCCAGCACAGCCTGTTTGGGATTTGGGGGTATCTACACTTCCCCTTTCTGATCATTATCTCAAATGAGATTTATGATCACTTTAAGCTCGGTGAGTGTTTCTTCTGATAGACTTCAGTCGTAAGAGTCACCATTTATCACAGTGCGGTTTCTTCAATTCATTGAGCATTTACATATCCTTGAATATTCACTATGCCATCGCTTTACACTCTTGAGTTAGGGCCTACTGTAGATTTGAGCCAAATTGTAAGAACAGTGCTGGTTTTAACAGAAGAGGTCGAATCAAAGGCTCGGAAATGATTCCTCAAGGTACATCAAGTGGTGCATAGATCTAGGAACAGTTGGTTTGTAGCAAAATGGTTGAACAGTCTGAAAGTATAACAACATGGTAAGCAATAACATAAGCATAATAGGATGATAACTGTGTAGACAATGATAAATAGAGATTTCTTCCAGACTTCCCAACTTGAAAGCCATTGTTGCAATAGCTCACCTAGACTGGGAGTAGGATCAGACATTTGAATCAGACAGTCTTCATGTGCGAAACATATTGAGTAACATTACCAGATTCATCAGCAATATAAGTACAGCACTCAGTTTTAATTATAGCACAAGTTCCTCCTTGGGCAGCGGTGTGGATATATAATATAGCCATTCAATTTTGAAGGACAGACTTCCTCATTTGGGTCGTTTCAGTGTTTAGAGCCAGAATACTGTTAGCATTATCATTCAAGGCTGATTGAGTTAATTTACTGTTCCAATGTGTGCAATAACATCTTCTAACTCAATAGAGGGTACAAATAAAGCGACCAAATGGTCATACCAGTGAAAAACAGAACAAGTCCATTGAGCTTGATGGGAAGGGGTGTTTGCAGCAGGGCCTAAGATGCACACGACATGACCTTGAGCCTGTGAAAATCCCATAGTACATCTTCCTAGCCATCTAGGAGGGAGCCAAGACCAAAAGTTTGAGCCATAAATCCATTGTGTGCTATTAGGAGGTACCTAGAATATGCCGGACTGACAAGACCAGTCGGTATCATACCAGTCAGGGTCTTGTAAGGTGATAATGTGCTGGCAAGCAGTTGGAGATAACCATTCCATTTGATGGACTGTATCAGGAAGCTGTTGTTTTGGAGTGATTATATTGTTCCTAACAAAGAGGGGCAGTAGTGCTCAGGGAAACGTATCCTGGGGTTAGCCATAAAAATCCATCCCATAACTGCCAGACAGTACCAAATCTTCTGGTGGTTCTGTTTCTGGGAGTATTTTTACCATTTTCTCTGGCCATTTGTAAAGTGCAGCTGAGAGAGAAAGTGTATCCACACAGGTTCACTCAGGGTACGTTTTGTGGACCACAAATAAGGATTATCGGGAGTTATGGATAAATTTAGTGTGATACATTCCTGTTTTTCTTCCAGTATAAACTTGGCAAGAAAGACCCAATCTCTCCCTTGCGGGGCAGGGGAAGACACACCAGGGCATCCCAGAGGAGCTGGAGATGGGCATAAAGCCGCAGATCCAGTAATTTGTCTGATTTCATGTTTGTGCAAATAAATGAGCCCATTGAGTAAAAAAAAAAAATTGCTTCTTCAAGGGTGAATGTAAGGAATTATCAGAGAAAAATACAGAAAAAGGAGGTACTTTCATCGAGGTCAAAAGAAAGGAAAAGAAAAATAGGAACAGAAAAAAATTAAACTTGTTTAGGTGAAATCTTGATTTGATGATCTTGGGATAACTGTGTACCTCTTAGACATTGCTTTGGGATGTCCTCAGCAGAGATGAAGACAGAGGTCACCAGCAACTTCACTTGTCCAGGGGTTTGGTGGAGCTCTTTTGAGTTGGGAAATGTGTACCTAGGGTTTTACTCCTTCAAGTTTGACTGCACATTGGTTGTTAAGCAGGTCTTGGTAAGGTCTTTTCCAGTGAGGTTCCAGAGGGTGTTTCATTTGGAAGTTTTTCCAATATGCTAGGTCTCCTGGTGCCAACAGGGGGTCATTTTCAAGATTGAAGTGACCCTTTTTTTTGGCATAAGTTTGTTCCACCTGTGTAAACCTTTACAGTAGTTCAGAATAGCAGCATTAACTAATTGAGGATCAGTATAAGCAATATGACTTAAAAGTAATGGTCATCCAGTCACAGTCTCGTGAGGAGTTAATTAATGTTTTCCAAAAGGGGTGGATCTAAGGTTGAGTAAAACTAGAGGCAGTACCTTTGGCCATGGCAGATGTAGTGCTTCAGTTAATTTAGCTAGCTATTGCTTTATAATATTATTTGTTCTTTCAACCAACCAGTTGATTGGGTGTGGTACAGGGCAGGCAAATGTTGAGTAATCGGAAGTATTCAGCAAATTTCTTTGATTACTTGTCTGGTGAAATGAGTTCCCCAATCACTGTGCAGAGTTGTGAGGGTACCCCAAGAAGGAATGATGTCTTCCAGAATTTTTTTTGGCAATGAAGGAGGCAGTTACCTTTGACAAGCATAAGCTTCAGGTCAATGTGAATACATCCAGATAAGAACTAAAACATACTTATATGCCATAGAAGGAGGAAGCTGAATGAAATCCACCTCCTGTTCTCTCATCAGTTCAACAGGTGGGGGAAATTGTCCAAGGGAAACCTTTAACGGCTTCCCTGCATTGTATTTGTGACAAGTTGGGCATGAAGCATAAACTTGTTTGGCAATGAGGCAGAACTTTCCCCATCAATGTATCTCCATAATCTGGATCATTTTGTCCCTTGCAAAACGGTCTAGGGAATGTAGAGTATGGACCATGGGAGTTGTTAAATTTGGGGGCAATACTGGTGGTTTGTTAGGTCTGACCCAGAGGACTTATTCCTGATTCAGGCAGCACCCTCAAGCTTCCCATTATTTCCTTCCAGTGTCAGGAGTGAGACTACTGTGCTGGATTTTTAGTTCTTCAGGAGTGGCAGACAGAGTTTCATTCATCTTACACGTATAAATAGGAATGACCTTATCTAAAATGGCTGCAGCTTTTGCAGCTTTATTGGCTAATGCATTCCCTTTATGTTCAGTATTTTGTTGGTACCAGTATGGGCTTCAACCTTAATGATAGCAATTTCTTTAGGCAAAAGTCATTCAAAAGTCATGAACCATATCATAAACATACCTGGAATCTGCATATATGAGTTAAGTTCTGAGTGCACTGGCATGCATGGGTTAGGGCTGTTAATTCTGCTTGTTGCACAGAGCTAACCTCCAGTAGCGAATGCTTTCCAATATTTTGGTATCAGTAGTGACAGCATACCCAGCCCTACAGCTTTCTGGGGAAGTTTTAAAATAAGAACCATCAGTATAGAGAATGAGATTGAGGTTCATGAGAGGGATATCCTTTAAGTCAGCTCTGAGAGTCAACAATTATTTAGTTAAGTCTAGGCAGTTATGATACGGTTTACTTTCATCAGATAAGAGAAGAAGAACAGCAGGGTTAAGAAGGTGGCATCTGTGAATGTGCAGATGAGGTGAAGAAAGTAAAAGGATTTCGTAGGAGGAAAGTCGGCTGGTAGACAGATGCTGGGTTAAGGCAGTGTTAAGTAAGGCACCTACAGGATGAGGAACAAGAATGTCTTAAGTTATCTAGTGCTGCTATAACAGAAATACCACAAGTGGATGGCTTTAACAAAGAGAAGTTTATTTCCTCACAGTAAAGTAGGCTA
>NW_004444053.1:7620933-7652564 GCF_000243295.1 Trichechus manatus latirostris
GAAGTTTATTTCCTCACAGTAAAGTAGGCTAAAAGTCCAAATTCAGGGCATCAGCTCCAGGGGAAGGCTTTTTCTCTGTGTCGGCCTTCTCATAAATCTTCCCGCGGACTAGGAGCTTCTCCATGCAGGGACCCTGGATCCAAAGAATGCGCTTTGTTCACGGCACTGCTTTCTTGGTGGTATGAGGTCCCCCCTCTCTGCTCACTTCCCTTTCCTTTTATCTCTTTTAAGATAAAAGGTGGTACAGGCCACACCCCAGGGAAGCTCCCTTTACATTGGATCAGAGATGTGACCTTAGTAAGGATGTTACAGTCCCACCCTAATCCTGTTTAACATAATCCAGTCTTGCCCCATTAACCACAGGCAGAGATATAGGGTTTACAATATATAGGAAAATTACAGTCACAAAATAGAGGACAACCACACAGTACTGGGAATCATGGCCTAACCAAGTTGATGCATATTTTTGGGGGACACAATTCAATCCGTGACAAGGAACTTTCAAATTGTTCCCCACCACTACCCCATTTTTTGCAAATAATGCACCCACATAAATAAAATAACACACCGGGGGAGGTTGTTGCACGGCTGACAAAATTATTTGCATAAAAATACATGTAGTGCAGTGACCTGTACTAATTTAGCAGTGGCATCTACCGCTCATAAACAGGGAGGGTAGACCTGGGCTACCAGGTCAGGCTTGAAACTATAGTAACCAATAGGTCTCTTTGACTTCTGTGTTTTGGAGTCAGAATTCCTAGTGCATTTCCGTTTCTTTTGTGTATATATCTTGTAAAAGCCTTGTCATAATTAGGGATTCCCAGGGCTAGGGGTTTAGATAGGGCTGTTTTTAGCTCCTGGAATTGATGTTTCCTTTCTTTAGTCCAAACAAGAGGTTCAGAGGTTTCAGCTTTCAATAAGACATAAAGGGGTTGGGCCATGAGAAGAAAATTGGGGATCCAAGTTAGGCAGTATCCACACAGGCCCAGGAACCCTTTAAGCTGTCTCTTTGTATGGAGCAAAGGGAAGTCACAAATGGTTTTTAAACGTGTGGAGTCCAGTTGAACACTTTGACTAGTAAGGAAACATCCTAGATATTTAACTTGTGCCAGGACAAATTGTAATTTGTCCTTAGATACTGTGTGTCCCTTATGAGCCAACAGGGTTAGCAAATAAACAGAATCCTTTTCACAACTTTACTTAGATTTGGAACAAGTCAGTAAGTTCAGTAAGTTGTCCACATACTGAATGATGACAGACTTATAGGGGAAATCTAAATCCTCTAGGTCCATTTTTAAGACTTGAGAAAAATGACCACGGGACTGAGTGAATCCTTAAGGCATGACTGCCCAGGTGAATTGTTGTCCTACCCAAGTGAAGGCAAACAAGTATTGACTTTGTGGGTGGACAGGAATGCTAAAAAAAAAAAAAAAAAAAAAATGCACTGCATAAAATCAAAGACAGTGTAAACTGTAGCCTCAGGGGGTACTTGGTATAAAAGTAGGTGGGGGTTGGTTACTACTGGAAAGCAGAGGATTATCAATTGGTTAATTGCATGAAGATCTTGTACAAATTTCTACCCTTTGCCATGGGGCTTTTTAACAGGAATTTTGGGAATGTTGCAAAGACGAAAAAAGGTATAATAAATGTTTTGTTTAGGAAATGCTTTATTATAGGGGTGAGATTTTAAATGGCCTCAGATTTCAGTGAGTATTGAGGTATAGCAGGGAGGCGTTTAAAGGGGTCAGTTTGGACTTTAATAGGTTGGGCACTCAGTATATTCCCTATATTGGCAGAAGAGGTTGACCATAGCTGAGAAGGAATAGTAGATAGTAGGGGATGTTCTGTCTCCAAAGGGGCCTTTTCCTATGGCAGATTTAGGGCCTTTAAGTGACATATTAGTTCAGGGGTAGGGTTTTCTGGAAGTTGAATTGCATTCCCCTTTTTGTTAAAGGTTATTATACGGTCCCATTATCTCAACAGGCCTCTTCCCAAGAGATTTACAAGGGCAGCGTCACATAAAAGGAATGAGTGATGATCGGTGATTGAACCTACAGAAACAGAAATGGGGAGGGACTGGGTGACACACTGAGTAATGTTATAAATCTCCACTATACCAGTAGTTTTTGTATACCAAGGAATAGGATCCAATAAAGAAGTGGGGTTAATTGCAGACAAGGTGGCACAAGTCTCAATTAAAAAGGTGCAAGGTTTACCACTGATAAGTAATGTAGTTTTGTCTTGGGAATTAAGTGGCAAAGCTGGTTGCAGCCTAACAACTTCCTTGGAACCCCACCAGGATAGATCCTTGAAGTTTTAATTTTGGAGTTTTGTCTGTAATTTGTGGCATTCTTGTTTCCAGTGCCCCAGTTTTTTGTAATAATGGCAAATCCTGGTGGGTTTAGCAACTGGGGGATTGCCAGGTTTGGTGGTAGAATATTGGAGCTGTTGAAGTTGTAAAGCCATGAGGTGATTCTGCTTATTTGTCTTATCAGTTTGAAGGATCTGAGCCAAAGTTCAGTTAAGTTTGTTAGTTCCACTATTGGAACCATTTCCTAGTCTAAACAATGTCTTTTGACCAGAGTGGCTAATTCAGGTTTAAGGCCATTAACAAACAGAGTTAAAAGCTATCCCAGCACTGTTTATTTCTAGGCCAGAAGATTCAGAGAAAGCTTTGGTTAAACGTTCCTGGAAATTGTATACAGTTTCGTCCAGTCTCTGTTTGCATCCTTGAATTTTGGCCAATCAGTCTTTCGAGGAAAAGCTTCTGGTATAGCTTCTAACAGCTTATGAGCTGCAGCCTTTAAAAATTTAGGTGGGGTCGCAGGACCAGCTTCTAAACTTCATTCAGCATTTTTTTGTTCCGCTAACTGGATCCAGTTTGGGGCGTCCCCTGGACCCACCAGAATGTATATTAGCTGATATAAGTCGGGGAGGCCTGATTTGGTAGGCTTGAATTAATATCCTAAATTCCTCTGTGAATTTCCATGGGTGTTCCACAGGGTTAGGAAATTCCTTTGCTATGGGCTTTAACTTGGCTTTGGACCATGGAGTAAAAGTAATGATGGGTATTTCCCCCCTCCCTCCATTCTTCACAAGGTTTTATTTTAAAAGGCATTTGGGGCACACGGGCCCTGGAGGGTTTAGGATCTGAAGGAAAATCAAAGTGGGAAAAGGACATTTCAGAGAGGTCAGAGCATTCATCCAGATAAGGAGGTATAGTTGGGTAAAGAGGAGCAGAGGGAGAAAAATAATTAAAGTCCCTGTTTTGTAAAGCAGTTATTTTGTTAAGGAGTTTAAGTTACTTTCAGTCAGTTTCAAAACAGTATCTTTTATAGAGATTATTTTAGAATCCTGAATGTGTTTAGAAGCCTCAGAATACCAGTCAAAATAAGCATCCCATTGTGTCTGTCCAGTTTTGGCACCATGCTTTTCTAATTTAGACCTTAAGTACACTAGTTTTTCCAATTGGAAAGTATCTCAGAGTGGCCACTCATTTGACAAACTGTGACCTCAGCTCATAAATCCAAATACAAGTCCTAGATCCATAGTTCTTGGTCATGTAGCAAACCCAGAGTTCTACTAGGAGAATCTTCTGCTTTCTTGGATTTGGCAGACCCCATTTTGAGACAGTCTTAAGTGTTACAAAACAACAGATTCACCAAACTCACAATAAATATTTGATTTAAGCTCAAAAGGCAAAAGAAGTGGAGCCCAAGAATCTGAGGGGGCTTACTGAGATGACCTCCAGATGGTCTGTGGAGACCATAAGCCAAAAGGGCTTTTGGGGGCATCACATCTGTGTCTGATGAGAGCTCTGGGGGATGCCATTCATCCACTTTGGATCCCGCTTCTGACATTAGGAATTGTCAAGAAACCTAACCACCTGGAGAAACAACAGAAGTTAGTGTAACTGAATATATTTATTGTGAGCAGATGTGATTTAAATTGAGCAACATCAAACTGAAAGTATAGGGAAGGCACTCTGAAGAGGGGATAGTGAAGGCAGATTATATAGGTAATAAATTTTCATCGGGTGACCTTTGGATGTTACATTACAGCATTTGTTTGTTGAGAATCACGTGTTGATCCTATGGGTGGTCAGTTCATAAGAATTCAGAGTATCAAGGTCCAAGCAGGGTAGTTTCCTGAAGGTCATGGTAAATTCCTTTCACGTTGGTTTTTCAGGAGATAGAGCATGTGCAGGGTTTCAGAGTTAGTCAATTGTGAAAACAGTCGTTAAGGACATGCCATATATCAAAGGACATATAGAAATTTAATCATCAAGGAATTTTGCCTTACGGGAGGTTTCTTATTCCTGACCTTGAGTTGACCTCTTTCAGCTAGCCCAGCACAGCCTATTTAGAATGTTTTGGGGGTGTCTACAATAAAAATAAATTGATCCCTTGGCCAGTTTCACGTTACTCAGATTGAGATTATAGGCCTTTAAACCAGGCACATGGGCCTTCTGGCTCTGTGCCAAGAAATTGTTTCCACACAGACTCTGTGATCTACTAGGTCTTACATTCCTGTGAAGGCTAATAAAGAACTTATGCTCATGATGTAGTTTGGTGTGGTACACTTTTCTGCCTCCTTTGCTGAAATTTAATTCATTCATTCAATGAATAGTTATTGAGTTTTTACTGTTTAAGAGTCACTGTAAGCAATGGGGACATGGCAATGAACAAAATAGACAAAGATCTCTTATGTCCTAATGGAGGAGTAAATAATAAACATTTAGAATGTCAGACAATGGGAAGTGTTAGGGGAAAAAGAGGGAGGGGGAGGGAGGCACGCAGAGTATTAGACTTTGTATTTTAAATTAGGCGGTCTCCTTCTTGAGAAGAGGACATTAGAATAAAGACCTCAGAGAGGTGAGAGTGCCATGTGTGAAATGTTTCTCCTAGTGTGTGTTTGCCAACTGAAAAACCAGTTGGCACCAAGTTTGCTAACTGAAGTGTTAGCGTTAGTCAAAACACAAATGGAGGAACAGTCACTCTTTGCAGAGCATTGGGAACTCCCATCTCCTAGAGCTTGGCCCATGTTGTGTCTGCCTAGGAGCCCTGCCATTGACTATGTTGGAGGGATCTGCTTGTTCCTGCCTGGCTTTTTAAATGCTTTCTTAGAGATAATATATGCACATAGTAGGAAATTCAGAAGGTGCATAGTGAAAAGGAGGCTTCCCTTCCACCCTGTCCCCTAGCTACCCAGTGCTACTCTTCAGAAGATGTTCTCTGTATACATAAACTTTAAAAACAAACAGACAAAACCCACAAGTGTTAACATTTGTGTTCTAGACATACTTTTTTCATTAATAGTATACCTTGGTCGATTGCTCCCTGTCAGTATCTATAGAGTTACCTCATTCTTTTTAATGCGCACATATTGATAAAATAAATGCTCCCTAGTTGACTTAACTAGTTCCCTATTGATGGATGGTTAGGATGTTTTTGACTCTTTTGTATGAGATTGTACCTGTAAGTGAAATTTCTAGAGGTAGAATTGCCAGATCAAAAGGAATGTGTATTTGCACTTTGAGAGGTACGGTCTAATTGCTCTCCACAGAAGTGGTACCAATTTGCACTCCCACTAACAGTGTAAGTGCCCCTTTCCCCACACTTTCACCAACACAGTGTGTTATCACACTGATGTTTGCCAATCCAATAGATGAAAAATGGTGCATCTTTGTCATTTAAATTTGTATTCATCTTATGAACAATTTTGTCTGTGATGTATTTTTTCCTAACTGAATTTTCTTTTCTGCTAAGACTCTGTCCCCTTTGTGTTTTAACTGGGCGAACAATCATGTATTTGTTTTTTTTCACACCAGGCTGATATTCCATAGCTTTATTCCCCAAAGCAATTCTATTAAGAAGGAACTTAACACATGTGTCATGGGTGCTGATAACTGCTTTCCAAAGGTTACATAAAGGGTTTGAAATCCTAGACATAAACAAGAGCTTTGCCTAGATAATCTTCAAGCTAAGGTATAGTCAGGCTCCAGGGAAGAACAGTGTATCGCATGAATATAGGAAAAATAGAATCTGAGATGAACATCAAAACCAGGAGGCAGGAAGGAAGGCCAGAATGGGTATTCATAGTTAGCTCTCGATTATACTTGATAAGGAAGGGGTAATCAGAGCAGGATAATGCAGAAAGTCATTTTATCTGCCTGGGACAGATCAGTAAGGTCCTTACAGCCCCTTCCTTGTTCCGGCCTCAGAGCTCATTTTGTGCTTCCCTTTAGTCAGGAATCCAGGCACAAAGGGGAAAGCTCCTAGCTACTGACATCAGTACATACCCTGAAGACAGTTTATTTAAAAAAGAAGCATTGTAAACCCAGTATGGGGCAAAATTTGCAAAAAAGAAAGCAGAGTAAAGCCCTGAGCCCTCCCGAAGTGCTTACAGCGTAACATGGCTCTCTCCTTCCAGCCGCTGTGGGGTTTCTGGCCATGTCCAGTGTCATCACCATGTCCGCCCCTTTCTTCCTGGGGAAGATCATCGATGTTATTTACACAGACCCCGCTGTGGACTACACCAACAGTCTGACCAACCTCTGCCTTGCACTCAGCGGTGTGTTTCTGTGTGGAGCTGCTGCTAATGCGATCCGTGTCTACCTCATGCAGACTGCAGGTAAAAAGCCCTCCGTCTTGGGCAAACAAAGAAATGTGCAGAGAGCCTGTGGATTTGGTGTGGGCCTCCGGCTCCGTGTGCTTCGTGGTTCCTGCTGCTCCTCCCCAGGCATCACACTCGGGGACAGATCCCCACGTCAGCCCGATGTTGGAGTTACGGGATGCTTTATATCAGGCACTAGTTTCTCAGTTCTTTTATGTGAATTGGAGTGGAGCTGTGAGGGAAATAGCCGTATCTGTATTATGGGAGGTTTGAGAACAGGCTGTCAGTCATGAGGCTGGAATTCTGGAGCCCTTCAGGGAGCTGCAGACACCCATTATCTCCCCCATGCTTTTGTTTGCTCTTCAGCACAATCTGGGCTGATAAATTCTACAGTATTTCCCTAAAGAGACCTAGTTATTAACAAGGCAAATAGCTATCACAATAATGACAGAGCCCAGGACACCAAACTCTAAGTCTGTTGCTGCTCATTTAGCTAATAAAATACTCTGTAGATCATTAACCATTTCACGCTGTTTGAAGGTTCAATACAGAAGAGTGTTGCCAAGGAGTAACAAAATTAGCTTTTGAGGAGTTAATGTAGCAAAATTTAAGTGTAAATAGTAATTTTAAAAAATCTCTCAGTCATATTCTGTTTATCACTGCCTCCTCTCCCCAGCATCCACAGTCTGTAGTTACTAAGAGAAAATTAATATTCCTCACTAATATGACTGTTCATGTGCCAGGGCTGAGGTAAAGTCCATTTCCACTGATCTGATATGGTGCCACAGACATGCCTCAGTGGCTGTAGGGCTTAGAAGGCTTTATGACACCAGGCTAAACTGCTGCAGGCAAATGGTTGTACCCATGTGGTGTGATGCCATTCCCTCTTGCTTTTGCAGGTCAGCGCATTGTGAATCAGTTGAAAGCTTCATTATTTTCCTCTGTTCTGAGGCAGGAGGTTGCTTTCTTTGACAAGACTCGCACAGGTGAACTGATTAACCGCCTCTCCTCAGACACTGCTCTCCTGGGGCGCTCGGTGACTGAAAACCTCTCGGATGGACTCCGGGCCGGGGCCCAGGCTTCTTTTGGCATCGGCATGATGGTACGTTGGCTAGTTCTCATTTGGTGCCTTCTGGCCAAGGCTTGGCCTATGCCAGCCTCTCAAGCATGAGGTGAGCTTCAGGTGTGCTGTGTCTCACTATTCTGTAAGCATGCAGAGCTAGGAGCACAGCCACAGGGCCTCAGGGTGTGCAGATTGCCTCCTCCTTCGTGATCTGAATGTGCCTGCTGCATCTTGCTGAGACTTCGGTCCACTGATCCATGAAAGACAACCCTAACTGTCCTTCCACTTGTTATTGTTATGTGCCCCTAGTTTTCTTTAGCTGTTTGTTGTTAGAGGATGAGAGGTTTTTAGTTTCTCCGCCATCTTGATATCCAGAGGGATGTGTTGCTTTGGTTGTTCAGTGCCATTGAGGTGATCCAGAATTGAATATAGGTAGTCCCCGACGTAACGGTGTATTCAAGTTATGATAAACTGTCTTTTTTTTTTTTTTACATCTTATTGTTAGTAGTATGTACTACATACAATGTGCAGTGCATGATTTGCTGATGTTCTCATTTTCAGATGTTCACTCACAGATGTTCAGTGTTATGATTTACTGTTCAAAGCACTGCCATATAACAGGTTATGGAAACTAAAAAAATTAGAGGTCTTCAACTTACATCAGAACCGACCTAATGGCAGCGTCATCAGAATGGAACACCGTCATAAGTCAGGGACTAGCTGTATAGAATTCCTGGCCTCCTCCTTATCTGTTATAGAAAAACCTGGTCTAGTATGTACAGGATTGGTCCGAGGGTACAATATTTCCATCCTTTCTTTAGAAGCTCTCTGTCAGATGACTTCTGTATGGTATGCTGAATATTCATGGGATTTTTTAAAGATAAAAATGTCTGAAAAGTTCTACCAAAACAGGCTGTACATGGTGATTGAAAATTCACATTAAGGGTAAGGTTGCACAACTGATTATTGTAATTGCTGTCAATAAGTTGAATAGGCAAAAGTTGTGTGAAAGATATGTTTGCAAAAAAAAAAGAGTAGCTGCTGAGGCTGCTTATGTATAACCAAAAACCTAATGAGATTTGGTTTCTTGGTTTGGAGGTTTAGGGTCATGGTTTCATGGGACATCCTAGTTAATTACTGGAGCCCTGATGGCACAGTGGTTAAGAGCTTGGCTGCTTACCAAAAAGATCTGTAGTTCAAATCTACCAGCTGCTCCTTGGAAACCATATAGGGCAGTTTCACTCTGTCCTGTAGGGTCACTCTAAGTCAGAATTGACTTGACAGCAACAGGTTTTGTTTTTTTTTTTTGCCAGTTAATTGGCCTAATAACATGTTCAGTGCTTCTGTTCTACCTCCTAGTTCATTGCATAGTGCCTGGAGTCTTAAAAGCTTGCAAGTGGCCATCCAAGGCACAATAATTGGTCTCTATTTGCCTGGAGCAACAGAGGAAGAAGGAGCATCAGGAGTACAGGAAATGGAATGTATGGCTAATTGCCTGCATGAACTGCCTCTTCTGCCATGAGACCAGAACTGGATAATGCCCAGCGACCATCACTGAACATTTTGATCAAGGATTCTATAGAAGAATCCTGATCAAAAGGGGGGAAAATGCAGAAAGAATTTAAAATTCTCATGGACTCTAGACTTCTTGAAGCCATAAATGTTGAATGAACCCCTGAAACTACTGGCCTGAGATAATCTTTAAACCTTTAACCAAAAATATCCTCTGAAGTCTTCTTAAAACCAAATAATGGTTTAGCTTAACTAGTAAAAAAAATGTCTGCCTTGAGCACTATGCTATTTTAAGAACTATTTATATGTTTTCCAACAGCAACTCAAAAGATTAGATAGAAACCTTAGGGGGCAGTGAATTTATGTTAACGGGGGAGGATCAACTCAGAAAGGGAGGGTGAGAATGGCTGCACAACTTGAAGAATTTAATCAAGGTCACTAAATGGTACATGTAGAAGCTGCCGAATTGGTGTATGTTTTGCTGTGTGTATTCTCAACAACAAGAGCAAAATAAATAATAAAAAAAAACCAGGCTGTACAACTTTGAGATAGCACATTCAAGCAGGCCTGTTTACTAAAGAAAAAGAAACAACAACAACATAAAACTATAGTAGGTAATGAGAATTTCTTGCCACTCTATGTAATAAACACTTTCTGGCTTTTGTTTTTGACAGTTTTTTGTCTCACCTAAACTGGCCATTTTTGTTTTGAGTGTTGTACCTCCAGTGTCCATTCTTGCTGTGATTTATGGACGATATCTACGGAAGCTGACCAGAGTCACTCAGGATTCCCTGGCACAAGCCACTCAGGTAAAGGCCCTTCCAAGTCCTCTTGGTCTTCTGTGGAATAGGTTCAGAGCCAAGTTCCTAAGGGGCAGACCCTAAGGGATGTGCTTAGGCTTTCCAAGTCCCTTCCCTTACTTTTCCTGTTTGCTGAAATCCCTACCTGTTAGAGTAGACTACTGCCCACATCTCAAAAGTGATCTAACTTGACTGAGCACCATATGAACATCTTGCTATTGCTGTTTCTCATAGGACAAAAAGCTAATCATGTTTGAAGTCATTTCTTTGTTAATTTATAAAGCTAGTTTTGCAATGCTGTGCAGTATTGTCTTTTTAAAAAATTAAAAGTGACTTTTTATATTTTAATGTTACAAAGGCCGTGCATGTTTATAATTGAAAAATTTGAAAATATGGATAAGGAAAAAAAACAAAAACACACGTAATCCTGTCTCTCAGAATTAATATTATTAACAGCTTGGAGTCTGCCCTTTCAGATCTTTTTATTTTTGTGACTTCCCTATCTGAGTTGATATCTGGTTGTTCTAGATGTGTTCTAGAATTGGGTTGTTATCTGATGTTACGGATTTTCTAACTGGAGGACTCCCTTTAGTATTTCATGTAATTTTTGTTTGGTTTTTACAAATTCCCTAAACTTCTGTTTATCTGGAAATGCCCTAATTTCACCATTATATTTGAGAGACAGTTTTGCTGGATATATAATTCTTGGCTGGCAGTTTTTTTCCTTCAAGGCTTTATATATGTCATTCCATTGCCTTCTTGCCTGCATGGATTCTGTTGAGTAGTCCAAGCTTAGTCTTATTGACTCTTCTTTGTAGATGACTTTTTGTTCATTCCTGGCCACTCTTAAAATTCTCTCTTTATCTTTGGTTTTGGCAAGTTTGATTATAATATGTCTTGGTGACTTTCTTTTGGGGTCTACTTTGTGTGGGATTCAATGAGCTTCTTGTATAGATGTCTTCTCATCTTTCACGATATCAGGGAAGTTTTCTGCCAACAAATGTTCAACAATTCTCTCTGTATTTTGTATTATCCCTCCTTGTTCTGGTACTCCAATCACTTGTAGGTTATTCCTCTTGAAAGAGTCCCACATAGTTCTTAGGGTTTCTTCATTTTTTAAAGTTCTTTTATCTGATTTTCCTCAAATAAGTTGGTGTCAAGTGCTTTATGTTCAATCTTACTAATTCTGACTTCCATTGCCTCAATTCTGCTTCTATGACTTTCTATTGAGTTGTCTAATTCTGAAATTTTATTGTTAATCTTTTGGAATTCCAGTTGCTGTCTCTATGGATTCTTGCAGCCTGTTAAATTTGTCATTATGCTCTTTTATAACCTTCTTAAGTTCTGCTGTTGCTTTGTTTGTGTGTTCCTTGGCTTGTTCTGTGTTTTGATTAACTTCCTTCTTGATCTCTGAAGAGTTCTGTATATTAATCTTTGAATTCTATCTCCAGTAATTCCAAGAAGTTCTCTTCCTATGAAGGTTTCTTGATTCTTTGTTTTGGTGGCTTGCTGAAGCCATCATGGTCTGCCTCTTTATGTGATTTGATATTGACTGTTGTCTCCGAGCCATCAGTAAGTTATTATATTTACTTATTCTATGTTTGCTTACTGTGCCCTAGCTTCTTGTTTTGATATGCCCAATTAGGCTGCCCATGTGAGCTAGTTTGATTACTGGTGTTTTTGAAGCTCTCACATCCTGTCTCCAGGTGGCTAGAGTTGTTACTAGGTGTGTGAGTACAGGAGGCCGTTTACTTTTCTTGTGTAGATTCAGCTCAGGTGTCCAGGCCATCGGTCACCAAGTGTGTGGTGCAGCCTCTCACTTACAGTCCTAGATGGGCAGGGGTGATTGGAGTAGGCACAGGTATCTGGCTGTAGTAGGGGTCATCAGCTGATCAAGGCAGGGGGCTGAGTGTCTGGGTGGAAGGCATGTCCCTGTTCCCTAGAGCGTGTAGGTAGGTGGGTTTTGCAGCCAGATTATGGGCACCCAGTGCTGTTTGCTGTTAGGACTGGAAGTCACCCCTTATTCTTGGACCCCTATCACAGGTGGCTCGGTGGAGTGGTGGAGCCACCAGTCCTCAGGCCCCTGATGCTTAATGGGCAGGGCAGTGTCAAATGTCACGAGTCTGTCACTCCCCCTTATAGCTGATACAGTTGAAAATAGGCATCAGGTATATACCCTGTTGTACTGTACTATTGAGGACCTGTGCTGTTGAAATGGGCCCACACAGGTCTGTGCAGGGGTGAAAGACATTCAAAGTCCATGGACCCCTTATGCCTGTGCCTAGGCAAGGAGACGGTGCCTGCCCTGAGTTCCTGGCTTAGGGGAGCTGGCAGATTATTTTCTCCTGTTTGCTAATTTGTTCCCTCTCAAAGGTGGGAAAATGGCTCAGGGCACACGAGGGATCCCTATTTCCAGCTCAGGGGGTGCAGCAATCACTGAATCCAGACTGGGACACAGAGCAGAGCAGGGAGGGGGCAGGTAAATGGGAGAGAGCTACTTCCCAAAAGGGTTTTTTTTTTTTTTTTTTTAATCTGCGTGGTAGGTTAGATGCTTGTACTTACCTTTTGCCACTGATTGAGCACTGTTTTTTGCTGGTTCTGTAGATTTGAGCAGACTTCCCACTGCTCAGTCTCTTCCAATGTGATAAATGTGTGCCGAGCACCACTGCTTGCCTCACCCGTTGCACGCTAGCCAGTCCAGCCTGCAGGGTGCCAGTGCCAGCCAGGTCAGGTCTGGCAAATCCTCACTGCTTCTGAACTGTCTCTCCTTCCCCCTGCCACTCAGTCTGATTCCTCAATTTTGTCTTTGATGTTCAGGCCTCCTAGATTGTCATGTATAATCGATTCACTTGTTTTTTCTGGGCTTTGTTGTAAGGGGGACCACAGGAAGCATCTGACTACTCCACCATCTTGGCCCCGCCTCACCTTCACATCTTTTTACTGCATAAAAATATACTTCTGTATCTATCTTTGTTCCTATTGATTTGTCTGTCTATATGATGTGTGTATGTATATACGTATTCCTTTTTTTTTTTTTTTTAATAAAAATAGGGTTCTGTGTACTCTGCTTTGTAATTTTTTTTTTAACTTAGTCTTGTATTATGAGCAGCTTTCCATTGGTAGTGTCTTAAAAAGGAGAATCGTATTTTAATTTTGCCTCTTGAAACTTTGAAATGTAATCCCTCACACTGAAATGTATTTATTATTCTCCCAGCTAGCTGAGGAACGTATTGGAAACATAAGAACTGTTCGAGCTTTTGGGAAAGAAATGACTGAAATTGAGAAATACACCAGCCAAGTGAACTGTGTGATGCAGTTGGCAAGGAAGGAGGCATTTGCTCGGGCTGGCTTCTTTGGAGCAGTAAGTACAGCATTTTAGAAAGATCGAAAGGGCAGATGTTAGGATTGTCGGAGAATTTTATTCTGTGGCTCTCGCCATAAGTAAAAATAATGTTATTCTACTTCAGCACTAAGAATTACTTTCTTCAAAATATTTTTGTGAAAGAAGAGGACTGCATGGGGAGACTACAAGCTGTCTGAGATAAAGCACTGGTTCTCACAGTGTGGTCCCAGATCAGGGGCACCAGCACCACCTGGGAACTTCCCAGTTTGAGCTTTAATCAGCCCTCTTGTCATCTGGTGCCCGTGACAGTGAGAACCACCAAAGAATAACAGAAATACCCTCAGTGAGTATCAAGAAGGAAGTATGAAACACTGATCACAATGAACGCATATACAACATTGAACTAGAAAATCACCATGAGAGCAAATTCATACATAAAATGTTCAGACTGGGAGAACTGTAGAGGTGGTTCAGTAATCGCCATTATTTAGCAGATGAGGAAGTAGAGGCTCAAAGAAGAGGGCACGTATGACAGACCACACATCTACTGAATGTAAAACCAGGTCGTAGGGATGAGACTCTAGCTTTTCAGCCTAGTGCCTTTGCCCAGTATGTTTTGCTTAAATACATAAGCGCACGTAACACATTTATTTGTTTCCTCTAGTTAGGGAAGAAATCTTTAATATTTTGTCCTTTGCAAACTGAGTAGATTGAGTGACCTAGGAATCTGATGAGTGACTATGTTTTCATGGTACTGAGGTGATTTTCTTCAATATTGCAATATTTCGATAAAGTATTTATTTGAAATTCAGACTGGATTTAATATTTCAGAACGATCATACGAGTGAAAAAAATGCCTCATTAATCCCTTTTGCAGTCTGTCCCCCTGACGTCTGTGTTTCGTTCACTTGCAGGCGGGGCTGTCTGGGAACCTGATTGTGCTCTCGGTCCTGTACAAAGGAGGGCTGCTGATGGGCAGTGCCCACATGACAGTGGGTCAGCTCTCTTCCTTCCTCATGTATGCTTTCTGGGTCGGATTGAGCATTGGAGGTATATCATTTAACTAGGTTTGGGGAGTTTCAAATGAAAAATCAGGTATTTCGTTTATGAAATAAAAACCTAACTCTCACATTACCTCTAGACAATTAGCTTCAGCTGAAAAAATGTGCTGGAATGTTATTCCAACTTGGCTTTTAAAGAAAAAATAAAATTATAGGTGTGATCATCTCATGTAGGTCAGCAGTTTCTTGGTTAGGAAGTTGTGGATTTTTGTAGGCCTCTTACAGTTCAGCTTGTTAACTTTTGATGGTAGGATGGAGGGAGGAGGAGAGATACTTGCTGAACAGAAACGTACAAGGAAACCCACAGTCTATTGCAGTGGTGCTTTCGTGATTGGCAAATCACTGGGGATTAAAATTTCTTTTATACAAAGTCAACCAAGTTAAAAACTAACAAACAATAAAAAGTACTTATAAATTGTAAGGCACATGAAGCAAAGTTGCTTGCTTTAGTCGTAAATCTCTGAGTTCCGCTTTTATTGTCCGTCCTTGGGTGGAGGGAGGCAAGATTCATGGAGGCAAAGTGATGTGAAGTCTGTGAAGTTTTTTTTCTGGACCTTTCCTGCATCCTCTGGCAACATGGGGCAAATGATTTCCTGCTTTTTGTTTTCCTCCCTCCTTTTGAAAGTGAAGAGGAAAGGTTAGGTAAACAGCTTGATGTCTGACTGACAGAACTTCTGGTTATCCTATAGTGTTACCTCAGCCAGAGATTTTTTTTTTTAAGATTTTCATGTCTGGTTGTATGTAGATGCTTTTCCTTAGGCACTACAGGCAAGTCAGGGTATTTCCTGGAGTGAGATTTGCAGAGACCCCTAAAAATAGCATTTTAGTTTTGTTAGCTGGTCCCAAAGAAAAAACCTGGTTAAGGCATTCCAGGGTGCTGGGAAGTGAGAGGGTTCGTTCAGGAGAGCCTGAGGAATGATGCATTGCTCTTTTCTCTCCGTCTGCTGGTGAGCCTGCTGGAGCTTGACTCCCAGAATGTGCTGAACCAGGGGTGCCCGGATCCCTTTGTGGTTGTGTTTCTGGAAGACGTGTCCTCTGTCCTACCGTAGAGTGGACTTGCTTACCATCACTCCACCTCTCCACGGCCTCTCTTCCCACAGTCCATGCCTTGCGACAGCTCAGGTTTCTTCCCTGGTCTCCCCTAATCTTGTGTTTTCTGCCACGTTTGACATTATCTTTCTTAGCCACCTTCCCTTTTTTTCATACTATTTGACAGGTTAGAAGCTGTCTCTGTTTTGGATATGCTACTGCCCTGCTTTTATTCTGACAAGTTCACAGGTGTGTCTTGCACAGAAATAAGTTGGAAAACACAGCTCTATTCCATCAGTAGTCAGTTACCTCCCTTGGTTGTAGAAGTGCTAATAAGGCTCTGTCTAGCTGCAGAAATTGGGTGGTTTGGGTTTCT
Organism: Trichechus manatus latirostris; assembly: GCF_000243295.1. Classification (NCBI taxonomy): domain Eukaryota; kingdom Metazoa; phylum Chordata; class Mammalia; order Sirenia; family Trichechidae; genus Trichechus; species Trichechus manatus. The sequence goes on from NW_004444053.1 coordinate 7,636,733, forward strand.
TAACCTCCACATGTTATACCTCAGCTCTGGCTAACTGTATTGTAACATGCATACTGTCTGGAACAAGAAGGGAGGAGTGGAAGTATGGGTGCATCGTTGTAGATCTAGTACCACCACAGGCTGCTCTATATTTACAACCTAGACAGGTACCTAAAGGTTATGAAAGTACATTCAACCAACTGAATTGAATCTTAAATGCTTTTGTAAAGCTCAGTGTTTAAAGTAATTCTATGATGAATTTGCAAAGCAAGAAGGCCTTATTTTATTTGCTAACTAAATTGGAATTTTCATGTATTGGTCTCTCCTTAGAATAGTACACTGGAAATAAAATTCTAAGTACATTTGCTGCTGAGAGGGCGTTGAAATGTTGTATGAAGAAAAGCATGCTTGTTTATTTTGAATCATTGCGTCTCTTAATCTTCTTCCTGAGCCCCAGTGGGTTTTTAATTCAACCCGAATGCATTGTATTCTGCACAGTGTCCATGTGCCATAGAAGGAATATCTGCACTGCATTCTGCTAGCACCCTTCCTAAGGGGAAATGTTATGAGCGTTATGGTCTCGCAGCTGGACGTGGACCACCACGTGGAGTTTCTTTGTTTGAGTCATTAATTAAATCAGTTCAAAGCTGACTTTAAAAACAGATTGCTGGAATATTTAGCATTACAAAATTCCTTCTCAGTTTTTAGGCTATGTAAAGGAAGTATTCACTGGAGTGCCTGAAGGGGAGGTGTGACTTTGTGGATATGTCCTTAAAATAAATATTGGGGTATTTCATACTCCTTTTTACTATGGGATAAGCATTACATTTTATTTATACTGTTACATTTTTTGACTAGGTGGACTACCTGTATCACTGCGATTTTAATTCAGTGGTTAATTAGTATGGCTGTATGTATTTGTAAATTCTCTGATCAAAAATTAAGTCCATATTAGAAATCAATGAAATTGAGGAGGAGAATCCAAACGAAAACAATGGTATGAGGCAAAGAGAGTTCTGAATGTAGATGCCAAGATAGCTGCCTTAAATTCTTTATGGAAAGTAACAGATTTTATATTAGAAGTCAGTTACGTTACTATCCCCAGTGGAGTGGGAGTAGCTGAGGGCCATTTTCTGGTGTCCGGTGATGTGTATGGACTTTGCTGTCTTCCTCAGGCCTGAGCTCTTTCTATTCTGAGCTGATGAAAGGACTGGGTGCTGGAGGACGCCTCTGGGAGCTCCTGGAGAGAAAGCCTGAGCTTCCTTTTGACGGTGGGTCCTCCACAGGTTTGTTCTTTGGTGGAGCAAATATGGCTTTGGGAAATGAGACAGCCCCGTCCTCCATGTGAAGAATGAGCCACTCAAGGGCAGGGGGCGCACAGACAGCCTCGCCTCAGCTTGTGATGGCACAATCCCATGACTTTGCCTGTCCTTGTCAGTTTGGTCCCTGGTATCTTATGTGCTTTTCTAGCTTTTTTTTTTAACTTAATTTTTTTTCTCTTCTTTGCCATCAATATATAATTCTTCCTAAATATTAGCTATGAAATATGCTTTATTCATACTAGTGGGTAGTAAATTAAATATCAGTCCAACTCTTTTGTTACTACCACTTATACAGTAGGTAAGGAACATCTCCATGATGTAAGTGATTATGCCGGAGGCTGATAAAATGGGGAATGTAATGAAGGGCTGGGCAGAGTCCTGCGATGCTGAGGACTAGAACACCTGAAGGCTGTGTGGCAGGAGGGAAGTCCACGCTTCCTATCAGACAGGAGGAGGGTAGTCACAGAGGAAGGCCATCGCTGGGGCATCACAGGGCCCAAGGATGTTTCTGGGAGGGTAGGGGCTGGCTCCTCATGGGCTTGCTGCTGTGCATCTCCCTGCAGATGGTGTGTTACCCCTCAGAGCAGGATAAAGTGTGTGGCCCCAGGTACCCCACCAGATTTATCTTCCCTTGTGATTTTGAAGTTTGTGTGGGATGGTAGAATGGGGAGGAAGGGGCAGGGATCCTCTCTATAAAAGCCTCTAAATTTCCTGGCATTTCGGGTAGGGTGGGTGATATTGGTACTAATTGGCTAGAGCCACCTCCTTCTTCCTTAACTACTTTTCTGGAAGCCAGTAAGCCGGGAGGAAGGGGGCCTGGACCAGTCAGCTAAGACTCAGGAGAAGTGGTAGAGTGGTAACCACTCCCCATTACTCACTGACTGTTTGAACATTGTTTGTTAGCCCCCAAGTCAATGAGGGAAAGCCTAATGTTCTCCAGTGTGACAGGTTTGGAAAATAAGCCAAACTGAGAGAGACTGAGCAGCTTCTCCCAAGTCAGTGGCAGGTTACTGCCATGGCGGGGTAGATCTCTGCTTTCCCCAGTTGTGGGCTGTGTGCAGCACTCTCTACTTACCGTCATTCCCTCAAACATTTATTGGGTGTAGGTTTGATTCTAAGATAAACGCTGGGCAAGGAACTACATAGAGGTAGTGTGGCAAAGTGAGAAGGTAACTGGGTTTGAAACCAGACTGATCCAAGAGTGGACTTAATTCTGCCACCTGTTGGCTTGGGCAAGTTGTTTAACCTCAGCCTCAGTAAAATTGAAATAGTGATTTCTGCCTCTTAGGGTCGTTGAACATAGTAGGTACAAAGCAGGACATGGTAAGTGTTGGGACATAGGCCTGCATGCCGACTTGTCCATTGAGAGCTCCTGCTCCAGGACCATAGCTGTGGTGGGCCATTCATCTATAGTCAAACTAGCGGGAGGATTGAGTTCAGCTATGAAGCTGATTTTTTCTTTAAGTAATTGATATTCCATCTTGTGTTTCAGAGGGGATCAGTTTAAATGAGAAGGCCTTCCAGGGCACTTTGGAATTTAAGAAAGTGCATTTTGCCTATCCGGCCCGCCCAGAAGTGCCCATATTCCAGGATTTCAGCCTTTGTATCCCATCTGGATCTGTCACAGCACTGGTTGGCTCAAGTGGTTCTGGCAAATCAACAGTGGTTTCGCTCCTACTGAGGTTGTATGACCCCATTTCGGGTAAGTGTTTCACCGTATTATAAGTCAGGAAGACCCTCCTGAGCCCTCCTTCTCCACCTGTGCCCTCCTCCTCCACCTGTGCCTTGGAGAAGATCATATGGAGGGGCAAGGACTTTTCAGCTTTAGAGTTATAAATGCCAGAGGGTTTATTCCCAGCCAAGAAATCCCTTAAACAGAAGGTGTCACCTTTAGGGGTATGACAGCTAATGCAGAAGGCCTGTGAGGCTTTTTGTATATTTTATGTCCTACCTCTTCAAGTTGAGAGTGACTTCCACCTCCTCTGCTCCTCTGCTGAGAGCTGGGCAGGAGAGCTGTGTTCAGCAGCCAGAGACGGGCGACGTACATGCTGCTGGCTGCCGCTGCCCATCAGCCACACTGTGTGGCCGGGTACTGTGCTTGGCAGGGGTTGGAGGAGTACTGTCTGAGGTTCTTCTTTGCTGGAAAATCTGTGAAGCCCTGTGCAGCCTGAAGTGACTGCTTCTGTCTGTGAACTTTTGGTGATTATTGTGAAAACAGTTAATTTGACAATCAATAGTTCACTGCTGTATAACTGCTCTGTTGAAGCTATTTTGAGCTAGTTGGGATTTTCTTAATAGATTTTTCTCTTTCTGTTTTTTCCCCCCTTTAACTGAATTAAAGCATTTTTAAAAGCAAAGAGCATATTATTTTACTTCTTTATATCCTCTTTAGAGCCTAACATGGGCCTTTGCCTGGAGTATATATTCTGTATGTACTGATTTGATTTTGGATTGAGAAACTAAGATTTCTTAGCAAGCAAACAACTGCTAGCAAAAACCAAATCACAAATTTAAAAAGAGTATGTTTTGTGGTCTTCGTACTCTGTGCTTTTGGTTAAAATAATGTGAGAGCTGGTTATCTGCTGGCTATTTGTCTGACCCATGACATCACCATCTGTGCTAAAATGGGGTTTACGACACTGTTTGCCTTTGGAATTGTTGTCTTGACTTATGCCTGCTTGCTATAAAAATTCAGGTTTTATGAAAAATTATAATTGGATGGATCAAATCAAGTCAAAGTATTGAGTGAATCTCGTTTGTTCATCACAGTAAATAAATCAAGGGAAATTGCACTTAAATTTCTGCTATGTGTACCTTATAGAGGGCACTTGAATTTTTTTAGTCAGAGACTTCACGTTTTCCCTGGTTACAGCTGGTGTGTGTGCCTCCAAGCCATTAACTGCGGAGGAGGAGGAGAAAGAAGGTGCGTGCTGCCTCCTGCCCCGTGCACACCCTCAAGGCATTTCTGAACAGTCACGGGCATTGCCACAGAGCACTTACTGAATACCCTCAATGTGTAGAATTAATTCTGTTAGCCAAGGCTACAGTGTTAGGATCTAATTATTTAAAAGGTCTGCCAGGATATCAGTCAGGTTCTGAGTTGCACATAGCAGATTCCCCTCTAAGTTTATGCAGAAAAGGTATTTTAAGGAGTAATAAAAAGCTTAAAAATCACTGACAGGTTGACAAAATAGATTGTAGTTCACTGCAGAAGTAGGCGTTTAAGGTAGTTGCTGACCTGACATGGTCAGGAAGCAGCAGAATTAGGCTACCACTGGCACAGGTGTCAGCTTCAGTACCACCCCTGCCAACAAATGAATACCTCACAACTTGCCCCTCTCCCACAGATTTCTATTCAGGATCAAAGCTGTGCTATAACTGAAGCTAGCTATAAGGGAGTCAAAAGCTCTCTACAACCTCTATGGTACAGGGAGATGAGCAAGATGAATGAACTAAGTTGGGTAGTCATTTAACCACTACAGGGAGTTATTATCATATTTTATTATTAGATGCCGTTGAATCAGTTCCGAACCATAGCCACCCTAAGTACACCCTAAGTACAACAGAACAAAACACTGCCCAGTCATACCATCCTCACAATCATTGCTATGCTCAAGCCAATCATTGCAGCCACTGTGTCAGTCCATCTTGTTGAGATTCTTCCTCTCTTTCACTGACCCTCCACTTTACCAAGCCTGATGTCCTTCTCCAGGGACTGGTCCCTCCTGATAACATGTCCAAAGTATGTGAGACGAAGTGTCGCCATCCTCGCTTCTAAGGAACGTTCTGGCTGTACTTCTTCCGAGACAGATGTGTTCATTTTTCTGGCAGTCCATGCTATATTCAGTACTCTTTGACAACACCATAATTTAGGGGCATCAGTTTTCTTTGATCTTCCTTATTCATTGTCCAGCTTTCTCGTTCATATGAAACAATTGGAAATACCATGGCTTGGGTCAGGTGCACCTTTGTCCTCAAGTGACATCTTTGCTTTTTAACACTTTGAAGAAGTCTTTTGCAGCAGATTGGCCCAATGCAATGCAGCGTTTGATTTCTTGACTGCTGCTTCCATAGGTGTTGATTGTGGATCCAAGTAAAATGAAATGCTTGGCAACTTCCAATATTTTCCCCATTTATCATGATGTTGCTTATTGGTCCAGTTGTGAGGATTTTTGTTTTCTTTATGTTGAGGTATAATCCATACTGAAGGCTATAGTCTTTGATTTTCATCACTAAGTGCTTCAAGTCCTCTTCACTTTCAGCAAGCAAGCTCATGTCATCTTCATACTGAAGATTGTCAATGAGTCTTCTGCCAATCCTCATGCCACATTTTTCTTCATATAGTCCAGCTTCTCAGGTTATTTACTCAGCATACAGATTGAATAAGTATGGTTTCACCAACCCAAAGGATGCAGCCCTGACACAAGCCTTTCCTGACCTTAAACCACGTTATCCCTTTGTTCGGTTCGAATGACTACCTCTTGATCTATGTACAGGTTCCTCATGAGCACAATTAAGTGTTCCGGAATTCCCATTCTTCTCAATGTTATCCATAATTTATTATGATCCACACAGTCGAATGCCTTTGCATTGTCAATAAAACACAGGTAAACATCTTTCTGGTATTCTCTGCTTTCAGCCAAGATCCATCTGACATCAACAATGATACCCCTTGTTCCACATCCTCTTCTGAATCTTGCTTGAATTTCTGACAGTTCCCTGTCGACGTGCTGCTATAATCGATTTTGAATTATCTTCAGCAAAGTTTTACTTGCGTGTGATAATTTCCACATTCCATTGTATCACCTTTCTTTGGAATGGGTGCAAATATGGATCTCCTCCAGTCATGTGGCCAGGTAGCTGTCTTCCAAATTTCTTGGCATAGATGAGTGAGCGGCTCCAGTGCTGCATCCATTTGTTAAAACATCTCAATTGGTATTCTGTTAATTCCCAGACCCTTGTTTTTCACTAATGCTTCAGTGCAGCTTGAACTTCTTCATTCAGTACCATTGGTTCTTGATCATATGCTAGTTCCTGAAATGGTTGAACGTCAACCAATTCTTTTTGATAGAGTAACTCTGTGTATTCCTTCCATCTTCTTTTGATGTTTTCTACGTCATTCAATATTTTGCCCATAGAGTCCTTCAGTATTGCAACTCGAAGCTTGAATTTTTTCTTCAGTTCTTTGACTTTGAGAAACGCCAGACGTGTACTTCCCTTTTGGTTTTCTAACTCCAGGTCTTTGCACATTTCATTATAGTACTTTATTTTGTCTTCTTGAGCTGCCCTTCGAAGTCTTCTCCTCAGCTCTTTTACTTCATCACTTCTCCTGTTTGCTTTAGCTACTTTTCATTTATGAGCAAGTTTCAGAGTCTATTCTGACATCCATTTTGGTCTTCTCTTTCTTTTTCTGCTATCTTTTTAATGACTTCTTGCTTTCTTCATGTATGATGTCCTTGATGTCATCCCACAACTTGTCTGGTCTTCAATCATTAATGTTCAGTGCATCAAGTCTATTCTTGAGATGGTCTCTAAATTCAGGTGGGATACACTCAAGCTTGTACTTTGGTTTTTGTGTACTTCTTTTAATTTTCTTCAGCTTCTACTTGAACTTGCATATGATTAATTGATGGTCTTTTCCACAGTCGACCCCTGGCCTTGCTCTGATTGATCATGTTGAGCTTCTCCATTATCTCTTTCCACAGTTGTTGTTGATTTGATTCCTGCGTATTCCGTCTGGCCAGGTTCATGTGTATAGTCACCGTTTATGTTGTTGAAAAAAGATATTTACAAGGAATAAGTCGCTGATCTTGCAAAATTCTGTCACACAATCTCCAGAGTCATTTCTGTCACCAAGGCCATATTTTCCAACTGCTGATCCTTCTTTGTTTCCAACTTTTGTATTCCAATCACCAGTAATTATAAGCACATCTGGATTACATGTTCGAACAATTTCAGACCAAAGAAGCTGGTAAAAATCTCCAGTTTCTTCATCTTTGGCCTTAGTGGTTGGTGCATAAATTTGAAAAATAGTCGTATTAACTGGTCTTCCTTGTAGGTGTATAGATATTATCCTACCACTGACAGCGTTATACTTTAGGATAGATCTTGAAATGTTCTTTTTGACAATGACTGCGATGCCATTCCTCTTCAATTTGTCATAATAGTTAATCTTGTCTGATTCAGAATGGCCAATACATTATGCAAAACAATAGACTGTGGCTAGTAATGAAAACGGGCCCTGGCAGTGCAGTGGTTAAGAGCTCAGGCTGCTAACCCAAAGGTCAGCAATTCGAATCCACCAGCTGCTCCTTGGAAACCCTGTGGGGCAGTTATACTCTGTCCTATAGGGTCGCTATGAGTTGTCATCAACTCAATGGCAACGGGGTAGTAGTAATGAAAATTGGGAACTGGGGAAGAGGCAGTAAGCTAAAGAATTTTACCATTTTCTCCCTGTCCTCCAGACTGTCTACATCACAAAGTAATGCCGTTCATTTCAGCTCACTATCCTAGGGATGTTGATCTTTATTCATTCCCTTTCATTTTTGACAACTTCAAATTTTCCTAGATTGATACTTGGTACATTGCACATTCTGATTATTAATGAATGTTTGCAACTGTTTCTTCTCATTTTGAGTAATGCCACATCAGCAAATGAGGGTCCCAAAAGCTTTACTCCATCCATGTCATTAAGGTCAACTCTCCTTTGAGGAGGCAGCTCTTATCCAGTCATATTTTGAGTGCCTTCCAACCAGAGAGGCTCATCTGGCACTGTATCAGACAATGTTCCGCTACTATTCATAAGGTTGTCACTGGCCAGTTTTTTCAAAAGTAGACTGCCAGGTCCTTCTTCCTAATCTGTCTTAGTCTGGAAGCTCTGCTGAAACCTGTCCACAGTGGGTGACCCTGCTGGTATTTGAAACACCAGTGGCATAGCTTCCAGCATCACAGCAGCATGCAAGCCCCATAGTACGAAAAACTGACAGACAAGTGATGGACAGGAAGTTGTTAAACTTGGATAATCCAGAAGTCCCCTTTAGCTCTAAAGTCTCATGAAATGTGTTATTTTTTTATTCTGTTTAGAGATTTTTGAGTACACTTTTAAGCTGTAAAAAACTGAGTCTGGGATTTTTCCACCAAATTCTTCCTGTTTATATTAGTCCTGTGAAGCTCAGTGACCCTTTCCTTTCCTTTCTACAAGGAACTGTCACTCTTGATGGTTGTGACATCCGTGAGTTAAATCCAGTCTGGCTGAGATCCAAGATTGGCACAGTGAGTCAGGTAAGAAGACCGTGTTCCATTTTTATTACACATTCTTTTGATAATGCTTTTGTCGTTTGTTTCCTTCTTGGTCTTGAACCTCTTGAGAGAGAAGGAATGGAAGTTTTCTAGCTGTAGTAAATTTATCTTGCATGACAGTTTGTTTAGGTTTAGAAAATAGTGCTATTTCCTGAAGACATTAATCACTTTAACCAGTTGAAATGCTGACTTTTTATCAAAAGCTAGAGAACAGCATTACTTTGTGATGTAGACAGTCTGGAGGACAGGCAGAAAATGGTAAAATTCTTTAGCTTACTGCCTCTTCCCCAGTTCCCAATTTTCATTACTACTACCCCGTTGCCATTGAGTTGATGACAACTCATAGCAACCCTATAGGACAGAGTATAACTGCCCCACAGGGTTTCCAAGGAGCAGCTGGTGGATTCGAATTGCTGACCTTTGGGTTAGCAGCCTGAGCTCTTAACCACTGCACTGCCAGGGCCCGTTTTCATTACTAGCCACAGTCTATTGTTTTGCATAATGCTTTTCAGGGATTGGCAAGCAAAGACTAGGGCAAGAACCCTGGGTCCCTTTGCAAAGAGGTTGCATATTTCACAGCAGAGCAGTAATTTATTCAATATGGTTATTTGTGAGGCTGTTTTCACACAGGGAAATTTTGACACAGCTGTTTATGTTTTTATTTCCAAATTATGTGCACATTGGGCAAAACTGAGCCCCGCCCCCATTTCTGGGCCTCATCTGCCTAGTAAGCATCCCTCCTACCTTATCCCCACCCTAATTCCACTGGGGGTGGGGTGAAGGGCAGCAATGGGGGACAGTCAGCAGCATGAGGGTATCAGGGGTCCATATTATTTAGAGATGGAGAAAAGAAGCTGCAGTTTGTTTACCTTTTAGGACTATTCACCAGGGTTCTGTCAAAATGTCGTGTTCCCATCTATTTTGTATATTTCAGAAAGCAGTGGACAGAGCTGGATTACCACCTTTTTCCTTAGTGAAGGCAGGCAACTTAGAAATGCAAATAAACTCAGGTTCTTCCAGTGTCTCCTGATCCTTAAGGGAAGGGAACTCACATTCAGGATGTACCTCTGTGCCAGGCACTGTGCAAACACTTGACGTGGTATCTGCAGGGTGGTAGAAACTACATACGATCAAATCAGTTCCATTCATGGTAAGCTGAATTTTCAAAAAGTCTTCTGGGTGAATTTATGGAGAAATAGCAAAGCCAAGAAAATAACCTATTCTTTGGGAGCAATTGAATAGTTTCTTAGATGTAAGTTCTGTACTAAGCGCCACTATATTTACTAGAGGTGTTTGAAGACTGTTTTGAAATTTATGATAAATAATGTTTCATTTACAATTTGTAGGAACCAGTTTTGTTTTCTTGTTCAATTGCTGAGAACATTGCTTATGGTGCAGACAACCCTGCCCTGGTGACTGCTGAGCAAGTAGAGAGAGCTGCTGATGTGGCTAATGCAGCTGCTTTCATTAGAAATTTCCCCCAAGGATTCAACACTGTGGTTGGAGAAAAGGGCGTTCTCCTTTCAGGTATGTTTTTGTTAAACTGCTTTGTAGCAAAAACTGTTCCAAAGAACTCTGTATAAACACTTCCATATGGCAAAATTATTTTCTAAGCAGATTTTTGTTCCTAGAGTTTATAAAATTAGCCTCACCACTTTCTTTTTTTTATTATTTTTATTTTTTATTGTTGTAGTTTAAATGAAGTTTATATTTCAAGTTAGTCTCCAGTACAAAATTTTATACACACATTGTTATGTGACCCTAATTGCTCACCCCATTCTGCGACAACACACTCCTTCTTTCTGCCCCTGATTCCCCATGTCCATTCAACCAGCTCCTAACCCTCCCTGCCTTCCCATCTCACCTCCGGACAGAAGCTGCCCCTTTGGTCTCTTGTATCTGCTTGAGCTAAGAGGCACACTCTTCACGAGTATCACTTTATGTCCCACAGTCCAGTCCAATCCCTGTCTGAAGAGTTGGCCTCGGAAATTGTTTTAGTTCTGGGCTGATAGAGAATCCAGGGGCCATGCTTTTCGGGGTTCCTCCAGTCTCAGTCAGACCATTAAGTCTGGTCTTCTTACTAGAATTTGAGTTCTGCACCCCATCTTTCTGCTGCTCCATCCGGGACTGTCTGTTGTTTTCCCTGTCAGGGCGGTCATTGGTGGTAGCTGGGCACCATCTAGTTCTGGTCTTAGGCTGATGAAATCTCTGGTTTACGTGGCCCTTTCTGTCTCTTGGGCTAATACTTTCCTTGTGTCTTTGGTGTTCTTCATTCTCCTTTACTCCAGGTGGTTGGGACCAATTGATGCGTCTTAGATGGCCGCTTGCAAGCTTTTAAGACCCCAGACGCCACTCACCAAAGTAGGACGCAGAACATTTTCTTAATAAGCTTTGTTATGCCAGTTGACCTAGATGTCCCCTGAAAGCATGGTCTCCAGACCCCTACCTCTGCTACTCTGTCTTTCAAAGTATTTGACTGTATTGAGGAAACTTCTTAGCTTTGGTTTAGTCCAGTCGTGCTGACTTCCCCTGTAGTGTATGCTGTCCTTCCCTTCATCTAAGATGATTCTTATCTACTATCTAGTTAGTAAATAACCCCCCCCCCCTTGTAACCATCAAAGAATGTTTTCTTCTGTGTTTAAACCTTTCCTTGAGTTCTTACAATAGTGGTCCTATACAATATTTGTCTTCTGTGACTAATTAAATTCACTCAGCATAATGAGTTCCAGGTTCCTCCATGTTATGTTTCATGGCTTCGTCATTGTTCTTCATCATTGCGTAGTATTCCATTGTGTGGATATAACACAATTTGTTTCTCCATTCGTCCGTTGATGGGCACCTAGGTTGTTTCCATCCTTTTGCTATTGTGAACAGTGCTGCAATGAACATGGGTGTGCATATATCTATTCATGTAATGGCTCTTATTTCTCTAGGATATATTCCAAGGAGCGGGAATAGCTGGATCGTATGGTACTTTTATTTCTAGCTTTTTAAAGAAGCGCCAAATCTATTTCCAAAGTGGTTGTACCATTTTACATTCCCACCAACAGTGTATAAGTGTTCCAGTCTCTCCACAACCTCTCCAGCATTTATTATTTTGTGTTTTTTGGATTAAGGCTAGCCTTGTTGGGATGAGATGATATCTCATTGTAGTTTCGATCTGCATTTCTCTAATGGCTAATGATCATAAGCATTTCTTCATGTGTCTGTCTGTTAGCCATCTAAATATCTTCTTTGGTGAAATGCCTGTTCATATATATCCTTTGTCTGTTTTTTAATTGGATTATTTGTCTTTTTGTTGTTGAGGTTTTGCAGTATCTTGTAGATTTTAGAGATTAGATGCTGATCGGATTTGTTGTAGCCAAAAATTTTTTCCCAATCTGTAGGTTGTCTTTTTACTCTTTTGGTGAAGTCTTTTGCTGAACATAAATGTTTAATTTTTAGCAGCTCCCATTTATCTAGTTTCCTGGTGCTTGTGCATTATTACTTATGGTTCATATTATGTTTATGCCATGTATTAGGGCTCCTAGCATTGTCCCTATTTTTTTTTCCGTGATCTTTATTGTTTTCAATTTTGTATTTAAGTCTTTGATCCATTTTGAGTTAGTTTTTGTGCATGGTGTGAGGTATGGGTCTTTTTTCATTTTTTTGCAAATGGATATCCAATTATGCCAGCACAATTTGTTAAAGAGACTGTCTTTTCCCCAGTTAATGGACTTTGGGCCTTTGTCAGATATTAGCTGCTCATAGGTGGATGAGCTTATATCTCGATTCTCAACTCTGTTCCATTGGTCTGTGTATCTGTTGTTGTACCAATACCAGGCTGTTTTGACTACCGTGGCTGTATAATAGATCCTAAAATCAGGTAATGTAAGGCCTTGCACTTTGTTCTTCTTCTTGAGTAATGCTTTATTTATTTGGGGCCTCTTCCCTTTCCATATGAAGTTGGTGATTTGTTTCTCCATCTCATTAAAAAATGTCACTGGAATTTGGATCGGGATTGCATTGTATCTGGAGATCGCTTTGGGTAGAATTGACATTTTCACTATGTTGAGTCTACCTATCCAAAGCCTCACTAGCTTTCTAACATCTAACCCAGTTTCCTCCACTTTCAACCCCATATGTGTTCCCCAGATTCCCACTGAGGAGTACTCAGCCACAGCAAGCTTTTATCTCATTTGAGAAAAGATTGTTTTGCAACCCAAGATCATCAGAAATTGTGGAGAATAAGACAGATGCAGGGTGGCAGGATGGTCTGCCCAGAGAGGCAGAGACTATGAATCAGGAATATAAAAGACATTGAAAGAGTTCTTACTCCCCCTGTGTATTTTACATACTTAATTGTGGGCGACAAACTTTTCCTGTAAAAGGCCAAATAGTAAATATTTTAGGTTTAATGGGCCACATATGGTCGCTATGGCGTATTCTTTTTTTTTTAAAGTCTGAAAACCGTTCTTAGTTTGAGGGCTGTACAAAAAGGGCTGGGGTCCAGATTTGGTCCACAGACCACAGGCCGTAGATGCCTTGTACCAGACTAATGGGAGAACTCAGACTGTGAGGCAAAATCTCCTGTTCCTTGGGATGGTCAGACCACACCTAGCGTATTGCATCTCATTTTCAGTACCATATTTTCAGGAGTTTTGTATTGCTTTAGAGAGCAGAAGTAGAATTCAGTGAGTAGAACTTAAAGGGAGATAAATTTTTGGTTAAACGCAATTTTTTTTTTTCATTACAAATATTGAAATGTATTTCCTTCCAAGGTCCCCTGTAATTGGAAATATCTGAGCAAAGGAAGATGCCTGTATGTCAGAGTGATGGTTAGCAGGGGAGACTAGATGCCCTCGAGCAATAGTGCTTTTCAACTCTAACCTTTTGTTTGAAGTTAGACCACAGGAAGTTTAAAAGAAAGGTGCTTTAAGTTGACTGTGTGAATATGATTTGTTTTACCATAGGAAGCAGATAAAAAGATGTTTTTGATAGATATAGGGAGCTCCAGGAGAATCACAAATTTTACCAAATTTGCTGTGTAAGTTAATTGCTTCTGCATCTCTGAAACATACCCTTAGGCAGGACATCAGCTAGAGATGGTTTGAGCTGCTCACGGGGAAATTACTGAGCATAGAGGTGTAGGATTGTGTGGCAACCTGTGGCATGCTCTCCTAGCCCTTCACCTTCTCCCTTGGAACAGATTGCTTTATGCCCTTCCATCTAGCAGCATTCTCAAGCTCCCTTTCACAGCGAACTAACCAAAGATGTGACTCCACCCTTACTTTCTGGGAGGAAAGAAGGATAGGCAGCAGTAGAGTCCCAGTGCACTGTTGGCACCAAGGATTTCTCAGAGCTCACAAAGTCATCAGCTGGCTGTTCTAACACTGAGCACCCTCACCAACAAGAGACATTCCAAAAGAAATGCCTTTCCCCTGCTTATGTTCATGGTGTGCACTGGTTTGTCTGTTTGAGGACAGCATTTAGCAGCAACACACATTTCAGTTGTAAATGGTGAACTTTCCTCTTAGCCAAAATAATATAATGTTCAGCAGTTACTATTAATACATATGTTCAGCTAATAAAATTAATTAAAAAGGAATGTTTGTATCATCAAAAATGGAACTGGGTTTTTAAACTACTTAAGTTGGGAGGAGTGAGTCCTAAGTACCGCCCTCTGAGACTTTACAGATTGTTATTTAGGAGTAATGTGACCCTGGGGAAAAGGAGAAAAGATGGTATTAGAAAAAAGATGAGGATGGGGAAACTATCATCTTTCTGCTAACCTCTATCTTGTCTGACTCTTCCCATTCCCACCCCCTAGTTTGTTCCCTTTTAGTAGAATTTGAGTTTAAAAGGTGGTGGGGGGTAGGTAGGGGGAGTGGTTTAGAGTGGTTTATTCTCAATCTCAAGTCTCATGTATGTGCACATCCTACTATATGTGTCTATGTGCAAAGTGCTCTCTTGGACAGGGAAAATAAGAGAATAACATGAGAATGGAAGTCATGACAAGTAGGTGTTATGAAGTAGAATGGTAGAATTAAAAATCCTGGCTAGATTGATGCCCTTTGTTTCCATCCATCTGAAACATTGTTTGAAAACTTTAAATATTTGAGTTTCTTGTTTCCTTGCTACATTGGATATTGTTAGGGAGGAAAGTCTGGATGATGTTTAAAGCATAGCCCTTCACACTGCCTAGGTTCAAATCTAGGCTCTGCTACTTATCAGCTGTGTGAGACATGTTACTTTGTGCCTCACTTTTTCATCCTTAAGTGGTAATAATAATAGGCTCTACCTCATAGGAGTTTTTTAAAGATTACATGGGGTAGTATATTTTGAGATTGAGGGGGAGACTTTTTTTAAATAGCTTTCTGCTTTACGATCTATCTCTGCTTTGGCTGATTGGAAGAAGTTACTTTCCAATTGCCACATAGTTTAACAGAAAAGCCTATACCAAGAATTTTTGTTAAAGCTTTCAATTAAAAAAAAGATGTCTTTGTTAGGTGGGCAGAAACAGCGGATTGCAATTGCACGTGCACTGCTCAAGGTAAGCCTGAAGCCACTTTATGGGTTTTTGTTTTGTTTTTGTATTGCTTTAAATTTATTAAAAATGTAATAGTAAATTTTTAATTTACTATTTTTGTTGTTTTCCTTCCCTTTTTTTTGTAGGGGAGAGTTAGGTATAATGTTGATTGTTCTGGTTCCATTGAGGGTATTTTGTGCAAATGTAACAAATATTTCTTAGGTGTTGGGAACCCGGACTGGGATTGATAGAGGGACAGAAGTTTAACACATGGCATTCCATCACGCAGAGTACAGTCTAACTAGTGATTGTCACAGGGAGAGAGGTTTAACACGTGGCCTTCTATCATGCAGCGTACAGTCTAGTGATTGTTAGAGGGAGAGAAGTTTAACACGTGGTCCTCCATCACGCAGCGTACAGTCTAACTAGTGATTGTCACAGCGAGAGAAGTTTAATATGTGGCACTCCATCATGCAGTGTACAGTCTAACTAGTGATTGTCACAGCGAGAGAAGTTTAACATGTGGCGCTCCATCATGCAGTATACAGTCTAGCTAGTGATTGTTAGAGGGAGAGAAGTTTAACACGTGGTCCTCCATCACACAATGTACAGTCTAACTAATGATTGTTAGAGGGAGAGAAGTTTAACACGTGGTCCTCCATCACACAGTGTACAGTCTAACTAGTGATTGTTAGAGGGAGAGAAGTTTAACACGTGGCCCTCC
>NW_004444053.1:7652690-7677125 GCF_000243295.1 Trichechus manatus latirostris
ACTAGGATTGTCACAGGGAGAGAAGTTTAACAGTGGTCCCGCATCATGCAGTGTACAGTCTAACTAGTGATTGTTAGAGGGAGAGAAGTTTAACATGTGGTCCTTCATCACACAACGTACAGTCTAACTAGCGATTGTTAGAGGGAGAGAAGTTTAACACGTGGCGCTCCATCATGCAGTGTACAGTCTAACTAGTGATTGTTAGAGGGAGAGAAGTTTAACGTGGTCCTCCATCACACAATGTACAGTCTAACTAGTGGATTGTTAGAGGGACAGAAGTTTAACACGTGGCCCTCCAGCATGCAGTGTACAGTCTAACTAGTGATTGTCACAGGGAGGGAAGTTTAACACATGGCCCTCCATCACGTAATGTACAGTCTAACTAGTGCTTGTTAGAGGGAGGGAAGTTTAACACGTGGCGCTCCATCACGCCATGTACAGTCTGACTAGTGATTGTCACAGCGAGAGAAGTTTAACACGTGGCCCTCCATCACACAGTGTACAGTCTAACTAGCGATTGTTAGAGGGAGAGAAGTTTAACACGTGGCGCTCCATCACACAGTGTACAGTCTAACTAGTGAAACATTGGTTACTAACGTGATATCAGAACGATCAGTATGCTTGATTGTATAATCTATAGTTAACTACTAAATGGCATAGTACAAACTAAGTACTCACATAAGGATCGTAAGAGGAGGAAAGAGGCATTTTAGCTTAAAGTCATAGACATTTTATTTTTTAGGAAAGTCTAGCCTTCGCCTTTGTAATATAACTATTCTCAGGTTTATGTATAATAGTTTTTAAAACAGCCCTAGTGAGGTATGATTTATATATCATAAAATTCCTCTTAATATAATTCCTTTTAATAAACTTTATGGTTGTACAAATATCATACAATCCAATTTTAGAGCATTTTCATCACCCCAGAAAGATCCTCCTGCAGTCATTCTCTGCTCCCACACCAAACCAAAAAAACCAAACCCATTGCTGTCGAGTTGATTCCGACTCATAACAACCCTATAGGACAGAGGAGAACTGCCCCATAGGTTTTCGAAGGAGGAGTTGGTGGATTTGAACTGCTAACCTTTTGGTTAGCAGCCCAGCTGTTAACTACTGTGCCACCATGGCCACCCAAACCCACAGCTAATCTACTTTCTATCTCTATAGATTTGCTTTTTCTGGGCATTTCAGATAGATAACATATGGTCTTCTATGTCTGACTTCTTTCACTTAGTATAATGTTTTTGAGGTTTGTCCATGTTGTAGGAAGGAGCCGTGGTGACACAATGGTTAAGCACTCAACTGCTAACCAAAAGGTTGGCAGTATGCACCCACCCAGCGGCTCTGTGGGAGAAAGACTTGGTGATCTGCTCCTGTAAAGATTACAGCCTAGAAAACCCTACGGGTGATTCTCCTCTGTTATGTGGGGTCCCTATGACAATTTGTCAGTTTGACAGCACCCAACAACAACAACCATGTTGTAGTATGTATCAGTACTTTACTTCTTATTGCCAAAGAGTTGTTTTTCTGGTAAAATTGCTGTTTCTTTTTTGATTTTTTTCTTCTTCAGAATCCCAAAATTCTTCTCCTAGATGAAGCAACCAGGTGAGGATATCTTAATAATATATGTAATTGTTTTAAAACAAATTCTTCTCTCACCAAAAACTTTTTATAGTATAATTCAAGGTGATACAGCTGAAAATGCATTTTCCCCCTTACATTTTTAAAAAGTTATTGCATCTGAATTAAATATGAAATTTGGATGGTAGTAGACAGATTGAGTCATATTGGAGGGCTCTAGTTCCAATTCAGACATGCTTTTGATGAATCCTTAACCACTCTGTAATCAGCAAAGGTGCAGAATGCTTTTCTACTTACATGACAGTTTTATGAAGATCAGGGAGTCCCAGGCTTCTTTTTTATAATATCTTCAACCCAAGAAGTTGAAAAATCTTGACCATAGTAAAAATTCACTGTTATCGAAGGGCCACTGTATATGTAACCGGAAATACATGAGTGTATAGTGTGCGTGGCACTGACATCTTTGTTTTCTCGTGTTGCTTTCATGCAAAAGTGCACTGGATGCTGAAAATGAGTACCTTGTACAAGAAGCTCTGGATCGGCTAATGGAAGGAAGAACAGTGTTAATTATTGCCCATCGTCTGTCCACCATAAAGAATGCTAATATGGTTGCTGTTCTTGACCACGGGAAAATTACTGAATGTGGCAAACATGAAGAACTGCTTTCAAAACCAGATGGAATATACAGGAGATTAATGAACAAGCAAAGTTTTATGTCAGCATAATGAAACCATTACTTGTAAATTGAAATAAGAGATTTTAAAGCAAAACAGCATTGCAAGGAAAAAAAAACTTGGAGATTTTATGAAATCTGTAACCAAACTTCAAGTTTATTTTAAATATACTTATTTTTTTCCAGAATGTATATTGTTTTGAAATATACATGTCCTCGAGACCTTTTTATTCAGAGTTTTAATAATTGTAGCTTTCTAAATCTCTGTAGCACTGGAGTTATTTTCAGGTTTTGTATTTTATCTTGGAATACTGTGATTAATATAGCATGACATCTTGATTTCTTTTGCCTGCTGTTATAGATTGAAACTTGTCAAGTGACAACTTTTAAGAGGGAGTTATAAATAAAAAGCCTAATTATTTTAGGCCAGTTTACTAGTCACTGTATAATTCTCTTGGTAGAGTTCTGCCTACTTTGTGACTAATTTTACTTGGTAGACATAAAGTTTGCTTGTGTCTAATTTTCATACAAGATGAAAATCTAGCCCTGTTTTTAAATCATGATAATCTCATAAAGTGAACCTAATTAATATACAGAAATAGTTTACATCATATAGAGAGAAGGGAAAATTTATATTGCTAGTCTGTGACTTAAAAGGTATGAGAGTTGAGGAATATGTGTTAATACAGGATGTGATTGTATTTGAATGCGTGTGGTTTTCAACATTTCTGGTATATGTGATCCTGATGAGTTTTTAAAAAGGGAAGAAGCCCCATCCTTCAAACAGGAAAACTTCTTTTTTCTTTATTCATATATATGCTTCTCTGAGTACTTTGGGAAGCAAGGACTGAACTGCTAGGTATTATCAAGAAAGATGGATAAGAATTTACATTTAAAATTAATTTAACATAAAATTAATTTTACATAAAATAATTTTACATAACATTATCTTCTAAAAATTTATAATTCCCAGTCAAATTGCGTTTTACAGCTTTTTGTCAGTCATTTAAATAGTTTTGAAACTTCACTCAATGAAGCTAAAATCTGAATCATACAACTTTAATTTTCAACCTTACAACATTTGGAGAAAGTTTAGACGTTCTTGCTATTCCACAGAATAACAAGAAACCTTAAGAACTTATTACTGTCCAGAAAAGACAATATAAATAACTCATTTTCTTGTATTTATGGTTATAGTTTTATTTGCCTGAATGTCTCAAAATCCCTAAAGCAATGCTGACCAACCAGTGAATTTACCCTATTCCGTAGCAGTGCTGTTAACTTGCTGTCGCCTCAGGAAAAAAAGTGCCTTTTCTTCATTGATGATGCCAGAACCCGAGAAGTAATTATGTTTATGTAATTAAAATGAAAGTTTTCCCAGGTACTAAAGAGCTCTGAGGAGCCCTAGCGGCTTAATGGTTAAGCATTCAGTTGCTAACCAAAAGGTCAGTGGTTCAAATCCACCAGGCACTCAGCAAGGTAAAAATGTGTCAGTCTGCTTCCATAAAGATGACAGCCTTGGAAATCCTGTGGGACAGTTCTCCTCTGTCTGTAGGGTCGCTATGAGTCAGAATCAACTCAACGGCAACACCTTTGGCTTTTTAGTTTTAAGTTTTCACTTGTTCCCTAATTGTACTGGCAGAGGAAAC
The DNA here is from genome assembly GCF_000243295.1 of Trichechus manatus latirostris. Taxonomy (NCBI): domain Eukaryota; kingdom Metazoa; phylum Chordata; class Mammalia; order Sirenia; family Trichechidae; genus Trichechus; species Trichechus manatus. The sequence goes on from NW_004444053.1 coordinate 7,656,594, forward strand.
CACTATTTCATGATAAGCACCAAATTATTTCATTCTACATAAGGGAATTTATTAATGAATAAAATGAATTCAAAGAATGAATTCAGTGTTCTTTGTATTAGTAAACAGTACATTTGTGGTGATCATTTTAATAAGCTCTACTTGTATTCTTCATCCAGTTTACTATGATGGTATGGTTCTCCAAAGGCAAACAGCACAATTACGTGGCTGATTCTGGGAATTCTCTTTGTGCCATAGAAGTATTTGCAAACTGAATTTGATCATTATATATTTTTTTCTAATACGAGATGTTCAGTTGTGTTTTTAAGGAACATTTTATATCATGGATTAAAATTTATAGTGAACTTCATTTGTGTCTGCCACTTGTAAAAATTTTTTACGACATTCACTTGCTTACTAGAATTTCAACTATGGAGGTTCAAGAATAAAGAAAACAATAGCATTAAAAAAAAGCATTACAAATGTAGAAGTGTGAGTAGTAATTACAATTTCCACTGCTTTTCTCCTTGTCTGAGATTGTTACTGTCCTCATTTGTTTGCTATTTGTAAACATTCTGTTTAGTTGCTTCAATACAATGAATATCAGCTGCCCCCGCCTTGGACCAAGAACAGTACCAGGTGTTGTGGAGTTGATGACAGATGGTTAAAGGCATATTCTCTCAAGGAGCTTATAGTTTAGAAGGAGAGTTAAGGCAGGTAAAAATTAGTTAAATGTAGTGCTGCTAACACTGTGTGCTGGTACCACTTTTTGTTTCCACAGTGTCTGCACATGTCACCACATTTGGAGCTCTGGACACACCTGTCATTTAGACAAGTGCCTGTCATCCCCACTTCACAAATGAGGAAACAAGCATAGGGACGTTGTAAATTAACTCAGCATTGATGATGTATTCAATTTGAGGCAAGGAGTAGTGGAAGGAGATATTAGAGATAGGCAGGAGCCAGATCCTGGCATGCCTTCAATGCCATGCTGACAGGTTTAGCTTTTCTCCTACATGCATGGAGAGCCAATGGTATGTATGTTTTCTTTATGATAAATACAAAGTTCATGTAGGCATTTAGAAAATAAGTAAGCCAAAAAAGAAGAAAATATAAATCACCTGAAATCCTACACGTGAAGATAAAACTGCACATTCTTCTTAAGTTTTTTTATTGTAGTTTAAGTGAAACTTTACAATTCAAGTTAGTCTCTCATATAAAAAGTTATACATACATTGTTATGTGACCCTAATTGCTCTCCCTATACAGGGACAGCACACTCCTCCTTTCCACCCCGATTTCCTGTGTCCATTCAACCAGCTCCTTACCATCTCTGCCTTCTCATCTCACCTCCAGACAGAAGCTGCCCATTAGTCTCATGTATCTACTTGAGCTAAGAAGCACATTCTTCACAAGTATCATTTTCTGTCCCATAGTCCAGTCTAATCTTTGTCTGAAGAGTTGGCCTTGGGAATTTAGTTCTGGGTTGACAGAGAGTCCGGGAGCCATGCCTTCTGGGGTTCTCCAGTCTCAGACCATTAAGAGTCTGGTCTTTTTTACTAGAATTTGAGTTCTGTCCCCCACCTTTCTCCTGCTCCATCAGGGACTCCATTGTGTTCCCTGCCAGGGTGGCCATTGGTGGTAGCCAGGCACCATCTAGTTCTGGTCTCAGGATGACACAGTCTCTGGTTTATGAGGCCCTTTCTGTCTCTTTGGCTAATACTTCCCTTGTGTCTTTGGTGTTCTTCATTCTCCTTTACTCCAGGTGATTGGGATGAATTGATGCATCTGAGATGGCTGATTGCTAGGTTTTAAGACCCTGGACGCCACTCACCAAAGTAGGATGCAAAACATTTTCTTAATAAACTTTGTTATGTCAATTGACCTAGATATCCCCTGAAACCATGGTCCCCAGACCTACCCCTGCTACTCTGTCCCTTGAAGTGGTTAATTGTATTCAGGAAACTTCTTAGCTTTGGTTTAGTCCAGTTGTGCTGACTTCCCCTGTAGTGTGTGCTGTCCTTCCCTTCACCTAAGGTAATTCTTAAATACTATCTAGTTAGTGAATAACCCTCACCCTCCTTCCCCACCCTCGTAACCATCAAAGAATGTTTTCTTCTGTGTTTAAACCTTTTCTTGAGTTCTTATACTAGTGGTCTTATACAATATTTGTCCTTCTGTGACTGACTAAATTCACTCAGCATAATGCCCTCCAGATTCCTCCATGTTATAAGATGTTTACGGCTTCATCGTGGTTCTTTATTCGTTGTGTAGTATTCCATTGTGTGAATATACCATAGTTTGTTTATCCATTCATCCGTTGATGGGCACCTAGGTTATTTCCATCTTTTTGCTATCGTGAACAGTGCTGCAGTGAACATGGGTGTGCATACATCTGTTCGTGTGATGGCTCTTATTTCTCTAGGATATATTCCAAGGAGCGGGATAGCTGGATCATATGGTACTTCTATTTCTAGGTTTTAAGGAAGTGCCAAATCGATTTCCAAAGTGTACCATTTTACATTCCCACCAACAGTGTATAAGTGTTCCAAAAACTGCACATTCTTGACATCAGCATTTTGTTGCACATCTAGGCTCGTCTCTAGGTACACAAGTCTCCACTGACCTTGCACCTGACAGTTTCCCAGGAAATAATCACAAGTGAAAGAACTATAGGCCAAATGCTTGTAAGTGCACGTTTATGAAGGAGGGCTTCACTTTGGGAAACCCATATTATTCCATAAAAACGCCTGAGCTGATCACAAAAATAAATGCAATTGTTACAAACTAAGTATATAAATGAAAGAAGTACGTGAAAACGACATCGTAAATGTTCCTTTGATGGTGTTTTTTCTATACCTGAGGCATCATAGCATTTCCTGGTAATCTCCACATATCAGTTCAGTCAAACATTTATTGAGCATCTTCTATGCTGGTAGGTCCTGTGTGAAGCGCTGGCTGCCTCCCTCGCGGAGCCCATGCAGGGGTCACCAAACTGGCCTGCTGCCTGGTTTTGTATGGCCTGCAAGCTAAGAATGGTTTTCATATTTTTAAATGTCTGAACAAAATCAAAATGATAGTTAATAACATTTGAAAATTATATGAAATTCAAATTTGAGTGTCCATAAATCTAGTTTAATTGGAGTACAACTATGTTCATTTCTCTGCCTATTGTCCGTGGCTGCTTTCACTCTACAACCACAGAGCTAAGTAGTTGTGACGGACAGTGTATGGCCCACAAGCTGAAGATATTTACTATCTGGCCCTTTATAGAAAGTGTTTGCTGAGCCCAGAGCTAGTGAAAAAAAATAATACATCCTTTTAAGCTACATTGAAACTTAGAGTCATCACAAAATTTTTCATTGCCAATTAGATGAATGCCCCTGAAAATGATTGGCGTGAGTTCTTCAGCATTCTTTTGCCTTTCCATTTTAATAATATCTTAATTACAGAGCTGCTGTGAATGAGATTCTGACAGTTCTAGGACATCTGCAGGAAGTAATTCTGACTACTTTCTTGTTATTGATTGCAGTGATTAGTCTTACATAAATCAAAGTTTGGTTTTCACTAACCAAACCAAACCAGCTGCCCTCGAGTCAATTCCGACACACTGCCCCATAGGGTTTCCTAGGCTGTAATCTTTACGGAAGCAGACTGCCACATCTTTCTCACAGAACAGCTGGTGGGTTCGAACTGCCAACCTTTCAGTTAGCAGCTGAGAGCTTAAAAAGGGCTTCTTGATCTTCATTGAAAGGGCTGTATTTCGATGAAGGCTGTACAGAGGGGAAGCACATCTAAAAGTTGAGCCATAAGTCAGGCATCTCACACACACATGCATGTATACCTGAGTCTTTTTTTTAATATAAAAATGTACATACTATTTTTTAATCAGTCTGCTTTTTTTTACTTGACTACATAAAGAGTATTTTCCTATATCTGCAAGTATTCATTGACAAACCCACACGTAAATTCTTCTGAAGCATATAGCATACCATTATGTACATGTACATTATTTAATAAATCTATAGGTGGACATTTAGGTTACTATCTTCTCTGCTATTATAAACAATACTATCTATATACCTTTGTAATTTCTTAGATTTTTTTCAGACAGATTTCTAGAAATGAAATTGCCAAGTTTAAAGAACATATGCAATTATAAGGCGTTTTGTACAAACTGTCTACTTAAAAGATTGCACTAATTTATGATCCCACCAGAAGTGTACACAAGCAGTGCCTGTTTCCCCACAGTCTTTTCAACGTGAGCTATTTTCTTTTTTTTAATCTTTGCTAATTCAGTAGACAAACAATTCTGATGGTCAGTTTAATTTGCATTTCTTTAATGACTAGAACAGTTGAAAAATCTTTTCATGTGTTTTGGTAATTTTTGTTCTTTAGTGCCAGGTCGTGCCTTTAAAACGTTTCTGTTTTTTTCTATTGGAGTAGCTTTCTTTCACTTACTGTTTTATGTTTTGTTTTGTTTTTTTAAGAGTACTATTTTGTTGGAAGTATTTTTTTCTTCACCTTGCTTGCCTTTCTATTATGTTTGTATTTTTTGACATGCAGAAATGTAGTCAACTCTGTATTATCTAATTCTCATAACAGTGGGTACTATTATTTGTCATTTTACAGATGAGATAGTGGAGGCTTAAAAAGGTGACAAAGATAGTAAATAGCAGAGGTGAGATTTGAAGCAAGTTCTGTTTAATTCCAGAGTCTATGCGCTCTCTTAACCACTACACCAGTGGTTATCAAAATACGCTCCCCAAACAGCAGCATCAGCGTCACCTGGGAACTTGTTAGAAATGCAGATTCTCAAGCCTCAGTACAGACCTTCTGAATCAAACTTGAGGGTGGAGCCCAGAATTCTGTTTTAGCAATCCCTCCAGATGATGCTGATGCATGTTTAAGTTTGAAAACAACTACAGTACACTATGTTTCTAGCATAGGTGACTACACTAGATAAAATAAGATAAAGTAAAACGACCAGCCATTAGGTAAAGGATGGTGTAGGAGAGTAGTAAAGAAGCATTGGTATTGCCCCATGGTGTACATCCTGAGCATCTTGTTCCACTTGCCACCCTTCTCCACTTCATACTCAAGGAGGCTGACTAGTGTCCTCCTCCCTCAGACTGGCTTCTGGGTGGGTTCAGCCATTTGGGGGCCCACAAGAGATGACTGGAGGACAGAAGGAGAGTGAGGCCACAGTACTTACTTCCCTGGATTCCTTCCTGCTGGACTGCCAAGGATTGGCCATGGCTTCTGCCAGAGGTCCTTGTTTCCAGGTTCTAGTAACCACTCCCTTCTTTGGCCCATTGTAGTTATGAGCCTCAGGCTCTACACTATCCCTAAAAGTCCTTTATTAAATTCTCTTTAACTACCCAGCTTGAAGATGCCATTTTTTATCTCTAGGATCTTGTTTCCCCACATGTCTGTCAGTTTGTCGTACTGTAGGAGCTTGCGTGTTGCTGTGATGCTGGAAGATACGCCACCAATATTCAAATAATAGCAGGGTCACTGTGATGGTTAAGGTTGTATATCAACTTGGTTGGGCCATGATTCTCAGTGTTTGGCAGTTATGATGTACTTTGGCAGTCGTATGATGTTGTGATCATTTCTATGATGAGATTTAATATAATGTGATCACCTCCATAATGGGATTGGCTGTGTGTAGCCAGTCAGTTGAAAGGGAGTTTCCTTGGTCATGTGGCCTACATCGAACATAAGCGGACATTCTGGCAAGGCTCGTGGGCTTTTGCTCCCTCTGGATCCTGCAGCTGGCTCCAGTTCATCTGACCTCCAGTTCTTGGGACTTGAGCTAGCAACTATCCTGCTGTCTTGCCTGCTGATCTTGGGATTCATTGAACTTTAAAGCCTGTAATCAATAGCCCTGCTCTCTGACCTGTCAATCTTGGGTTCTCCAGCCCCTGTGGCTACGTGAATGAGGAGAAGCCAGTATCCTGACCCACGAACTTGGGACGTTCCAGCCTCTACAACCCCGTGAGCCATTTCCTTGATATAAATTTCTCTCTATACATATACCTTACTGGTTTTGCTTCTCTAGAGAACCCAGCCTAAGACATTTGGTACTGAGAGTGGTTCTAGAGAAACAAAATTGTAAGGATGAGTTTTCTAAATTGACTCTCAAGTCTGGTTAGTCTTTAAGATGTTGATGACTCTGCTTCCAGTAGTAGAGAGGGCACTGGTAATCCATGGTGTGAGGTGGCAATACAAACAGGCAAAATATCACCACCAATAGATCAGGTATTGGTGAAAGGTGAGGCTCTGGGTGACTGCATATGTGATACCTTTCTACAACTTCATCATAATGAAAAGCATAAGGAAGCTGATTTGTTGGTCCTACTTTAACTAAACAAACTGGTGAAAGAAAGAGATAAGCTCAGGGCTTCAGAGTCAAATCTCAAGTGCCACGTAAACAACCTCAAAGTTTCCACTGGTGCCTTGAAAGGAAGCCTTATTTCTTGTGGTATCAGAGCTGATACTGCCGAAAACCAAACTCAGAGTCTTATTGTAAGAGTGGCTGAGTTACAATGCCAACTCAATTGCCAACCTCAAGAGGTGTCTGAGTTAAAGTGAGGGCATTGATTGGGAAGAAATGGGATCCTGAAACTTGGGATGGAGACACATCAGGAAGCTAGAGACACTGAGCCCCTAAATTACGTTGAATCACATCTGCCAACAGAACCAGGCCTCTCACTCCTATCTGAAGAGATTACTCCATGTTTGTCTGTGGAGTCACCCTCCTCAGTAAAACCAGTAGCCCCTCCACCCCCATCTAATAAGATTAACCCACCTGTGTCTAAAGAGCCTTTGAGTCACTTCCTGGGGCATCGCCTGAGGCAGATGCCTTACAAGACAATGCTGATGTTCTCAAAACAATTCCCACCACTGATTTTGGCTTCTAGACCTGTAATTAGAGTTAAGTCCCAGTGAGCCCCAAAAGGTGAAGTACAAAGTGTGACCCAGGAGGAGGTAAGCTATACTTCAAAAGAATGGCTTGACTTTTCTAATATGTACAAACAGAAACCTGGGGAATATGTGTGGGAATGGCTATTAAGGGTGGGTATAATGGTGCAAGGAAAATAAAGATGGATCAGTCTGAGTTTATTGATATGGGCCAACTAAGCACAGATTCTTGATCCAATGTTTCAGCATGAGAAGTTAGGAAAAGATCTAATAGTTTGTTTCCTTGGGTCACTGACGCATGTATTACACGGTAGCCTACACTAAATTAAGTTGAAGTACCAGACCTGTCTTGATATACTGTAGAAGAAGGTATCCAAATGCTTAGGGAAATTGGTATGTTAGAGTGGATTTATCAGGTTAGACCCACAGACCCACACATGGGGTGCCCAGAGGACACACTTTTTACCAAAACTGTGAGGAACAAATTTGTGAAGGGAGCCCCAGCGTCCTTGAAGACTGCGGTGATTGCTATTTTATGTAAGTCAGATGTGACAATGGGAACTTCCCTAACTGAATTAAGACACCTAACTACAATGGAGCTGATTGGACCTCGTGATAGTAGTGGCCAAGCGATGGAACTCAATCAACAAAGACAAGGTGGGCGTGGTTACAGTAACAGACAGTGGAGTCAAAGCGGTAATCAGAATAGTCTGACTCATGGATTTGTGGCAATGGTACTTAGTCATGGTGTCCCTAGGAGTGAAATAGATAGGAAATCTACTAAATATTTACTTGATCTGTACTCACGGAAGAATTCTAGGTCAAGTGAAAGCAGTCTAACTCGAATCACCAGAATAGATAGTCACAGCCCCTCAATCAATTCCCAGACTTGAGCAAGTTTAAAGACCCACAACCCCTTGAATGAAGGGGAGGCCAGTTTCCCTTGAGGAAGGACTCCAATACACTGCCAAAAACTTATACTGTTAACCTTTCTCCCAGCCTTCCCCAAAGGGATCAATGGCCTATTATAAGAGTCACTCACTGTTCATTGGGGAAAAGGAAATAATCAGATTTTTCGGGGATCACTGGATACTGGCTCTGAACTGACACTAATTCCAGGAGATCCAAAACATCGCTGTGGCCCACCAGTTATAGTGGGGGCATATGAAGGTCAGGTTATTAATGGAGTCTTAGCTCATGTCCATCTCACAGTAGGTCCGGTGGGTCCCCAAACCCATCCTGTAGTGATTTTGCCAGTTCAGGAATGCATAATTGGAGTAGATATACTCAGCAACTGGCAGAACCCCCACATTGGATGCCTGACAAATGGAGTAAGGGCTATTATGGTAGGAAAAGCCAAATGGAAGCCGTTAGAACTGAACCTACCTAGGAAAATAGTAAACCAAAGACAACACTGCATTCCTGGAGGGGTTGCAGAGATTACTGCCACTATAAAGGACTTGAAGGATGCAGGAGTGGGTGATTCCCACCACATCCCCATTCAATTTGCCTATTTAGCCTGTGCAAAAAAACAGATGGATCTTGGAGAATGACAGTGGATTATCGAAAAATTAACCAGGTGGTGACTTCAATTGCAGCTGTTGTTCCAGATGTGGTTTCATTGCTTGAGCAAATTAATACATCTCCTGATATCTGGTATGCAACTACTGATCTGGCTAATGCCTTTTTCTCCATACCTATTTTGAAGGACCACCGGAAGCAGTTTGCCTTCAGCTAGTGAGGCCAGCAACACACCTTCAGTTGCCTAATTCAGGGTTACATCAACTCTCCAGCCCTATGTCATAATTTAGTTTAGAGGGAACTTGTTTTGCCATTCCCTTCCACAAGAAGTCATACTGGTCCATTACATGGATGACATTATGCTGATTGGATCTAGTAAGGAAGAAGTGTCAATGATTCTGGACTTATCGGTAAAACATTTGCGTGCTAGAGGGTGGAAAATCAATCCCACAAAAATTCCTGCGCCTTCCATCTCAGTGAAATTTCTAGGAGTCCAGTGGTGTAGGGCATGTCGAGATATTCCTTCTAAACTGAAGGATGAGTTATTGTATCTACTCTCTCCCACAACTAAAAGAGGAGATACAACGCCTTGTGGGTCTCTTTGGATTTTGGAGGCAACATATTCCTTACTTGGGTATGCTACTCCACCTATTATCAAGAGACTCGAAAAGCTGCTAGTTTTGAGTGACTCCCAGAACAAGAGGAGGCTCCGCAACAGGTTCAGGCTGCCGTGCAAGCAGCTCTGCCACTTGGGCCACATTATCCAGCTGATCCAATGGTGCTTGAAGTGCTTGTGACAGAGATACTGTTTGGAGTCTTTGGCAAGCCCCAATTGTGGAATCACAGTGCACACCATTAGGATTTTGGAGCAAAGCCCTGCCATCCTTTTCAGATAACTACTCTCCTTTTGAGAAATAGCTTTTGGCTTGTAACTGGGCCTTAGTTGAGACTGAATGCTTAACCATGGGCCATCAAGTCACCATGCAGCCTGAGATGCCCATCATGAACTGGCTGTTGTCTGACCCACAGAGCTATAAAGTTGGACATGCACAGCAGCACTACATTGTTAAATGGAAGTGGTATATATGAGATTGGGACTGAGCAGGACCTGAAGGCACAAGTAAGTTGCATGAGGAAGTGGCCTAAATGCCTATGGTCTCCACTCCTGTCACATTACCTTCCATCTCCCAGTCTGCACCTATGGCCTCATGAGGCGTTCCTTACGATCAGCTGATTGAGAAGAAAACTCGTGCCTGGTTTACTGATGGTTCTGCATGATATGTAGGCACCACTTGAAAGTGGACAGCAGCATCACTACTCTCCTTTCTGGGACCTCCCTGAAGGACATTGGTGAAGGGAAATCCTCCCAATGGGCAGAACTTCGAGCAGTGCACCTGGTTGTCCACTTTGTGTGGAAGAAGAAATGGCCAGATGTGCGACTGTATACTGATTCATGGGCTATAGCCAATGGTTTGGCTGGATGGTCAGGGACTTGGAAGGAACATGATTGGAAAATTGGAGACAAGGATGTATGAGGAAGAGATATGTAGATAGATCTCTCTGAATAGGTCAAAGAATGAAGATATTTGTATCCCATGTGAGTGCTCTCCAAAAGGTGACCCCAGCAGAGAGAACTTTAACAATCAATTGGATAGGATAACGTGTTCTGTGGAAACCAATCAATCTCTTTTCCAAGCTACTCCTGTCATTGCTTTATGGACTCATGAACAAAGTGGCCATGGTTGCACGGATGGAGGTTATGCATGGGCTCAGCAACATGGACTTCCACTCACCAAGGCTGACTTGGCTACAGCCACTGATGAGTGCCCAATCTGCCAGCAGCAGAGATCAACACTAAATCCCTCAAGGTGATCAGTCAACAACCTTGTGGCAAGTTGATTACATTGGACCACTTCCATCATGGAAAGGGCAAGGTTTTTCTCACTGGAATAGACACTGTGGATGTGAATTTGCCTTCCCTGCACACAATGCTTCTGCCAAAACTACCATCTGTGGACTTACAGAATACCTTATCCACCATCATGGTATCACACAGCATCAACTCAGATCAAAGGACTCACTTCACAGCAATAAAGTGCATCAATGGGCCCGTGCTCATGGAATTCACTGGTCTAATCATGTTCCCCATCATCCTGAAACAGCTGGTTTGATAAAATGATGGAATGGCCTTCTAAAGATACAATTATGGTGCCAGCTAGGTGGAAATACCTTGCAGGGTTGGGGTAATGTTCTCCAGGAGGCTGTATATGTATATGTATATTGGACCAGTGTCCAATATATGGTGCTGTTTCCCCCATAGCCAAAATTCATGGGTCCAGGAATCAAGGGAGTGGAAATGGGAGTAGCACCATGCACTATTAACCCTAGTGACCTGTTTGAAAAATTTTTGCATCCTGTCTCTGCAACCTTATGCTCTTTGGGTCTAGAGGTCTTACTTCCAAGGGAGGAATGCTTCCACCTGGAGACACATCACTGATTCCATTGAACTGGAAGCTAAGAATGTCACCTGGCCACTTTGGGCTCCTTATGCCTCTGGATCTACAAGCATAGAAGGGAGTTACCATATTGGCTGATGTGATTGATCCTGATTACCAAGAGGAAATCAGATGTTACATAATGAGGGTAAAGAAGAGTATGTTTGGAATGCAGGAGATCCCTTAGTTTGTCTCTTAGTACTACCATGCCCTGTGATTAAAGACAATGGAAAACTATAGCAACCCAATTCTGACATGAATGCTAATGGCCTAGACCCTTCAGAAATTAAGGTTTGGGTCACCCCACCAGGCAAAGAACCACAACCAGTTAAGGGGCTTGCTGAGGGCAAAGGGAATACGGAATAGGTGGTGGAAGAGGGTAGTTCTAAATAGTAGTTACCACCAAGTGACCAGCTGCAGAAATGAGGACTGTAATTATTATGAATATTTCTGCTTTGTATGTGTGCATCACATATTTTTGTTTCCTCCACTTATAAAATGTAAGATGTAAACAGAGCTAGTGCATTTTCAGTTGTACGTGTGTTCATTGTATCATGTTATGCACAAGTACGACTTTATAATTGTCTTTATTCAGAGATTATGTCTGGTTTAAGGAGATGTGTACAGGGGCCAAGTTGACAAGAGGTGGGCTGTGATGGTTAAAGTTGTGTGCCAACTTGGCTGGGCCATGATTCTTAGTGGTTTGGCAGTTATGAGGTAGTCTGGCAGTTGTATGATGTTGTGATCATTTCCATGATGAGATTTAACATGTTATCAACTCCATGATGGGATCTGATGTGAGTAGCCAATCAGTTGAAAAGGAGTTTCCTTGGGCATGTGGCCTGCATCGAATGTAAATGGACATTCTGGCAAGGCTCGTGGGCTTTTTTCCCCTCTGGATCCTGCAGCTGGCTCCAGTTCATCTGACCTCCAGTTCTTGGAACTTGAGCTAGCAGCTTACCTGCTGTCTTGCCTGCCAATCTCGGGATTCATTGAACTTCAAAGGCTGTGATCAATAGCCCTGCTCTTTGACCTGTCAATCTTGGGTTCGCCAGCCCCTGCGGCTGTGTGAATCAGGGGAAGCCTCTATCCTGACCTATGGACTTGGGATATTCCAGCCTCTACAACCCGGTGAGCTATTTCCTTGATATAAGTCTCTCTCTATATATATTTATACACTTTACTGGTTTTGCTCTTCTAGAGAACCCAGCTAAAGCAGCACCCATGGTTGATAGGTTTCAGGTGAGCTTCCAGACTAAGACAGACTAGGAAGAAGGACCTGGCAGTCTACTTCCGAGAAAAGTTAGCCAGTGAAATCCTTATGAATAGGAGCGGAACATTGTCTGATACAGGGCTGGAATATGAGCCCCTCAGGTTGGGAGACACTCAAGAGATGACTGAGGAAGAGCTGACTCCTCAAAGTAGAGTCAATCTTAATGACATAGATGGAGTCAAGATTTCCGGACCTTGATTTGCTAATGTAGCATGGCTCAAAATTAGAAGGAACAGCTGCAAACATCCATTAATAATAGGAATGTGGAATGTATGAAGTTATGAATCTAGGAAAATTGGAAGTCATCAAAAACGAAATGGAATGCATAAGCATCGATATCTGTCTTAGTCATCTAGTGCTGCTATAACAGAAACACCACAAGTGGATGAATTTAACAAAGAGAAATTTATTTTCTCACAGTCTAGTAGGCTACAAGTCCAAATTCAGGGCATCAGCTCCAGGGGAAGGCCTTATCTGTTGGCTCTGGAGGAAGGTCCTTGTCGTCAATCTTCCCCTGGACTAGGAGCTTCTCTGTGCAGGAACCCTGGGTTCAAAGGACGTGCTCTGCTCCAGGTGCTGCTTTCTTGGTGGTATGACGTTCCCATTCTCTTCTGGCTTCCGTTTCCTTTTATCTCTTGTAAGATAAAAAGTGGTGCAGGCTACACCCTAGTGAAACTCCCTTAACATTGGATCAGGGATGTGACCTTAGTAAGGGTGTTACAGTCCCACCCTAATCCTCTTTAACATAATCCAATCTTGCGCCATTAACCACAGGCAGAGATTAGGATTTACAACATACAGGAAAATTACAATCGCAAAATAGAGGACAGCCACACAATACTGGGAATCATGGCCTAACCAAGTTGACACATATTTTTGGAGGACACAATTCAATCCCTGACAATATTCTAGGCATTAGGGAGCTGAAATGGACTGGTATTGGCCATTTTGAATCAGACAGGCATATAGTCTACTATGCTGGGAATGACAAACTGAAAAATAGTGTTGTGTTCATCGTCAAAAAGATCATTTAAAGATTTATCCTGTCTCACGTGTTTTGTACAAGTTATCAGGAGGGACCATTCCCTGGAGAAGGACATCATGTTTGGTAGAGTACAGCATCATTGAAAAAGAGGAAGACCCCCACCGAGATGGATTGACACAGTGACTGCAACAATGGGCTCAAGCATAGCAATGATTGTGAGGATGACGCAGGACCAGGCAGTATTTCGTTCGGTTGTACATAGGGTCGCTATGAATTGGAAATGACTAGATGGCACTAACAACAACAGGATCTTGTTTAGTAGACCCTTCATGGTCCCCTTAGTATTTCTCCAATTTGTTCTACTTTTAGTATTTTTGAGGGTTGTTTAAGTTTCCTGAGATGCAGTAAACTCTTTGCTGCTTCAGGATCTTTGCCCGAGGGTTCTCTGCCTAAAACGCTCTTCCCCCTACTCTCTTTGCCTCGCTAGCTGCTACTCACGCTTCACATCTCAGCTTAAATGTCCTTTTTCTCCCAGCAGCCTTCATAGACCACCTTCTAAAATTGGCCACTCCAAATTCTTCTCCCATACACCCTGCTGTTTTCTTCCATAGCATACATCTTAATTTGTAGTTGTATATTTATTTGTGTTCATTTGTTCATTATCTGTCTTTCTCATTAGTCTGTCACCTCCATGAGGGCAAGGCCCATGTCTGCTTTGTTTAGTTATAAACCATAGCACTATTCAGATAGCCTGGCACACAGTAAATCCACAATGAATGAATGACTGTTACTATGCTGTCCATTTACCATCCTTCAATAGTCATGCATCTGGACCCCAGGGAAGTTCCTGCTCAAAGGTGCTGGAAGTCATTCTAGCTCCTGAAAACAGCAGTTTTTATAACTGGATGGTGGGCAAACCACAAACCAGTCCAGCAAAGCACAGGAACAGAATTTATCGCACCAAGCCCCTCTCACACATGATTACTCCCCATTTCCCGTCTTGCATTCTCAAGTAGGAATGAAACCAGGAGGAAATGTTCTGGGCCATAAGACTTACAGACAAGCTACAAAGCTGGGCTATAAACCTAGGTAGGAGGAATAAAGCAGCTTGCTTATATAACTTTAGCAAGATAACCAAAGATGCTATTAACTTGCACAGAAGAATAATTTTCCCAGGGAAATAACACCATCTGACACCCACACTGTGGGTTTCCCACATATGGATATGCCAGTGTTTACTTAACCATTACCTTACTTCCACAAATATTTAAGAAGGTTTACTATGTACCTGTTGTGGTATGCACCGTCCCTGCTTTAAAGACACTTAAAAGGAGCTACTTGAGAGACAGTTGATGAAAGGATTAAACTATTATGACGATAAAATATAAATACCCTATGTATAGGAGCAGAGGGGGCAAAGGATAACGGGACACCTAACTCTGTGGAAGTCTTCAAGGAGGAGGTAGCACTAAACAAAGACTTGATGCATGCTTGCTTGGCCAACAGACACAAGCAGTGAAGGAAGGGCATTCCAAGAGGAAAAAAAAATGTGCAAAGACAATGGAAGGGTGATACGTAAAGCGGGAAACCGCTGAATGGTGAGCAAGGGGTGAAAGCGCCGGATGGCGGCTATGCAGAACTAAACTGCCATTTCCTCTATCACGGCCTCAGTGCGACTGCGCCGAACCGAAGACGTCGGCATCATTACAAGAGCTGTCCAGCAATCCTGATGGACCACGCCCCTGAACATGCCCTGAAGAAGAGCCCACTGCTATTCTGTTTCCTCCCCATAGATAAACACCTGTGCCTGCCAATCAGGGAGCCATCTTGTCGACGCAGGTACTGCTGAGCTCCTTTTCTCAGCAAACCAAATAAAGTTTTTCTTTCTTCGGTTTTGCGGGACTAGTGCCTCAGTTTCGCGCCGAGCAACACCTGGAGGTGCGAAAAGATACGAGACTCTTAAGTAGTTTTTCAATTGTTGGAATGTGGACTGCAAGTGAGAAGTGGTGGAGGTAGAGTCAGACACATAAGCCAGCCGTAGTTAAATCACAAAGGACCTTGCAAAGGATCTTAGCAAATAGCTTGTGGGCAATGGTCAGCATTTACAAGGTCAAAAGCAACATTAAGTTTACCTCAGTCCGTTATATTGGCAGTGTGGAGGATGGAGCGGACTAAGAATGGACAGAAGCAAAAAAGGTTACTGCAATGGTCTAGGGATGAGATGAGTACGTGAACCAGAAAAGAGGTTTAAGATGTTTGAGATCTACTGGAGATACTACACTGTCCAGTATGGTGCGGTGGAGGTAAGCTTGGAGATGAGTCAAGGATAAAGCCCTTCTTTTTGCCTAGGGCAACTGGCTAGTTTTACCAAATTGGACCTTAGGTGGTAGAAGATGGGGTGCTAAAGGAAACAAGTATTCAGTTTTTAACAAGTGGATGGTGAAGGTCTGCACCCAGGTGAACAGGACGCTAGGAAGCTGCTAGAAGTCTAGGATTTTTGAGCAGGATTTGGGTTAGAGATATGGACTTGTGGCGTCATTAGAGTGGATTAGATAGTCCAGATTTGAACGGGGGAAATGACAAATCTGGAGAAGAACAAATATATAATTTAATATGAAACCATTCAGTTTTACAATTCCCCCTTCCTCAGCTTGGACTATGGCACACTTAATTTCCTAAAAGGCTCAGGAAAACCAGGGTGCGAAGAGGCTTCGCGCTCCAGCTGCCAGAGTTGGGAAGGCTGCCTGGTTTTCCAGTTTGACTCCTCTGGAAGATTCGGACTCCCGCCGCACTGGCCCAGGAAACTTGCAGCAACCATAAAACTGCAGCCTGTAAAGGCCCCCGCTCCCACGGGCTCGGCGCTGAGCCTAAACGTCATCAACGGCCGCCACTGCCGTCCAGCCTCCTGCGGGGGCCTTCGCTCCGATCTCGCCCCGGCCAGCTCGGCGCTGCGCTTAGACGTCATTAACGGCAGCCACCCCGGCCTAGTCTTCTCCAAAGGCTGCGGCTCCTACAAGGCCCGCAGGCTCGGCGTTATTCCTAGACGTCATCACCGCGAGTCCTCCCGCCCCTCGTGTTCAAGCTGCGCGGGCGCGGGCTGTCAGCCCCAAAGCCTGGAGCGGTGGCGCTCCCTGCCGCCGCACCCTCGCATCATGTTCCCGGCTGTCCCTTCCCCTCGGACCCCTGGTCCCGGGTCCCGAAGGGGCCCGCTCGGCGGGATCGGGCCGAGCTCCACACCCCGGGCTGCAGGCAGGAAGGGGCTGTCCCTGGGGTCTGCAGTCAGCTCCCCCGTGCTCTTCTCGCCGGTCGGCAGGCGGAGCTCGCTGAGCTCGCGGTAAGTATCGCTCCCCGGGTGGGTCCGACAATCGGCTGGCTCACGGGTCTCGTTGGGCCTAATTGGGTAGTGTCTCCACAGTCCTATGGAAATCGGGGTGAAATTCCACAGTATTGGGAAAATAGCCCTCTGCCACCCTTGCCCGTTGCTATTTCGGCCTCACCTTGGTTAATCCGTCAATTGAGTCATCGCTTTGCACTTTTCATGGAAATTACCTTTGTGCTGAAGTGAAGAGTAGACTGAATTTAAGTCATTGATCACCCTTCTCCCCCTTACTACCTCTGTGACCTGGAGTAAGCCACTCGGATTCTTCTCACCAGTGAAATACCTGATGTGGAGCCTGCTTTACTAAAGCCAAGGGAGTAATGAAATACTACGATGCAGGTGTGATGATGGTAATGGGGACCTCCAGTCCTAGAAAAATCATTCTGTAATGCCTAACAGCCTAGGCCATTAGTATCTCTGATGGATAATTAAAGGGCTTTTAGCTGCAGAATTTCACTTTGTACCTAAATTAATAGGGAAAAGGCTTTCCATAAGGAGTGGGATAAGAGTAGTAGTTTTGTAACCAAATACACGTGTAGAACAGCTGTCCACATTGTTACCGCAGTAATGTGGATTGGAACCGCCTGCCGCAATAGCCAATTCTGAGACGGAGGTGAGGTGAGCAGCAAGATGTTTATTATATATCGATATATAGGAGACGGAGGGGAATAGATTCCCCCACTGTAGATCGGCTGGAGTCCTTTATAGGGACAGGATTATGGATCTTTTGTGGTAGTTTCCCCTTGAGGTGGTGATGTCTTAGATGAGTTAACCTTCCACTGGTATTCTTAGAGGTTATCTGGTGACATCTTTGGGGATTATCTGGCAACATCCTGCTTACTCTTGTCACAAGATGGATGCTTTGTTTGGTTTTTCATTCTTAGATCATTATCACTTGTTTTCCACCCTCCGGGGAGGAACATCAGTTAATCTTAAACCTTTTTGTAGAGACTAGAATGAGGGAAAAATCATGAGACAATGTGGCGGTTAGCAATGGGGAGTAAATAATAGTGAGCTGGGCCTATACAGCCTCTTCCAGTCCCCCTTTTATTGGAAGTTTCTCAATCTTGGGAAACAGGGCGTTGCTTATTTTCTGGCTACTTCCTGCTGGTTAGGGGCATCCGCTAGGGTGAGAAACCTCCCGATATTGACTAGGGGCTGTAGGCTGGGGGTGGGGGGAGTGAGTTAGAGTGGAAATCGGCTGTATCCTGGTAAATTAGATGATGTGCATCCCCAGAGCCTGGAAGAGGGGTGTCTCAACTTACCAGGGTAAAAATTTCTCCCACCTTAAGGGTTTTCGCAGTTCTTTTTGTTAATATTCTTGTAAAACAGGGAACACAAAAACAAACTAGAATAATCACTATTCTTAAAGTTCCTCTTTCAGGCTCTTTTATGGCCCACTTAACTGGACCTACTGGAGTTACGGTTGAGACTACACACGGGAGGGTCAGAGTGTCCCCAACTTGCAGGGTCAATGCCCCCTTTGCCTGTAGGATCACCGGCACCTTTTCTGTCCAGGTCTCCTGGAAAAACAGAAAGATAGAGGGAAACAAGGTCAAAATCATTGTGCTATACGCTACTTGAACTTATACTTTAGGCCCTGAATTGGAGTACAAGAGTATGGTGGCTCTTTGTTTTCTGCTTCTTTCTCTTCTGGCGGGGCTGTTTTTACTCTGGAATGATGTACCCATGCAGCTACTCTTGCTAATTTCAGAGAGTGGGTGGTCAGGAGAACTTCAGAGGTCCTTCTCACTGAGAGGCCAGTTGATCTTCTGGTGCTGATTCTTCCAGGCCTTCAACAGGACCCAATCTCTGGGTTGGAACCTGTGGAGGGGAGTGTCAGAACGAAAAGACAAACGAGAAGAAGCATACTGATTAACAGTGTTTATGACAGCTCTCAGAGGACAGACCCAGTCTCTTTTCTCTACCTCAGTCATCACTGAGGTGGGGAAAGTCGACTTTTTCAGGAATGGTCTTCTATATATTAATTCGTAAGGGCTCAGTTGGAGCCCACTTCGAGGGGCTACCCAGATTCTGAGCAGGGCATTGGGGATAACTTGTATCTAAGTGGAGCTAGTCTCCTGGTAGTTTTGCCAAGGCCTTTTGCAGAGTATGGTTCATCTTTTTGGTCTTTCCAGTCGATTGTGGTCTCTAGGCTGAGTGTAATTTCCAATTTATATCTAAAACCTTAATGACTTCTTAGGTGGCTGTTGTCATAAAAGCTCCCCTGTTGTCACACTGTACCGAGATTGGAGGATCAAAACGGTATGATTTCTTTGAGTAACACCTTGGTCACTTCTTGGGCTCATTCTGTTCGACAAAGGAAAGCCTCTACCCACCCTGAGTAGGTGTCCACAAAAATCAGCAGATATTTAAAATTTATTGTGTCCAGGGCATTATACCACTGCCACCTGAAGGGGATCATTGATTGCCTCCAGGAGTTCTAGGATTTCTGGTACATGTTTTATTTCTTCGTTGGCAGATTCAGAAGTCTTTTTTTTCCTACAAGGCACCATGTGAGTGAGGGACCAGATGGGCATATTTATTATCAGTATACACAGTTATGCGTCTTCTTATTCCTAGTTGCAGGGCCTGCCTGAGAACTATGAGTTTAGCCTTTTGAGCTGAAATGCCGGTGGGAAATGGAGCTTCCTCTAAGACCTCAGTTCGTGTTACCACTGCATATCCTGCCTTCTGACATCCTTCGTATAGAAAGCTACTGCCATCCGTATACAATTCTATTTCTGGGTCAATCAAAGGAACATCTGAGAGATCTGTCTGCTAGAATAAACTTCTTCAATTATCTCTAGGCAGTCATGTACGGGGGCATCTTCCGAAATAGGCAACAATGTGGTGGGATTGAGGGAGGAGACAGCCTTCAGAATCATGTTTTGAGTTGTCTAACAAGATTGTCTGACATTTCTCATCCGTCCTGCCGTGAGCCAAAAAGACCCCGCGTTTATTCCAAAAGAGGCAAAACTGTTACGTGGTGTGTTACCATCACCTTTTGTCCAGGAGCGAATTTCTTGGCTTCCTGTAACAAGTCACATGTTGCAGCCACGGCCGGAAGACAAGGGGGCCATCCCCAGGCCGTGTTGTCCAGCTGTTTTGAAAAGTAGGCCACCGGTCACCTGGCTGGTCCCAGGGTTTGAGTTAGTACCCCCACAGTAATTCCCTGTCTTAATATCAGACCATTCAGTGGCAAATAGAGGCTGAGACTCGGGGTGTAGAGGAATACAAAAGAAGGCATCTTTCAAGTCTAGTACTGAAAACCAAGCACGTTGACTGGGTATAGTAACCAAAAGAATATATGGGTTTGGCACAACTGGATGAATGTGCTCTACTATTTGGTTGATTTTTCTTAGGTCTCAAACAGACCAATATTCTCTTGTCTACGGTTTCAACACCGGTACGATAGGGGTGTTGTATGGAAACTGGCAAAATTTTAAAAGTCCAGGTTTTATGCATCGATGTACCAACAGTGTGATCTCTTCTAAAGCTTCTTCTGGTTTATAATAGGTCCTCTAGGTTTTAAAGTAATTTTAACTGGTGTGGCTGACTGGGCTCATCTAGGCCTTTTTTATGCCCAGACTTTTGGATTCACTTTTTGTTGAATATGGAAAGGAATGCCACTACGTGTCATTATTTCTTCTTGTAATAGTGTTGCCTGCAAGGCACATGGCATTTTCAGGTGGGATTTGTAGAAAATGGCAAGGAACAACTCCGCTATCCTATTTGGGTTACTCTGATAAGGAGGACTGTGATTCTTTTAATTATACAAGTTGGAGGTAGAGAAAGGAGTATGTACTAACATTGTTGCTCCTTCGGCTGGAATTTTTCTCAGAGGAAATTGCCCTGCCTGAGCCCCAGCAGTACCCTCACCGAAAACAGTACCCAGACGGGTGTGTGTAGTTGGGGGGAAGACCATACCTGATGAAGTCGGACTCTTACTTCCCGATTCCCTTCCTTCGTC
>NW_004444053.1:7677490-7681494 GCF_000243295.1 Trichechus manatus latirostris
GTAAGCCAGAGACCCATTTTGGAGCCAATGTTTCTGGTCCCCCAGCTGGTATTGGGGCCATACATTGTTCCATAAGCATATCATTCTCTTTCTTGTCATAGGCTCATAGCTATACCTCCTCCAGTTTGTTAGAATGCAGCCTAGAGGAGATTTGGCTGGGATAGATGGACCTCCCGCCATAATAGGTGATTGTTTATGCATAAGCAGCATCAGTAACTGCTTTTCACGTGCCTCAACAGCAGTTACATTTTGCCAAACCTCAGAATGAGTGTTAATATAAATATAGCAGCATTTGTCTATTTAGGCACAAACTGTTTCTTGAGAGACTAACAGGAAAGGCTAATACTATTCTATTTTGTAAAATCATAGCTCAAATTTCAGACACTTGTCTGGTTATGATAGTCAAAACTTTGCAGAGTTTACCAACAGAACTTCTAATTCAAGAGTCACAACATCTAAACCCATTAGTTAGATACTTTAGGAGAAAGGAAAATGATTTCCTATATCCAGAAAATAGGGCTTTAAAATATCAGTAATATTCCCATGTAAAACCCATAGTTTCCTTTCGTTTACTCAGTCTTATGTAGTTAATTTCTGATCCACGTGATTCTGGATCAGCCGCAGTCTATGAACCCATCAGCTTCTGCATAGGAGTTCTGGAAATTTTATTCAGTCCAGTCACGGTCTTTTTAGCAAGTCCAACATAGTCCATCTTTTTGTTGAGATATTTTGGTCAGCAGATCAGCAAGGTAAAAACTTACCTGCAGATGAAAAAACTTAATATGGCCATGATTAATTTATAAAAATAATACTCTTAATAGTGAAGGAGCTGATAGAAGTTAATTACAAGTGTAACGTAAAGGCCAAATAAAACCAGTTAAAAAAAACTTTAGATAAAAATATTTCTAAATATAACCACTAACTGTATTCAAAGAGCTTCAGATGTAATACATAATTATTTTGAGACAAAATACCATATAATCAGGATATGCCAAGAATATACCAAGATTATCAAATCTCTAAATACTTGAATTGTGATAAAAAAACTTCATAGGTTAATGATGTGAATTCCCCAATCAAACCATTGGCTTTGATGTTGGTAGATTCAAAAAGACAAAGTTACAACCAAGTTAGCAATAAAGGAATAATAATATTATAGGTCACTGTGAAACAATATTTAACCAAAGACCTTAAAGTAAAAACCTTAGCTTTCTTTTCTAAAAGCCATGAGGCTTAGTATTCAGACTCAGGAATCTTAATTCTAGTGAGAGGCCCAACCTTCATCTTCCAGGCAGATTACAAAGAATAAATTAACCTTTTAACTCAGAAATTAAAGAAAATTGTTATTTTAACATCGAGAAACCCAATTCTTTGCTTTATATGCTACTTAACATTAACATTCCTAAAAATCTCATAAATTAAACCAGTAAATTTTAGTCAGATAAAACCTGACCATATCAAATAAATTTCTTTTTCAATAAACCTCTTAAATGTTGTCTTTGTTGCATATCTTTTATAGTGCATCCCTTTCAATGGAAAAAATGAACACTCATTAGCAGACTTATCTGTCTATCCTTTCTCTTGTGGCATATAAAGCAAAAGTATATAAACTTAATAACATCAATAAGTTACCCAAAGTGTGGAAATAATTTTAAGCCTATATATCATAAACTGTAACTGTTGCTGAAAGGAAAGTCTATGTAAACATTCTAAGATTTCCTTCAACTTTTAGTACTTCTCATATTTTTCCCAATCAAATTTTAGCCCTTAAAGATTCTATCAACTGGCTTTGGAAATCACAAAGTCTCTGCTCACTTGACCAATTCATTGATATGGATATAACCTTAAGTGTTTGGCTACTGCTGGAAACATTTTTTCCAGGCCACTTCAGGTCTCATTGTGGTTTCTATTTTTTTTTTTTTTTTTGACTTCTTATAGTTCCCCTATAATAGAGAGAACTTGTTTACAGTTTTATGATTAGGATCTGCCCAATTTCTGATAACTATAGCAAAGCAGCAATCTTTCTTATCTTTTGTCTTAAAAGAGTCTCCACTTAGCTGGAAAGGGGTCTTTGAAAAGCTTGCCTGGAGCTACACGATTTTGGCGACTGGGAACTGGGAGGCCTGATTGTGCCTCGCCCTCACTCTCTTGACTCTTGGAAGACATTTACATATGTTTAAGTGATGGAGGCATTTTGAAAGGTTATCTACCCAGTAAATAGCAGAGCTCTTTAGCAGTTTTGTAAATGAATCCAACAATTCTTGGTTAGCAAGACTGGGGCTTCATCCCAGTTTGTTTACATATGTTTAAATTGACCTAGGAATTTAAGGACAAGAGATAACTAATTTCTTTTTTACTGTTCTGGAACTGCTACTTTTACTTTAAGACAAAACTATCCTTTTTCCTTAAATAAAACACATTTCATATCTAGCTTAAGTTACTTAGAAAGGTTTCACTTTTAAGATTGACATAGTATAAAACATAAAGATCTTAGTGTACTTCTCAAATAGACCAAATTATATCGAAGTTTCTCCAAGTAGCTTTTAAAAATCTAAATCATAAGACAGACACAAGATGCAGTTTTTTCTGGATGAAAAAAGAACTGAGGTTCTATGACTAGCCTTACAAAATACAGCAATTCTTAGCCATAGCCACCAATTTAATACAAGACAGACTTGAACACAATTCTCTAGACCAGAAGCAAGCTCTTAGAACAAAAGGAGACAGAAAGACCACATAAACAGGTTCTAGATAAAACTTATTAACTTGCCGGAGCCTCAGATGGAGGAATATTAGACCTCTTGACAAAACCTGAGCATCAGAGTTCCCTAAGGAAAAAAACAGACAACACAAATGAAAACTCATTTTCCCAAAATGGCCACTGAAATTCTAAGTTACTTCTAGTATACTCAGTTTATAGTGTTTTTAAATATGAACCCCAAACCAGTCAATCAGTAGTAGTGGGGGAAATCCAGGCTCATTTATCACAGATGTTAAGCGATAAGGTTCAAGCTTTTGGTTTCCTTCTTTCTGAAGCTTTCTCTTAATAGCTGAATCAGGGCGCCGGAGTAGATGGTATAATACTAGTTACACACACACAATGGACAGGACGGACACAGAACCACAGTAAACAAGTGGACAGGACAGATACAAAACCACAGTAAATGAATAAATCCCGCAAGCTGACGGAGATTTTCTCGATCCCCTTCAATCTCTCAGATGGCCCTGCTTGCCAGCAGAGGATATCTTAGAGAATCTCAACCTCCCAGACACACACACGAGAAATCCCGCAAGCTGATGGAGATTTTCTTGACACCTTTCAACCTCTCAGATGGCCGTGCTCGCCAGCAGAGGTTATCTTATAGAATCTCAACCTCCCAGTCACACTTACAAGCATTCACACACCCAGAACCAGAACTCTAGAGTCACCAGGAGCCCCTACTGGTGAGCCTACTCACGGAGACGGTCATCTGGGGGCACCTGTCACCCCAGAAACCAAGGGCTCAAGTCCCGCTCCGGAAACCTCGGGCCTCCCCTATCCGCCCCGGCCCTGAGTACCACAGGGAGAGGAGTCGCGGACTCACCTTGGGATCCCTCCTATACAGGTCTTGCTTTTCTTTCACCCATCTCTTTTTGGCGCGGTTGGGGACCAGCGATGCCGGTGACAGACCCAGGTCTGGCGAAAGTCTCCACAGAGGCAAATGAAACCTCTCGCGGGCGCTTATCAGGGGAGCTGTCGATCAGTCCCAGGGCCTGCCCCGGAGCTGCTGCGTCTCAAGCGGCTTGAGTTCCCCGTACAGGCCACCAAGTTTGTTACCGCAATAACTCGGATTGGAGCCGCCTGCCGCGATAGCGAATTCTGAGACGGGGGTGAGGTGAGCAGCAAGATGTTTATTATATATCGATATATAGGAGACGGAGGGGAATAGATTCCTCCAAAAAACCCGTCTCCCCTACTGGAGATCGGCTGGAGTCTTTTATAGGGACAGGATTATGGATCTTTT
>NW_004444053.1:7681594-7683347 GCF_000243295.1 Trichechus manatus latirostris
GGTGACATCTTTGGGGATTATCTGGCGACATCCTGCTTACTCTTGTCACAAGATGGATGCTTTGTTTGGTTTTTCATTCTTAGATCATTATCACTTGTTTTCCACCCTCCAGAAAGGAACATCAGTTAATCTTAAACCTTTTTGTAGAGACTAGAATGGGAGGGAAAAATCATGAGACAATGTGGCGGTTAGCAATGGAGAGTAAATAATAGTGAGCCGGGTCTATGCAGCCTCTTCCAACATCACCCCCTCCGTGTTCATAGTCAATCCAGAACTTTAGAAGAAGGTAGGTAATATCTATTTCTGAGTAGTTTCCTCTGAATTCGTCTATCAAAAATGAATTTTTCCCTACAGGAAAAATGGTAATACTGGGTCTGGAACTCATGGCTAAATTTTATCTATACAGTTTTGGCAACATCTTAAAGGAGAAATGATTCTTGAAGAATACATTATATCCTTGACTTGTTGATCCTTGATCTTGAAAAGTGCTCTTGAAAGTGTTGATCTTGTCACTATTTTGTATTCCTTTTGAGAAAAATCAAGGAAATAAAACTATGTTTTATTTAATTAAAAAAAATTCTCTTCTTAACCTTCTGTTGATCATTCGAAGAAAAATCTTGTTATAATACTTCTGTCAAGAAACAAAGCCATTCTAGATATAGACCACACATGTAGACCACTCTTTATGTGCATCTTCTCATTTAATCCTCATGATAAGAGATAAGGTAATTTCTATAATAGTGGCTTTACATCATTATTCTGAATTTGAAGAAGAGAGTGAGAAGGAAATATAATTGTACTGCTATATAGACTTGAAGACCAGATACCTGCAGATGCTTGCTGGACAGATCTGATAGGTTCTTAGAATTCTAGAGCTGGACGAGAGCTTAATGATCATCTAACACAATGTTTGTAAAACCTTTTTTGACCACAACATGTAATAAACTCTGATATTTTATATATATATATATATATTTTTTTTTTTTGCAAAAAATGTTGACTGAGATCCTTAAACTGACCTGCAGTTTGAAAAACACTGATCTAGTCCAGCCCTCCTATTGGACAGCTAAGGAAACAGAGTTATAAAGAGTTCAAGTGACTGGAGGCATGCATCTGATTACTAGAGCATAATGGTCTGAAGTCCAGTTTTCCGAAGACCCCAACCATATTTTTTTTAAAACTAAAAATACATTTAATTATACAAGTGTACATAAGCCAGTGTTCTTCCCATTGTCACACCTCTTCTTCTATACTTATTTATCATAGATCTTTTCTTTAATTAGAAATTATATACATGAAAATTAGGATAATGGAAAATTTAAATTATGAATAAAGTAATATGGTCTCTTTTCTTTAGAGGAACGCCTACACGAATGTTTCTACACCACTCCATAACGGAGTCTATGAATTATGATGTGAAAACGTTTGGATCTTCTCTCCCTGTTAAAATTATGGAAGCCCTAACATTGGCTGAAGGTAGGTCTCATCTTTCCATTTGCCTCTATTAGCAATTCAACATGAAGCCTAGGTCTGACTTGGTGATCAAAATTTATGCATTCCCTAGTTTTCGTACACCTAAATGGAGAGAAACAGGTAGCCTATCTAGTTTTTCACTATCATTGAGAAACATAATAAATTTGAGAAGCAGAATGAGTTCATTCTATTTTTTTTTATTGTACTTTAGATGAAGGTTTACAGAACAAATAGTTTCTGATTGAACAGTCAGTACACATATTGTTTTATGACATTGGTT
>NW_004444053.1:7685577-7696319 GCF_000243295.1 Trichechus manatus latirostris
GGGTTCGTTGAGCTTCTTGGATGGCCAGCTTTTCATCTTTCATGATATGGGGGAAGTTTTCTGTTAGCAGTTCTTTAATGATCCTCTCTGTGTTTTCTGTTTTCTCCCCCTGTTCTGGAATTCCAATCAGTCGCAGATTTTTGCTTTTGATTCTATCCCACATAATTCTCAGGGTTTCTTCATTTTTCTTCATTCTTTTTTCTGATTTTTTCTCAAACAGAGTTGTATCCAAGTGTTTTTCTTCAGTTTCTCTGATCCTGTCTTCCATTGTTTCAAACCTGTTCCTCAGCCCTTCTATGACACTGTCCATTTCTGAGATCTTGTTGTTTATCTTTTGGATTTCTAATTGTTGTTTTTGTATGATTTCTAGTTGTGAATTTATTTTAGCGTATTTTCCATGAATTTGTCTGCCTTTTCCATGAATTTGTCTATTTTTTCCTCATTTTTGTCTGTTTTTTGCTTCAACTCTTGGATAGCTCTGAATATTAGACATTTGAATTCCCTATCAGTTAGGTCTAGTGCCTTGTCTTCTACTGGAAGGTCATCTGGTGTTTTATTTTGGACACCTACTGGAACCATCCTGTCCTGTTTTTGTAAATGTTTTGATATTATCTGCTGTCTTCAGGGCATTCAGTGGTTATTTTCCTTGTTTATTGATTGTAGATTTGTTTGTTTCATCTTGCTTTTTTGTTTTATTTGGTTATGTCTGAGCAGGCGGGCTGTGCGTTCTCTGTTGTTTGCTTGTCTCTGGGTGTGATACTTTTCACCTCCTTCTCCAATGGGCAGAGTCAGTCGTTCAGGTATGGTACAGCAGGGCAGATCCAGCTGAAGGCGAGTTGCTGGGATAGGTTTTTTGTGGCATTTACCAGGGGTGACACTGTGGAGGGAATCAGTGCAGGGCAGGTTCCAGTAGGTTGTGCCTGTGCTGCTTGGGAGTGTGATGTTCAGCGCACAGTGCAGGTAGGCAGGAAGGAGGGGGTAGATTGTGATGTGTGAAGCTAAGATAGGTATGGGAAAGATGAGAGAGAGGAGAGAGGAATAGGAGCCAAAAACGTACACACAAACAAAAAAGAGTGCTAAGTGAGCTTGCTATTGGAGTAGAGAGATGAGAGACTGAGAAATGGGGGAAAACAAAAATGAAAAAAGAAAAAGGGTAAAAGAAAAAAATGAATAAATTGACAAACTGGAAATGAAGAAAGACAAAAAGGGAATAAGAGAGAAGAAAACTAAATACAGAAATGAAAAAAAAAAAACCCAAAAACAAACAACCAAAAAAAAAAGAAAAAAGAAATGCCCCCAGGGATGTCCTTTTGCATCTGTGCAGGGTAAGGGACTAGCTTCCAAGCCACATGGTACTGCCTGGCTAGAAGGGGTTCCCAAGCCTAGAAAAGAAAAAGAAAACAAGCAAATCATATCAGAACAAATCAGAGCAAACAAACAAACAAACCAAAAAGCCCCAGGGGTCCCACCAGCATGGCGGCACCAGTCGGGAAGCAGTTTCACAGTCAAGCGGTGTTTCCCAGCCTTTCAGGGAGAAGCAAAGATGGCACACGGAGCCAGGTATTTGAGAGAAAGGCGGGGGAGGTGGTGAGAGGTAAGGAAGAAATCTAAAGAAGCAGAAAAAAGCAACACCAGCAGCCAACAAATGGCACTCAGGGAGCTGGCCAGTGTGGGTGGGTGGAATCCAAGCGGCACTGGGGGGAAGCTCGTGCTTCCTGGCCAGTAGACTGTGGCTGCAGGAAGCAGAGGAGGCTATGTGGAGGTGAAGAAGGGTGGTGGGGTGGGAAAGCTTATCTTGTGGGTTACCGGTTGTTCTGTCTCCTGCTGAAAGCTCTGTGAAGCTGCTTTCTTGTACCTCCTGTTCGCTGATCTCTGATAGGAGTCCAAGATGGTGGATCTGTGCTGCGGTAGCTGATAGGGGATCTCTGCATGTATCTTTCCTCGTGCTCTGTTCTTGGTCAGTTTCTTATTCCATTCGGTGCTTTGCTGAGTTTTTTCTCTTCATTTGATGGTTAGGGTTTCAGGATTGACGTGTGACTCTGTTTGACTTAGTTTTTATGATCTTTGCTGCAGAGGGACTGCATTGTGCTTCTGACTATAGCGCCATGTTGCCCGGAAGCTGAGAATGAGTTCATTCTAGAACAATCAAATTAGGTCTTTAATGGTTTTAAATACTGCATGTCCAAAATTGAATTTGACTTCAGAAGCTAATTGAGTATATGAAGTTTAAAAACAAATGAGTACCACACATTTTTGGATTAATAATGCAGTAAAATCAAGTCCTACCTCCGTTAGATCACATGTACCCCAGAGTCTGTTCACACAAAGCCATGATAGTACCAGTGTGGCATACATTTCGAAGATTCTGTTGGCAGAGAATTAAAGTGGAAGTTTGGAAGATCCAGTGAACATAAGGTTCAGAAAGGCAACATTAAGGGTAGGGGATTGGGTGAGTGGAAGAGTGAACTTCAGAGCATTTGCCTAAGTCATTGTTTTGAAGGATTTAATAATTCTAGATCTTTGTGATTTTCTGGAATAGTGTTTTTCAAACTGCAGATTGTGATTGAAATCAGCTTAGCAGTTTGTGTCCAGCATTTTGAAAAAATGAAATAGAATAGAATGGAAAATATCAGTGTGCATTTCATATAGTAAATTTAAGTAACTTTTGTTTCAGTTTTATTTAAATTGTGTGTGAATGCATCATGATGTAAAACGTGTTTCATACTGTGAATGACAGACAAGTTTACGATACTCCATTGTAGAAGAAGGAATATTTCTCATCAGTTTGAACTTGCACATTTTACCTATAAGTTCTCAGAGGCTTCAGGATTCAGGACAGTTGTTTTCAGGCAACTAAATTTCTGCCACACATTTCATCTGTTTAAAAATATATATACACCTGCTTCTCACTTGTGGACTATCTCATTATCGGACATTTCACATTTACGACAATAGTAAAAAAAAATCTACTATCTGACTGTTTTGTGCATTGATAGGGTGGTGGGCATGGCAGCAACAGCTGCGGTACATCCTCTCCCTCAAGGAGGGTCTTTAGGTGGCCTCGGGGAGCTGGGCCTTGCTGGCCAGTGCTGCCCTACGCCCGTCGCTCACTCCTGCAGGTGGGTTTACTGCGTCCAGTGCAGGGCCCGCCTCTTCAGGGGCCATGGCCTCCCAGCAGACGAGCAGGCAGCACCGAGACAGTGGTCACCTGTTCTCGGCTCCCAGCTCCTGTGTGGCCTGAGGCCCTACAGCTCAAAATTGCTGTAGGGTGAGAAGGGAGGAAAGAAAGAGGCATCGGAGAGGATGTTTGGAAGAAATGAGGATGTTTGGAAGAAATGCGTGTGAGTTTAATGACATCCCAAGGTGAGCCGAACAGGGCCTGAAGCCTCCACCTCGTTGGGCCTCTAATCTACTTTCTAGTCTTTTTTGTTTGTTTGTTTTTTCCCAACAGCTTTTTAAATTTTTATTTATTTATTTTAAGTTGTGCTTTAGATGAAGATTTACAGAGCAAATTAGTTTCTCATTAAACAATTAATACGCATATTGTTTTGTAAGATTGGTTGCCAACCCCACGACATGTCAGCACTCTCCCCTTCTTGACCTTGGGTTCCCCATTTCCATTTGTCCAGCTTTCCTGTCCCCTCCTGCTTTATCGTCCTTGCCTCTGGGCTGGTGTATCCATTTAGTCTTGTATACATGGTTGAGCTACATATATTATTGTTTGTTTTATGGGCCTGTCTAGTCTTTGGCTGGAGGGTGAACCTCAGGAGTGACTTCAGTACTGAGTTAAAGGGTGTCTGAAGGCCATACTCTTGGGGTTTCTCCAGTCTTTGTCAGACCAGTAAGTCTCGTCTTTTTTTGTGTGTGTATATAAGTTAGAATTTTGTTTTACATTTTTCTCCAGCTCTGCCAGACCCTCTATTGTGATCCCTGTCAGAGCAGTCAGTGGTGGTAGCCAGACACCATCTAGTTATGTTGGCCTCAGTCTGGTGGAGGCTGTGGTCATTGTGGTTCTTTAGTCCTTCGGACTAATCTTTCCCTTGTGTCTTTGGTTTTCTTCATTCTCTTTTGTTCCAGACAGAGTGAGACCAGTGGAGTATCTTAGATGGCCACTTACAAGCTTTTAAGACCGCAGACGCTACTCGCCAATGTAGGATGTAGAATATTTTCTTTATAAACTATGTTATGCGATTGAGCTAGATGTTCTCTGTCTACTTTCTGTCTTTATGCATTTGTCTATTCTAGATATTTCATATAGGTGGAATCGTCCAATTTTTGTCCATTAGTGTCTGGTTTATTTTATACAGCATGAATCCTGGTGGCATAGTAGTTAAGAGTTCGGCTGCTAACCAGAAGGTCAGCAGTTGGAATCCACCAGGCACTCCTTGGAAACCCTATGGGTCAGCCCTATAGGGTCGCTGTGAGTCGAAATTGACTCGATGGCAATGGGTTAATGTTTTCAAGGTTCATCTGTGTTGTTCATCTATGTTGTAGCATGCCTAGGAACCTCATTTCTCTTTATGGCTGAATAATATTGCATTTTATATATACTGCATTTTGTTTATCTGTTCATCTGTTGGGTGGTTTCCAACTTTTTGCTATTGTAACTAATGCTGTAATGAACACTGGTATACATGTGTTTGTTTGAGTCCCTGCTTTCACTTCTTTTGGATATATACCTAGGAATGAAATTGCTGGGTCATATGGTAATTCTTTAACTTTTTGAACAATCAGCAAACTGTTTTCCGTTAGCTGCACCATTTTACATTCCCACCAGCAATGCAAGAGGGTTCCAGTTTCTCCACATCCTTGCCAACACTTGTTACTTTGTTTTCCTGATAACTGCCACCCTATTGTATGTGAAGTGATATCTCTTGTGGTTTTGACTTGTATTTTCTTAATTAATAATTTTGAGCATCTTTTCATGTGCTTATTGGCTATTTGTATATCTTCTTTGGAGAAATGTTTAAGTCCT
The DNA here is from genome assembly GCF_000243295.1 of Trichechus manatus latirostris. NCBI lineage: Eukaryota > Metazoa > Chordata > Mammalia > Sirenia > Trichechidae > Trichechus > Trichechus manatus. Next base: position 7,690,553 of record NW_004444053.1, read on the forward strand.
TTGCCCATGTTTTAGTTGGGTTGTTTGTCTTTTTGTTGTTGAGTTGTAGAAGTTCTTTGTATATTCGAGATATTAAACCGTGATCAGATATATGGTTATCAAATATTTTCTTCCATTCTGTAGGTTGTCTCTTCACTTTCTTGATAGAGTCCTTTGATGCACAGAGTTTTAAATTTTTGTGAAGTCCAGTTTATCTTTTCTTTTGTTGTTCATGATTTTGGTGTCGTATCTAAGACTCCATTGCCAAAAATAAGGTCCTTGAAATTTACCCTTATGTTTTACTCTAAGAGCGATATGGTTTTAACTCTCATATTTAGTTCATTGATCCCTTTTGAGTTAATTTGTGTATGTGGTGTAAGGTGAGGGTTCAGCTTCATTCTTCTGCATGTGAACATCCAGCTGTCCAAACACCATTTGTTGATGAAATTATACTTTCCCATTAAATGGACTTGACAGTCTTGTCGGAATCTTGTGACCATAGATGTACGGGTTTATTTCTGTACTCTCAATTTTATTCCATTGGTCTATATGTCTGTGGTGCTCTGGTTGGGACAGTGCTTAAGAGTTTGGCTGCTAACCAAAAGGTCAGCGTTTTGAATCCACCAGCTGCTCCTTGGATGCCCTGTGGGACAGTTCTACTCTGTCCTATAGATCGCTGTGAGTCGGAATTGACTCAACAGCAACAAGTTTGGTTTTGGTTTTATATGTCTATACTTATGTCACTACCACACTCTTTTGATTACTGGAGCTTTTAAGTTTTGAAATTGCCAAGTGTGAGTCCTCAAACTTCGTTTTTTTTTTTTTTCAAGATTGCTTTTGCTATTGCAATTCCATATGAATTTGACGATTGACTTTTCCATTTCTGCAAAACAAGCTTTTGGAATTTTGATGAGAATTACATTGAATCTTTAGATCACTTTGGGTGCTATTAACATCTTAATACTAAATCTTCCAATTCCTAAGCACGAAATGTCTTTCTGTTTAAGTCTTCTTTAATTTCTTTCAGCAATATTTTGTAGGTTTTAGCCTGCATGTCTTTCACCTCCTTGGTTAAATTTATTCCTAAGTATTTTGTTCTTTTAGATGCTATTATAAATGGAATTATTCTCTTAATTTTCTTTTCAGATTGTTCATTACTGGGATATAGAAACACAACTTATTTTTGCATGTTGATCTTGTACCCTACCAGCTTTGCTGCATTCGTTTATTAGGTCTAGTGGATTCTTTCGCATTTTCTACATATAGGATTGTGTCATCTGCGAATAAGACAGTTTTACTTCTTCCTTTCTAGTTAGGATGTGTTTTGCATTTAAACCTTTTATCATACTCCTTCTGGTTCATGCCACCAGCCTGTGTTAATAACAAATAATACACAGCCTCAAATGTAGAGCTTAGAGGGAAAGTCCCTAGAAATCAGGGTGTGTAAACTGAAAAGGTGTGTAAACTTGAACTCTTCTCCATGTGAAAGCCTACCAAGGACTGTGTTAAGTCAGGGTCCAAAAAGGCTCATCAGTAGAGAAGCTTGAGCTACTGTGGTGCTTTCAGGAAAAGAATATATTAAACAGATACTCCAATTTAGGAAAAAAGCCCACACTTAGCCTAGACATGATTTGATATTTTATCTTATACCTTATTAGTGCCTTGTATTTTGTCCCTCAACGCTGCCTTTAAGCACAGAGCAAAGCTCAAATAAATTAAATATCCAGTATTACTAACAAGTTTACAGACGCTTACCACCAGTGTGTAAGATACTGCAATATGTCAATTTAGTTTTATCACTTAATAGAGAATGTAACCCTTTATGTCTTTATATAATGAAGTAATATATCTTAATTTTAGCAGTCTTACTTCAAAATCACGTTCTTTTGAAGGAACATGATTTTTTCTATAAATGGTTTATATAGTTGCTGAAGGGTTTATTATCTGTGTTGCTTTATCAAAATAAAATTATGAAGATTACTAAATGTTTACTTACAGAAAGTAAGATGTCTGTTTATAACAACTGTTAGGCCCAAAATACACTTTTGCTTTTACATTCAGTTCTAAAGGTGGTGGTGGTTGTTGCTGTTTTGTGCTGTCGAGTAGTACTGCCCCATAGGGTTTCCTAGGCTGTAATCTTTACAGGAGCATATTGACAGGTCTTTTCTCCCTCAGAGCTGCTGGGTGGGTTTGAACCTCTGACTTTTTTTGTTTAGCAGCCAAGCATTTAACCATTGCACCACCAGGAGGATCTTTTGTTTTTAATGTTAATAATTTCTTGAATTTCTTATATTCTTTCGTGGATTACCTTTTTTGGTGTGTGTTAATTACTTTTTCTGTTGAAGCATGTGACAATAAAGATTTTGGTGTAAGGAAATTTTGACAGTTTTTCATATGCATTCTTTAAGATTAATTGTACACTTTATTTTTTTCTTTAGTTGATGATCAGCTGACTGTTCACATAGATGAAAGCGGATGGGCTTGTCTGGTCTGCAAAGAGAAACTCATTATTTGGAAGATTGGTCCCTCACCCATTACTAAGGTAATGGCTCTTTAGAGAGCTAGAAGAAAATAGAGGAGAGGGATACCAACTGTTTCTTGATTTTGTCTGAATTTTTTAGGATTGATGGAGGATAATAATCTGAATCTACACAAACATTATGGATTTGCATTTTCATAGTGATATGAAATACTGAGCATGCACACACATTTATGTATTGGAAAAAAGTTGCTCCTCTTTAATAGTTTTTTAAAACAAGATCCATGTCATTTACATTTAATAAAATTAGAAACGTTTGAATTTTTAGTGAAGTCACGCTAATTGGTGTGCCTAATGAAGTCTAAGATGAAATGCTCTCCAAATAAGCTAATGAACTTATTTCTAAGACGATAGGCTATATTTCCTGAATCTAGTGAATGATGCTTAATAAAATAAGAAAATAATACTAACTGCTAGTTTAACTTTCAGTTTTTAATTTCTAACAGAGGTGTTATCTTGTCTGTCTAGTAACTTATCCTTAGTAACTTTTTTTCTGTTTGTTACAGCTTAGACATACTTTCTTGTATGACTTATTACTCACTGGGCCATTGTTCCATGGGAACTCAGGGGCTCCTGCTTGCCTAAACTGCTCAAGTCTTCTGGCTCTGTGCTGCCACTGCCTGGAAAATAGTATTTGTAGTTAGGAGGAATAGGTGAGGGAAAAGTCCTGGGGGACTTGCTGAGTTGACCGAGGGAATCTGCTGAGAGTCTAGGAAATTCAGTACAATTAATCTGTAGTCATGCTGATTTTAAATGTCAAATAACAAATCAAGACTAGAATGGAAAAGTTCCAGAGGACGCCTAAGCACTTCTCTTAACCAGTACATTTCTGTAGCTTGGGAAGAAACTATACTAGTTGATATTCAGTGTCTAGTCTAGTGGTTAAATGTTCTTGATTTTATATCCCTTAAGATTCTTTGGAGCCCTGGTGGTGCAGTGGTTAAGAGCTATGGCTACTAACCAAAAGGTTGGCAGTTCAAATTCACCAGCTGCTCCTTGGAAACCCTATGGGGGCAGTTCTACTCTGTCGTATTGGGTTGCTATGAATCAGAATCAACTTGATGGCAATGGGTATAAGATACTTTGTTTTTAACTTACTGAAAGCCATGATGAAAACCTGATCAAAAAGAGATGTGAGAAGAAAGAATATAGAATGGAATTTCCAACAATGAATCAGACCTAAAATATTCAGAGAAAGGAAATAGAGTCAGATGCATATTTGAAAAATTGGATTTCATGTGAAAGATTTTCTGTTTGTGTTTGTTCTACAGTTATCTCTGTGTAAAGAACTTCAGCTGCCACCTAGTGATCTCCACTGGAGTGCAGACTTGGTGGCTCTGTCTTACTGTGCTATCTCGGGTGAAGCACATTCGATTCAGGTAGGTGACTTAAGTGCTTATTGAAATAAACCTTTTAAAATAAGGCAGTTCTGAAGTTGGAGGAATCACCTGATCCATTTTTAAGACGTAACGATAAAGCTACAGAAATCAAGACACTGTGGTATTGGCAAAGAGATACAGGTCAATGGAACAGAATAGAGTACAGATATAAAGCCACACAGATATGGCCATTTGATCTTTGACAAAGATGTAAAAGCAGTGTAGCATTTCAGCAAATTGTATTGGAATAATTGGTCATCTATGTGCAAAAAAATGAATTTTCACCTAAACCTTAGACTTTATACAAAGATTAACTCAAAATGGATCAATCATAGATCTAAATATAAAATGTAAAACTATAAAACATTTAGAAGAAAACATATGAGAATCTTTAGGCGAAGAGTTCTTGGAAATGACACCAAAAGCATGATCCATAAAAGAAAACAATTGATAAATTGGACTTCATCAGAATTACAAACTTTTCTCTGCCAAGGCTACTGACAAGAAAATGAAGAGAAAAGTTACAGACTTGTAGAATATAACCAACAAAGGACTTGTATCCACAATATAAAAAGAACCCTTTAAGTTCAACAATAAGAAAACAACTCAGTTTTTACAGTGGGCATCAGACTTAAATAGACACTGCCACAGAGGATATAAGTTAAGCAAATAAGCACAGGAACATCATTAAGCATTAGGGAAATGCAAATTAAAACAAGACACCACCTGTTAGAATGGCTAAAATAAAAAATTACTGGTACTACCAAGTATTGGCAAGGATGTGGAACAACTGGAACTCTTATACATTGCTGATGGGAAAGTAAAATGGTATAGCCACTTGGTTTGGCAATTTCTTACAAAGTTAAACGTATACTTCCCATATGACCCAACAGTTTCTTTCCTGGCTATTTACCCTAGAGAAGGTAAAAGTTATGTTCAAACAAAAGCCAGTACATGAATGTCATAGCAGCTTTATTTGTGATATCCGAAGCTGGAAACAACTCAAGTGTCCTTTAGCATGTGAATGGATAAACCAACAGTTTACAATGGATTACTACTCAGCAGTAAAAAGGAATGGACACTTCAGGTGAATCTCAAAGTGAGTGAGATAAGCCAGTGTCAAATGGTTGTATACTGTATGATTCCATTTGTTTGACATACTTGAAAAGACAAAACTGTAATGATGGAAACAGTAGGTGCCAGGCATTAGGGATAGCAGGAAAGTTAATGTAAAGGGATAGCAGTAGGGAGTTTCGGGGAATGATTGAGCTGTTCTGTATTGTGATTGTGGTGGTAGTTACACGAATCTATTGCTTGTAATAAAATTCATAGAGCTATACACCAAAAGAAAAAAAGTAAAGTTAAATTTAAAAAATTAAATTAAAAAAAGGAGTTCTTATTTCTGGTTTTCGTTACTCAAATAGTAAATTGCCCTGATTTCTTTATCAATGTCATCAGACTTCCAATTTTTATCTATTTATTTCTTGATTGATTGATTGATTGATTGTACTTCATGTGAAGGCTTACAGAACAAATAGTATCTCATGAAACAATAGTACACATACTGTTTTATGACATTGGTTAACAACCCCACAACATGTCAACCCTCTTAACTTCTCAACCTTTTTTTTTGGTGAAAATACACATAGCCAAATATACACCATTTCACAAATTTCTACATGCACAGTTCAGTGACATTGACTATGCTCTTCCAATTGTGCTTCTATTCTCACTTAAGATGAAGGCTTACAGAACAAAATAGTTTCTCATTTTACAGTTAGTACACATGTTGCCCTATGACAATGGTTAACAATCTCACAACACATCAACAATATCCTTACTCAACCTTGAGTTCCCTATCACCAGCTTC
>NW_004444053.1:7703600-7757853 GCF_000243295.1 Trichechus manatus latirostris
AATTACCGGTTGTTTTGTCTCGCGCTGGAATCTCAGTGAAGCTGCTTTCTCGTACCCCCTGTTTGCTGGTCTCCGATAGGAGTCCAAGATGGCGGATGCGCGCTGTGTTAGCTGTTAGGGGACCTCTGCATGAATCTGTCCTCGCTCTCTGTTCTCTGTCGGTTTACTCACTCCATTTGGTGCCTGGCTGAGTTCTTTATCTCTTTATTTGATGTTTTACGGTTTCAGGATTGTTGTTTTCTCTGTTCAGCTTAGTTTTTTGGATCTTTGCTGTGGAGGGTTGGCGTGGTGCTTCTGCTTAGAGCCCCATTTTGCTGGAACAGACTTCCAAGTTTTGAATCATTCTTTTATTAACTAACACAACTACGTTATGTTTTATTTCAAGGCCGTTGCTGTAATGGTTGCCACCAGAGAAGGATCTATCCGCTATTGGCCAAACCTTGCTCATGAAGACACTTACACAGAGACTTTTGTAGATTTGGGAGGTGACAAGACTTGCAGTTTTCTAACAGCAGTTCAGGTAAGCTATGATTTGGCTTATAAATGGAATTTGAATGACTAAAAATACAGAGTTTTGAACAGACCATACAGGCCAGGGAGGGATTAAAAAGAGACAAGAGAAAACTGTAAGGACCTAGGATTTGAACAGTAGGCCAAAGGGAAGCCCTTCTTATAGGACTCTAACATTAATCTTAGATAGTAGCTGGTTATATTTGTTTCTTTCAGAAGTGTTTTAGGAGAGTGACATAAAAACCCTTATACACTATAAAGAATGGTTTCCTGATTTATAGTCAGCAAGTTTACCAAAGAAATAAAATCTGATGCTTGATTTGTTGAAGCTGCAATATGGTGAACCTATAATTAAAAAAAATACTTTCTGCTATAAAAGTTTTTTTTTTTTTTTTAAATGTAGAATTAATAATATTAAGTGACTGGATTCTTAAGTAAATTGTTTTAATAAAATAATACTGTTCCCATTTCTTACTTTGTTAGATTTGTTTTAAGGTGTGGACGATTTTTCTCTGTATCAAAACATTATTTTGTGTTAATTTTTAAAAATATCTTAGTGTTACATGTTTAACTGAACTAATCTCACAATATTTGCTCACAGGGAGGAAGCTTTATTTTGTCTTCATCAGGAAGCCAACTAATCCGGTTGATACCTGAAAGTTTAGGAAAGATTCATCAGCATATCCTCCCTCAAGGGCAAGGCATGCTTTCAGGAATTGGTCGGAAGGTTTCTTCTCTTTTGGGAATTTTGTCTGCTAGTAGTGATCTTACAGTAAGTTTATAAAACAACTTTGTTTTACAAACTTGTTTCTTAGTGAAATCAGTAAGTTGAAAGTTTCTTGTGAGGTCTGTATTGCCTCTAGTATGAACAATGGTGTATATGAAATAGAACCGTTGATGTTTTCATTGAACCATTTTTACTGTTATGACTAAGAGTCCATACCAGCCATCCTCCCCCACATCTTGTATGTTAATACCTTTAAATCAGGCAGATTTTCTTATAAGTACATTTTTTATAGAATTAAAACTATTATGTAAAATAAAAATGTTTCCTCCCCAGACACCCTTATAGCTCAGTAATAAAGTTACTCCTAAGGTTCACCCTTCAGCCAAAGATTAGACAGGCCTGTAAAACAAAACGAGACAAAATGGGCATACCAGCCCAGGGGCAAGGAGGGGACAAGAAAGCTGGTAATTGGGAGCCCAAGGTTGAGAAGGAAAGAGTGTTGACATGTTGTGAGGTTGACAACCAGTGTCACAAAACAATGTGTATTAATTGTTTAATGAAAATGTTTGCTCTGTAAACATTCATCTAAAGTACAATAGAAAAAAATTTAAAAAAATCAAAGAGCATTGATGGTTTATAGAGCACTTTATAAATAAATAAAATATAAAAATTCAAAAAAATAAATAAATAAAAGTGTTTCCTAAGAACTTAGTATTCTAGACTGAATCAGAACTATTCCAGTTCCATGATTCCAGGTGTCTAGGTAGATGACTCAGATCTACGTCTCTAGGCTTCCAGTTTTGCCCTGAGCTCCAGAATAGTGAAGGGAAGGGTGATGGGAACTGAATTTATCCAGCATCTACTCTATGCCAAAAACCCAAAAACCAAACCCGTTGCCATTGAGTCGATTCTGACCCATTACGACCCGATAGGATAGAGTAGTAGAACTGCCCCATAGGGTTTCAAAGGAGCACCTGGTGGATTCGAACTGCCAGCCTTTTGGTTAGCAGCTGTAGCTCTTAACCACTACACCACCAGGGTTTCCACTGTATGCCAGTGGCTCCCTATTTACATTTCATGTAATCATGACCACAACCTGTAAAGTAGATTGCTAATACCTCCAGTTTACAGATGGGGAAACAGGCTCAATGAGGTTAAATCAACTGACCAAGGTGGCAGAACTGGGATTTATGCCCAGCTTGGTCTGAATTTAAAGCACATGTTCTTTTTCTCTGTACAGTAGTGCCCCCTTATCCATGGGGGATACATTCCAAGACCTGTGGATACCTGAAACCTCAGATGGTACCAAACCCTGTATATACTATGATTTGTCCTGTACATATATACCTATGATAAAGTTTTATTTATAAAGTAGGCACAGTAAGAGATTAACAACAATAACTAATAATAGAAAAATTATAACTATACTGTAATAAAAGTTATGTGAATCATGGAGTGGGACACTGTGAGATTTCATCGTGCTTTGTACTTGTTTAATATTTTCAAACCACGGTTGACCAAAGATAACTGAAACTATGGAAAGCGAAATGGCGAATAAGGGGGGCCTAGTGTACTATTTTTCCTCTTTTATTTTAAAGAGCTGTCATCACCTGCTTCCCTTGAATATTCTTTAAACCTGAAACTTAACATGTCTGAAAACAAATTTATCAGCTTCCCTCTTCTGTCCTATTGACTACACACTTAACCTTACAAAACTCATTTCTCTTCTGATCTGCCCCTTTGTATTAATAGCCTTATAACTTTTGCAGTGACGTAGGTATAAAATTTTTATATTTTCTTGGTAGTCTTTCTCCTTCTGTAGCAAAGTAGTTATTTATTAGACATTGTAGATTTAACTTCTATCATATCTCATTTCCTTGCTCATCTTTGTTTCCATTGTTATGCCCTAGTCTGTACTTGGTAAATTTTACCTCAGCTCCGGTTGCCAGTTCAGTTTACTCATTGCTGGCTCCTTCCTGCCCCATAAGTGGCTAGAATTATGGTGGCAGGAGAAATGGAGACAATTAGGGTTTTAACTCAAACCATTCATGTTTACTTAGCTTAAAAAAAATACACATCTATACCTCATAAGCAAATACGTACTTAAAAAGTATAACTACACACATCCCTGCCAGATTAATTTTTCTATAACACAGCTCTAGGTTGTCACACTTCTGCTCAAAGGCCATAATAATATCTCCCTTGCCTATTAGATTTACAAACTCAGTCACATACAAGATTCTCCACTGTGTGTCCCTAACTTTTCACTCTAGCCTTATTTTTGCTTCTTTTGTACTTAGAATCTACATTCCAGTTTAACAGCACTGCTTCTTACTCTCTGAAGACCCTGTCACTTTCCTACCTCCCCAGCTTTGTTCTTCCTTGGTCTTCTGCCTTTGTACTTCTGCCTATGGTAAGCCTACTGTGCTTTCAATGTCTATTTGAGGATCACACCTTCCTTCGGATCCTGAATGAAGACTTCTGCTAGGATCGCTAATCAAATAGTCATAAAACATGCAATTTGAATTTCAGAAGAATTAGAACCTAACACTCCGTAAATTTGATCTTTTTCTCCTCTTCATATAGCTTTCAAGTGTCCTTTGGGATAGAGAGACATCAAGCTTTTATAGCCTTACAAGTTCAAACATCAGTAAATGGGAATTAGATGATTCTTCAGAAAAACATGCACATAGTTGGGATTTAAATAGAGCCCTGAAAGAAAACATTGCTGATGCTATTTGGGTAAGGAACAAAAATATTCATCTCTGTAATTCACATTTTGGGTTGTATAATACTTATTCTTTCAATTGTTTTATTTGAACACATTTCAATGTAATAAACATAGCGTATAGCTATCAGATAAGCAGAAATGAGGTATTCAGTCTATTGGAAATCACTGCTTTACTGGCTTAATAATTTTTAAAACTTATATATTATTCATTCAACAAATGTTTTAGCTACTGTGAGCGAGGCACTTTACTATGTGCTGGGGATACAAAGGTGACAATGATTCCTACACTCAAGGAGCTTACATTATTGATATCTTCATATAGGGATCTGAAAGTAACTACGAAGCTATTAAAGAAGGTGTCAACATTCGGTATTTGGATCTGAAGCAAAACTGGTAAGCAATTAATTTGTCATAAAGAATATAGGTAATAGCTTGGAAAAATAAATTTGTGGTACTCTAAAATGATGAGCAGTCTTGCTGTCTGTTCTTCCAGTGCTTCTGGTGCTGATCTTCTCATGTCATCTGTTAAGCCTTGCTAAGTGGTCTTGCTGTTTCTTTATCGAATGATGCTAGTTCATTTTAGAAATACAGGCCACTGTCAGTCAGCCTTACAATGTATATCCTGACACTTGTTGTCTACTCTAGTTAGAGGTGCTTGTTTTCTGCTCTCACAGCTGGAGCTTCTCTCTCTTTACTGCCAAGAGATACCCGAGATCCTGTCCTTGCCTACTGCTGTAGTGCATTCAGTGCTATGAGCGTTCTCCTCTCCTAGGGATACAAGCACACTTTTCCCGCCCTTTTTCTGTTGCTGAAGGAGCTTTAGTAAGCTTACTTTTGTGACTATACTGAGTAAAGGAAAGGTGGGGTAAGGTTGTCTTGGCAGTACAAGTTGGAACTCAATTATGGTTTGTACTCAGTGAATTTCCTCCTAGAAACAGTTCTCTAAGTGGTACTTATGATCCCAGGTTAGTCTGATAAAGCTAATTAATATATTATTATTATTTTTAATTTTATTTTGTCGTTGAGAGTACACACAACAAAACGTAAAACAATTTATACAGTTTCTGTGTGTACAATTCAATGACATTGATTACATTCTTTGAGTTGTGCAACCATTCTTGCCCTCTTTTTCTGAGTTGTTCCTCCCCCATTAACATAAACTTACTGCCCCTAAGAATCCTATCTAATCTTTTGAGTTGCTGTTGTCAATTTGATCCTATACAGATAGTACCTAAAAGAGCATAATGTCCAAGACAGAACTTTTTTTTTACTCGTTAAGCTAAACTATTGTTTGGTTTTAAGAAGATTTCAGAGGGTGTTTTTGGTTTAAGGTTTAGATTACCTCAGGCCAGTAGTTTCAGGGGCTCATCTAGCCTCCATGGCTCCAGAAAGTCTGGAGTCCATGAGAATTTCAAATTCTGTTGTACATTTTCCTCCTTTTGATCAGGATTCTACTATAGAATTTTTGATCAAAATGTCCCAGTAATGGTAGCTGGACACCATCCAGTTCTTCTGGTTTTAGATGTAAAATTTGAATATTTTTATTCTTAAATTTATTACCTTGTGTATACCCACATGAAAACTTATTTGTCAAATCTTTCTGACTTGCCAAATTCTAATTGACTTCCCATCTTCTTCACTACCTAAAATAGCTCCATGTTTTCTCATACCTGAAGATTTGTTTAGAAAGATGTCAAATAAAACTGATCCTATCATCACTGTCTAAGAAATCCTATTTGTTAGATATGTCTCTGTGACACTCTTTATGGCACTCCCAATTGCAAGATGATGCAATCCTCCCCTACCTCCTATATCTTTTTTTTTTTAAAATAGACTTTATTTTTTAGAGTAGTTTGAGACTTACAGAAAAATTGTGCAGAAAGTACAAAGAGTTCCAGTGTTTTCCCTATTCCCTGCACGTTGTTTCTCCCATTACCATCTTGCATTAGTGTGGTACGTTTGTTACCATTGACGAACCAGTATTGGTGCAATCTTATTAACTAAAGTCCATAGCTTACATTAGGGTGCACCCTTTATGGTGTGTGTTCCTAATGTCATGTGTCTGCCATTACAGTATCGTACCGAGTAGTTTCACTACAATTTTTTGTGTAACTTTGATACGGAGCTTTATCGTGCATGTTTAACTGACTATATCACCTTACTTGGTACAGAGACGAGACTCTAAAGACTATATTCTTTGGGTCTTATCTCAGTTCCTTCGTATGTATAGCATATGTTCTTATATGTCATCTATATGTAACAAGTTTGGGCCAATATCCTTGATTTCCTTTGAATAGTCCAAGTAGAAGTGATAAGCATTAGGAAGCTGGGAGAAGAAAACGGTGAAGAAGGAAATGAAAGCTGTGTTAAAATTGCTTGATCTGAGTAGTGTGTAATTTAGTCACTAACTTTTTTCTTACTGTCTAGCGATTGATTTTTTTTTTAGTTGTCAGTAGGGTTTATTGAGCTATAATTTATAAGCAGTAAAATTCACTGTCTTTAATGTGTAGTAGTTCTGTGAATTTTGGCAAATGTATATAGTCATTTAGCTACCACTACAATTAAGATATAGAACAGTTCCATCACCCCCAAAATTCCTTTGTGCCCCTTTGTAGTCAACTCCCCCCTTTACCCCCAGCTCCTGGCAATCATTTGTTTCCTGTCTCTGTAATTTTGCCTTTTTGAAAATGTCGTATGAATGAAATTATGTAGTTAAAGTCTTTTGAGTCTGGCTTCTTTCACTTAGCATAATGCATTTGAGATTTATCCAGTAGTTTCTTCCTTGTTACTGCTTAGTAGTATTCCACTGTATGGCTGTACCAAGATTTGTTCATTTATTCAGCAGTCGAAGGATATGTGGGTTGTTTACAGCTTAGGCAGTTATGAATAAAGCCACTGCAAACATTTGCCCAAAGGTTTTTATGTAATGAACATAAATTTTTATTTCTCTTGAATAAACATTTAGGAGTGGGAGTGCTAGGTCATATGGTAAGTGTATGTTTAACTTTATCAGAAACTGCCAAACTGTTTCTTTTTTTTCATTGACTAGTGATGGGCTCCTGATTTTGGCAGCAGCATGGCATCCAGCAGACACACCATGTCTTGTATATTACTCTCTGATAACAGTGGAAGATGATGGCTACCAGATGTCAGGTGCAGTTACGGTAGAGGTCACTCAGTATAATCCACCTTTCCAGGTAAGACTTACATCTGACAGTTAAACTTCAAAGAGGCAATAACACATGGAGTTCTTTTCTAACCATTGCAGGGCCAAATTCTGAGAGACTCATCTAGATGGCTTAGAAATATTTTTAAATTGCTTGCTTTTAGACACTGTTGCATTTTCTTTGCCATCTCAGAATCTTTCATTGGTTCAAGAGAAATGAAGTGGAATCAACCAGCAGCGAGCCATTTGCTTCTTCTGCTCTATCTCTTATAAAGGGGTTGTTGTTTCTGTATTAGTGATTAGAAAGGAAATATTGACGATGAGCTATAGGATGAAGTAAGAAAGATACCGGATAAGAATTGGAGTTTGGTTTTGAGCCCTCTATATTACAGAAAAATATCCCTTTTTGCCCAAAACAGGATTATATTTGTGGGCAGCAGCATTATATACTTATTAGATTTTTAATAATCCGTTCAAAGGCAGGCTTTCTAATTTTAAGTTATTCAGAGCAGTTTAACATATAGCTTAATAGCTGTGATGTTCATGAGGAAAACCTTAATAGCTAGCTGTAAATTCATTTCATTTAACCTTGTGTAGGATCTAATTCTTCTAAGTTGTTGTTCTTAAAATGACTTGTGTAACTAAATCCTGTCAGAAGATCTTTTAATTTGTTCTTTTATTTTAAACAGAATAAGCCTTATTTCTGATTATGAAAAAAAAATGCTCAGTGTTAAAAAAGAAAAAATCTTACTTCAGACAATAGAGCAGAATATAAAGAAAACAATGTGAGAATTAATTTAAAAAAACCTAGAATGCTACTTTTAATGTTTTGTTTGTAACATTACTTATTTATAACTAGTTATTGTTTTAGCATTTGCTAATTTTATCATTTAATTAAGTCATTTTTATGTCTCCCTTTTAGTTTATATATCAACTTGGACAAATTAACTTGCTTGTGCTTTATATCTTGACAATAAAGAACCAAAATGTTTATTTTTCAAGGATTGTTTATAAAGTATTCACCAGTTCTAAAATAATATAATGAATTAACACTTTTATTTTCTCGCTTTCATTTGTTATAAGCATCTGGTGGTAATCTTATCACTATGCAGATGTTTTCAACATTTGCTTATTATTTGTAACTCAACAAATGATTCCACTACTTGATGTTGATAAGGTTACTCTGTCTTTTTTTTTTTGTGATTCAAGCTATGGGTAGTATTTAGATTAGGTTCTTACAAGAAGAACTAGTGTAGTGAATTGTCTGTTTAGCATTTTTATGAGATAGTGTTGTAAAAAAACATGAATTATTAAACCATACAAACCAGTATTTTGGTTTGAGTCCTCCTTAAATATAACTTTACATTTAATTTTCAGTCTGAAGACCAGATTAAGTGTCGATTGGTAGTCCCAAACTTTTCAAATCAGACTGCCTATCTGTGTACTGAGAGTGCAGTCTGTGTGTGCTCCACAGGAAATGGGAGGCTTTCTCTTCCTCGGGAGAAAATTGGCTTTGCTACACAAGGTAAGGTAGCAGTTCTAGAAAGCATGATTAGTAAACTCACTAGTCAATATTAGTAGTTTTTATTCTCTTTCCATAAGTGTTGCTTCTTGCATGATTGATGCCTCCAAGTGTTTCTGAGACATTCAGTAGCTTACTTACAGTAACTGAAGTGGCAACCCTACTGAAAAACTAAAAAGGTGGTAGAATTCCCAGACTGTTATATTTAGAGGCAAATAATAGTAACATTTTTCCCAGGAGAAGAGACCAAGAAGGAAAGAACTGACACTAAAGAGAAGTTAATTGCTTATTCTGAGTTAATAAGAGTGGTTTATTCTGAGTTAATGTTCTTTAGATATTGTTGATTCAGACTTCTGAACAAGAATCTCAGGTGTAAACTCATGCAGGGGAACTGAAACAGGTACAGGGATAGGACTGGGGGGAGACTGGTCAGGACTGAAAGAGGGCAAAATCTAGATAAGGCAACAGGATGGAACCTAGGTTTTCTAGTCTGAGGACAAGAGCCTTGACTGTGGGTCCAAAAACCAAACCCACTGCCATCGAGTAGATTCCGAGGAGTTATTAAGAGCAGGCTTAGATTTTTTTTTTTTTAAAGTTTCATTGGCTGATTCAATAAGGTAAAGACAGAATGGGCAAGAGGGCTCCACAAGATTAAAAAAGCTGTTATTCTGAGTTTTGCAGAACGAATAATTTTCATTTTTGGCATACTTGTAGTTCTAGGTTTATTGTCATTACTCTTTTTACAAGGCTAGTTTTTATTGTCCTTAAAGCTGAAGGACACAGAGCCTGCTTCTTCAAATAACAACAGGTTCTTGACATTTGATTTTAGGATTAAAAAGCTGAGGTCAGAGAGGAATAGTACTATAAAGGAAAAACAATTCTTTAAAAAAATGTTCAAGATGATTTTCTGCATAGGGTGGTAGATTTTGGAAAACTTTTTGTTACATTATATTTAACTGTGTATTTTTCTTTTATTTTAAGGAGATAGTATTTTAGGAGCTGGTTCCTATGGTGGTGTTCCTATCATTTTTTCTAGAAACAGTGGATTGATGTCTATTATGTCAAGGGAAAATGTGTCTGTATTAGCAGAAGATCTTGAAGATTCCCTGACATCTTCAATTGCTGGCCCAAGCAACGAGGTAAAATGGTTCCATAAGATTTTTTTATTTTTATTTTTATCAGAGTATTTCACACAAATGTTTTAAAAAGTCAAACTGTTTTTAAAAGATTTATGATAAAAGTATTAGATCTTTTGTCTCCCTCATCCCATTTGCCGTTTTTCCCAGAAGCAACTGCTTTTAAGTCTTTTAGCTATTTCTTCTGGTATTTTTTCTCCATGTTTATAAGTGATATGCATATACTTTTGTCTCTTGCTTCATCAATTTAGAGATCTGTTGACTTCCTACTATGGAAGATGAGGATTTTGGGTAACTTACACCCCTTCTTCTGCCTTCATCGTCACAGTATAAGCTTTTTTCACTATAATGACAATGTGAATATTGCTTATGGTTTGCCAAGCCAAATAATGTATTGATTATATTTCCTTTATGATACAACTTTGTGTGATTCTTGGTGTTAATTGACTCATTTTACATTTGCTTACTTTTTCTTTAATATTGGTCTTACTCTTCCCACACGTTCCAGCAGCTCTGTAAAATGCCTCTCAGTATAGTTTTTCTCACAGTCAAATCTCTCAAGAAACTTTACAGCTGCACAGCTCTCATCCTGGAACTTCCCTTTTCCATTACCCTCCAACTTCTCATCGACACCTATGCCTGTACCACACACTTAGGTTTGTCTCCTCTTTGCTCTGCCATTTGCCATTGCTTCTGGTTTCCATCGTCATGTGTTATGGTTAGATTAACAGAGGTTTTGGTGGAGGTTATGTTTCTTTTTCTTATTGTTGTCCTTTTGGGGTGATTTGAGAGGAAGAGTGGAATAAAAATCATTTTTTTCTGTCATTTTGAAACCTGAAATATCCATATCCATAAGATTTTTTAAAAAATTTTATTGTGATAAAATGTATGACCAAAAGTTTGCCATTTTAATCATTTTTAAGTGTACAGTTTAGTGGCATTATTACATTACCACGTTGTGCTACCATCACCACTGTTCATTTTCAGACATTTTACATCACCCCAAACAGAAACTCTACAGCATCCATCCATCAGAGTTTTATTATTTTTTTTTTATAAGATACTAAAAATAATTAATACTGCTTGGGATAATTTGCATTTGTATGCTATGTGAAATATATGGACTATTTCTAGAATTCAAAATCAGTAATTTGGTACAGTTTCAAGAAAAAAATTTTTTTACTTTGATTCTTTTATAATTATATAGATATTGTAATACTGCTATAAGTTCTCAAGATATCTTACAGTGTTCCATTTCCTTTAAAATTTTCTAAATCTTTGTTTAAACATAGAATTTATAATCAGCCATTATGCTTAGTCATATACATTGTGATTAGTTGTATAATAGCAAACTTATAAAAAGATTGTGCTGGTCATGAGAGAATCCCCAAATAATTTTACCCATAATATAGTTCCTGAATTATTTGTACCTTTTCTGTAGGACTTTGGTTGACCATTTGATGCCATTTATCACGTTTCAATGAACATCTTAAGTGTATAAACCATTGGTATAGTCAGTATAGTTAAACAGTGTGTGTGTGTTGAGAATATTCTAATACCTTCACCTCTAAACTATAGTTTGTTATTTTACAGAGTATGGTTTTTGAGACTACTACAAAGAATGAAACCATAGCTCAGGAAGATAAAACCAAGTTGCTAAAAGCTGCTTTTCTGCAATACTGCAGGTATTACATGTTTTAAAATTATGGTTTATTTTTTTCTGAGGGCATGTTTTACTGATTGTCTTAGTCATCTAGTGCTGCCATAACAGAAACACCACAAGTGGATGGTTTTAATGAAGAGAAGTTTATTTCCTCATAGTCAAGGTAGGCTAAAAGTCCAAATTCAGGGCATCAGCTCCAGGGGAAGGCTTTTTCTCTCTGTTGGCCTTCTTTTCTTCAGTGTTCACCCAGACTAGGAGCTTCTCTCTACAGGGACCCCAGTCCAAAGGATACGCTCTACTCCCGGCACTGCTTTCTTGATGGTGTGAAGTCCCCCTGTCTCACTGCTCACTTCTGTCTTTTATATCTCAAGAGATTGCCTCAGGACACAGTCCAGTCTTGTAGATCAGGTCCTGCCTTACTAACACAAATGCCACCCATCCTCCCTCATTAACATCATAGAGGCAGGTTTATAACATACAGCAAAATCACACAGTACCAGGAATCATGGCCTAGCCAAATAGATTACACACATTTTTTGGGGGACATAATTCAAACCATGACACTGATATATGCTACTTATTTGTTGAGTGGTAGAAGAGTGGGAGAAATTATGACATCAAGAGGAGATTTTTGTTTGTTTGTTGAGCTTTATTACTTTAACAAACTATTATTTTTAACTTGGTAGCCACGGTATGGTTCCAAGTAGACTAGGAAAAAAAATATGATCTAACATACCCTCGCCACTTAATAGAAAACAGAGTAGCTGTTAAAAATAGTGATCATGTAAAAACTCTCAGCAAAATAGGAATAGAAGGGAAATTCCTCAACATAATAAAGGGCATTTATACAAAACCAACAGCCAACATCATCTTAAATGGAGAGGGTCTGAAAGCATTCCCTTTGAGAATGGGAACCAGACAAGGATGCCCTTTATCACTACTCTTATTCAGCATTGTGTTGGAGGTCCTAGCTAGAGCAGTTAGGCTACAAAAAGAAATAAAAGGCATTCAAAGTGATAAGGAAGACGTAAAAGTATCACTATTTGCAGATGATATGATCTTATACGCAGAAAACCCCAAAGAATCCACAAGAAAACTACTGGAACTAATAGAAGATTTCAACAAAGTGTCAGGATACAAGATAAACATACAAAAATCAGTCAGATTCTTCTACACTAACAGAGAATTTCAAAGAGGAAATCACCAAATGAGTACCATTTACAGTAGCCCACAAGAAGATAAAATACTTAGGAATAAATCTAACTAGAGACGTAAAAGACCTATACAAAGAAAACTACAAGGCACTACTGCAAGAAACCAAAAGAGACCTACATACGTGGGAAAACATATCTCGCTCGTGGATAGCAAGACTCAACATTGTGACAATGTCAGTTCAATCCCAATCCAAATTCCAATGGCATTTTTTAAGGAGATGGAGAAACAAATCACCAACTTCATATGGAAAGGGAAGAGGCCCCAGATAAGTAAAGCATTACTGAAGAAGAAGAACAAAGTGAGAGGCCTCACAGTACCTCATTGTAGAACCTATTATACTGTCATGGTAGTCAAAACAGCCTGGTACTGGTACAACAACAGATACATAGACCAATGGAACAGAATTGAGAATCCAGACATAAATTCATCCTCCTTTGAGCAGCTGATATTTGACAAAGGCCCAAAGTCCATTAAATGGGGAAAAGACAGTCTCTTTAACAAATGTTGCTAGCATAACTAGATATCTATCTGCAAAAAAATTGAAACAAGACCCATACCTCACACCATGCACAAAAACTAACTCAAAATGGATCAAAGACCTAAATATAAAACCTAAAACGGTGAAGATGATGGAAGAAAAAATAGGGACAGTGCTAGGAACCCTAATACATGGCATAAACAGAATATAAACCATAAGTAACAATGCACAAACACCAGAAGAGAAACTCAATAACTGGGAACTCCTAAAAATCAAACACTTATACTCATGAAAAGACTTCACCAAAAGAGTAAAAAGATAGCCTACAGACTGGGAAAAAATGTTTGGCTACGACATATCCAATCAGGGTCTAATTTAAAATTTATAAGATACTGCAAAACTTGAACAACAAAAGACAAATAACCTGGTTAAAAAATGGGCAAAGGATATGAACAGACACTTCACCAAAGAAGACATTCAGGCAACTAACAGATACATGAGGAAAGGCTCACGATCATTAGCCATTAGAGAAATGCAAATCAAAACTACAATGAGATACCATCTCACCCCAACAAGGCTAGCATTAATTCAAAAAACACAAAATAGTAAATGTTGGAGAGGTTGTGGAGAGACTGGAATGCTTGTGCACTGCTGGTGGGAATGTAAAATGGTACAGCCCTTTGGAAATCAATTTGGCGCTTCCTTAAAAAGCTAGAAATAGAAGTACCATATGATCCAGCGGTCCCACTCCTTGGAATATATCCTAGAGAAGTAAAAGCCATCACAGAAATAGATATGTGCACACTCATGTTCATTACAGCACTGTTCGCCATAGCAAAAATGGTGGAAACAACCTAGGTGCCCATGAACAAAACAAATGGATAAACAAATTATGGTGTATTCACACAGTGGAATACTACGCAACGATAAAGAACAACAATGAATTCACGAAGTGTCTCATAACATGGATGAATCTGGAAGGTATTATGCTCAGTGAAATTAGTCGCAAAAGTACAAGTATCGTATGAGATCACTATTATAAGAATTCAAGAAAAGGTTTAAACACAGAAGAAAACATTCTTTGATGATTACGAGGGTGGGGAGGGAGGGAGAGAGGGGAACTTACTAGATAGTAGACAAGAATTATCTTATGTGAAGGGAAGGACAACACACAATACAGAAGTCAGCACCACTAGACTAAATCAAAAGCTAAGAAATTTTCTGAACACAACCAAACACGTTGAGGGACAGTATAGCAGGGGTAGAGGTCTGGGGACCATGGTTTCAGAGGACATCTAGGTCAGTTGGCATAACAAAGTTTATTAAGAAAATGTTCTGCATCCCACTTTGGTGAATGGCATCTGGGGTCTTAAAAGCTAGCAAGTGGCCATCTAAGATGCATCAGTTGGTTCCAGCCAACCTGGAGCAAAGGAGAATGAAGAACACCAAAGACACAAGGAAAATATTACCCCAAGAGACAGAAGGGGCCACATAAACCAGAGACTCCATCAGCCTGAGACCAGAAGAACTAGTTGGTGCCTGGCTACCACCAATGACCACCCTGACAAGGAACACAAGAGAAAAGTGGGGTGCAGAATTCAAATTCTAGTAAAAAGATCAGACTTAATGGTCTGACTGAGACTGAAGGGACCTCAGAAGACATGGCCCCCGGACTCTCTGTTAACCCTGACTAAAACCATTCCTGAAGCCAACTTTTCAGACAAAGAATAGACTGGACTATAGAACATAAAATGATACTCGTGAAGGGTGTTCTTCTTAGTTCAAGTAGATACACAAGACTAAATGGGCAGCTCCTGTCCAGAGGCGAGATGAGAAGGCAGAAAAGGATAGGAGCTGGTTGAATGGATGTGGGAAATCCGGGGTGGATAGGCAGAATATATAATTACATTATAGGGTTAGCAAATATAGTCACACAACAATGTGTGTATAAATTTTTGTATGAGAAACTAACATAAGCTGTAAACTTTCACCTAAAGCACAATTAAAAAAAAAAAAAGTAATCATGAAGACAATGTGAAAGTCATGTATGTTAAGGAATGTATGTTGTACACAAAGTTGTATCGGTTTGATAAAGGAATTAGGCTTGGTCTGTTGGGCTAAAATCACCACAAAACTTAGTGGCTTATTTAGTCCAGCTCATGATTCTGCAGTTTGACTCTTTGGCACTGGGCTCAGGTGGCAGTGCTATTAGTCTCGAATGGGCTCACTCATTGTCTGTGTTTAGCTGCCAGGCTGGCTACATTTGGTGGTCAACTATCTCTGTTTCATGTGATCTCTCATCAGCTAGCAGGCTACACTGGGCCTGTTTGCATATTGCTCAGTTCCGAGAGTGGCAAGAGCAAGTCTCAATGCATGCCACTTTTCAAGTCTCTGTTGTGTCATATTTCCTAATAGTCAACTGGCCAAACAAGACTGCATTACGATAGATTGTTTTTATATGGCCTTTCTTGCCATGGTCTTGTACCTCTCACCAAACGATTGGGTGGGACTATGCAAATAAGGTGCTTGTGGCCCCCAAAAGAAAATGAATAGCTTTCTAATAATGCAAATAAGGTACGTGACACCCTCATGGGTGGTAGGACCATGCAAACAAGGTGTATAGAACCCTAACGAGGTAATTGGTCAATTTTGCCATCCTGGTAAGCTTAAAATGAGCCATTCCAGAGGTGGACTGGGGGGGCCTCACGAGCACCAAGAAGAAGAGATGGGAGTGAAATGCATCCTTTGGACCCAGGGTCCCTGCCCTGAGAACCTCCTAGACCCAGGAGACAGAGACCTGTAACATAGGAGACGGTGAGAAGCGGGATCAGAGAAACAGTGGTAGCAAAACCAGGAAACTGGTGTGAGATGGCACAGTAGGCTTCTCAGCCCACAGAGCAAGGCGGTTACAGTGGGTGTGCTGACCCAGGGAGCGAGAGAGCTGAGAGTCTTTGGGCAGGAGGCTTCCTAGTGGAATGGGATGCCCCTGGACACTTGGTGGAGCTAGGCTTGCTGACTCACAGAGCAAGAGAGCTGAGTGCCTTCAGGCTGAGGCTTACTGGCATAGTAGGGTGCCTCCAGGCAATTATTGTCAGAGCTAAAGAGCATTGTAACACTTGCCCAAACAGGGCAGGGGCCAGGGCAAGGGCCAGGGAGGCCTGCCTGTGGGCATGGCTGAGAAGCTATCCTGAGCGAAGAACTGTATTCTGA
The DNA here is from genome assembly GCF_000243295.1 of Trichechus manatus latirostris. NCBI lineage: Eukaryota > Metazoa > Chordata > Mammalia > Sirenia > Trichechidae > Trichechus > Trichechus manatus. The sequence goes on from NW_004444053.1 coordinate 7,719,959, forward strand.
GTTGTTCCTGATCCTGAATTGTAACCTGTTACTTCTCTAATAAACCTCATGATCGTGAGTATAGTCTGTGAGTTCTGTGAGGCTGTTGCAGTGAATTATCAAACCAAGTAGAGAAGTAGAGGGTGCCATCGGCAGGATGGTTGGTTTCAGAATTGGTAAAGATCACAGAGAGAGGAAGCGTGTCTCACTCCTGCCTCATAGGGATCAGCCTTGAGCTGATGCTGATGGTGATTCTGTCTCCCCCTCGTGAAGTCACAGGAACTCAGACGCCTCTGCCATGCCATTTTTTACATAGTCACAGAGGAATAATTGCTGGCCATTTTTGTAATCAGTTTGTCACACTTGCTGACCTGATATCACTTCAGTTTTTTTAAGGCGAATTCAGTAATTTTAGTTTATCTTATACATAAGTCTATATATCATGTATTCTGATACCTTCCTTAAAAGGTCTAATAAATTTGTATTTGAATGAACTCAGGAAAATTCATCCAGCCCTTGTTCTCTGCCCCTAATTAGCTGCTTGAGACATTAGACAGATTGCTTAAAATGTCTGAGATTCTGTTTCTTCATTTGCAAAGTATTGAGTGGGATGCGTCATGGATTGAATTGTATGCCCCAGAAATATCTGTCAACTTGTCTAGGTCATGATTCCCAGTATTGTATGATTGTCTACATTTTGCCATCTGATGTGATTTCCCTATGTGTTGTAAATCCTATCTCTATGATGTAATGAGATGGATTAGTGGCAGTTATATTGAGATAGTGTCTTAAGCCAATGTCTTTTGATATATAAGAGAGAGAAGTGAGCAGAGAGACATGGGGACCTCATACCACCAAGAAAGTAGTGCCAGGAGCAGAGCCCGTCCTTTGGACCTGGGGTTCCTGCGCTGAGATGCTCCCATATGAAGGGAAGGCTAATGACAAACAAGGACCTTTCTCCAGAGTTGACAGAGAGAATGCCTTCCCCTGTAGCCGGCACCCTGAGTTCAGACTTCTAGCCTATTGGACTGTGAGAGAATAAAGTTCTCTTTGTTAAAGCCATCCACTTGTGATATTTCTGTTACAGCCGCACTAGGTGACCAGAATAGAATTGAAGTTGAAATGGACTAAGGATCTATTAGTTTACCTAGCAGATCTTTGTTTTGAAGATATTTTTAGAGTTGACTGCCTCCATTTCTCCCAGTTCTTGGTTTATAATCCCATAATTCCACTCATAGTGATATCTAGGTTTGATGGAAATACATAGTGGCTCACTCTCACAAAAGAGGTAACAATGAATTAGACTCTAAAGTGCTTTTGCAGTTTTAAAATTCTGTGCTATCATAATGGTCCATTGAGTTTAGTTTCTTGTCCACAAGGGGGCAACATCAGACAAGTTTTTTTTTTTTAAATAGTGTTATTCTTTTAATTTTATTCTGTTGTATGGGCTCCAATTTTCCTGCCAAGATTTGGATTAAAATATTTTGATTTTATCTTGTACAAGTGTATCTTTTTAATGTAATTCTGGCAAATTGTGGTATTTCAAATTTTAAACAATGCAGCAAGTCACCATAGTCATTGTATTCGTTTCCTAGAGCTATCATAACAGATTGTCATAAACTTGGTGACTTAAAACAACAGAAATTTATTCTTTCACAGTTCTAGAGGCTAGAAGTTTGAAATCAAGGTGTTGACAGGGCCATCTCCCTCTAAAGGATCTAGGGTAGAATCCTTCCATGCATCTTCCTAGCTTCTGGGGGTTGCTGACAAAGCTTGGTGTTCCATGGCTGTAGCTGCATTACTCCAGTCTCTGCCTTTGTCTTCACATGACCCTCTTCTCTGTGTCTGTGTGTCTTCACATGGCCTTCTTGGATTTAAGGCTCACCCTAATTAGTATGACCTTATCTTGACTAATTATATCTGCAAAGGCCCTATTTCCAAATCAGGTCACATTCTGAGGTTCCAGTGGTATAAGAATCCAATCCAGTACACTCGTTTTTAAATGTTTTATAAGGGAAGATTATAGGCATGAAAAGGGGTCCCTGACCTTAAATCCTAAGAGTATAGTAACCTTAAGAACAGCATAATTGGGCCTTTAGCACAGCTCTGCCTGTAGAATCATTCTCTTTAGCGTGGTTGAAGTTCTCTAGGGTTAACAAATAATCATTTCTAGGATAGTGTCAGCCAATAGTCTTAAAAAATTACTCTTCACAAATGGAGTTGTGATACCTATAAAGTAGTATTTGTCAACATTGGCACTATTAACATTTGGGGGCAGATACTTTTTTTTGTTGTGGGGGCTGTCCTGTGCATTGTAGGATGTTAAGCAGCATCCCTGGCCCCCGCCTACTAAATGCCAGTAGAACCCTTCCCCACAAGTTGTAACAACCAAAAGTATCTTCAGACTTTGCCAAATGCTCCCTGGGGGTCAAAATGGGCAAATAAATAACACTTTGTGTTATCTGTGTAGTTTTTTGCTAAGGTATTATTACTATTTTTGTAGTATAGGTTATTTTAAATTAATTTTTATATTATTTTGGTTTTCATTTTACTTAGCTCAGAAAATATAAATGTAAATTCTTTTGCTGATCAGAGTTTTAGGAAACTTACTTTATGGACTAAAGTAGTTAAATATTGGTTGGACCTTGTCATAGAGAACTTTGTATTCCCATTACTTATAGAGTATGTACATTTCCAACTTCAACCTGGCCATTAACACTTCTAGGCAGTTGTTCTGTGTTTCTGTGGTCAGCTTTTCTGGAGTTCCCATTCTTTGCAGTGTTATCCATAGTTTGTTAATGATCTGCGTAGTCGAATGCCTTTGCACAGACCCTTCTGTAGTTGATCGTATTTAATCTACCATTTTTTAAAAAAAAACATTCTTTGACTTTGTGTCCTCTTTTGAGCTACCACCCTATCCGTTCATTCCTCTTTATAGTTAAGCTATTTGAAAGATTGCGTTTGCTATTGTCTATCATATTCCTCTCTCTCTACTCCCTGAATGATCTTTTCTGTTCCTTAGGTTCATTTGCTGTATAAAACCAGATATACCAAGTCCTGGTACAAATAGATAATGTAAAAGCAGTTTATATTTCACGGGCACCTCAATTTCAATGTATCCAAAATGGAACTTGTCTTCTCTACTTATTTCCTTCTCTACCCACTGTTCCAGTGAAGAATATTACCATCCATTCAGTCGTTCAGAACAAAAACTTGGGAGTCATCCTTATATGTCTGTTGTATTAGCCCCTAGATGCAATCAGTTGCCAAATTCTACCTCATACATCTGTGTTCTCAAATCGGTTTGCTTGTCTCCATTCCCCACTGTGACCACTGCTAGTGGAGGTTGCTATCTTTTCTTGCCTAGATTTCTGCAGTAACCAACCTAGATTTTTCTCCCTCTTGTCTTATTTCCCTCTAATCCCCTCTGTATATCATAGTTAGAATGATCTTTCTGAATAGACCAGATCATGACACTTTCTTCCTTCAAAGTCAGTGACTTTCCATTTTCCTTAGGTTGAAGTTCACACTCTGTAACATGGTTTTTACAAAGCTCTTTTTTCTCTGATTGTGTGACTCATCCACTCTGAATTTATGAACCATGCCTAATCCTTCTTGGGTTCATGGAAACCTGGTTTTCCTCTAATCTCTCTGACCAATTTAGAAGAATCTGATTCTTTTTACTGGCTCCCCTGTCCTTTAATTGATGGCATTCCTAAGGACTCCACCCTGGAAGGTTTTTCCCTCTCCACTCCCTGGGTGGTCTCTGAGGAAACATATATCCTTATCTCTAGCCTACCCCTCTGTTTCCTGAGCTGCAGACTCACTTGTTTGCAGATGTTGGCACATACTCTCCTATGTGGAACCATATTCCCTCCCCATGCTCTCCCTGGCCTTGCCTGACCAACCCTTTGCCTGTCGAGCCTCAGCTTAACCCTTACTTTCTCCAGGAAGTTTTCCTGCCCTCTCATGGGTTTGGTCTCCCTTCTGTGGTCTCTATAGCCCTCTGTTTCTTCCCTATTGTATTGCTTGTTATCTTGCATGTGTAGTTGTTTGTTTACTCATCTAGCTCCTCCACAATGTTGCATATTTGGTGAAGTCCAGGACTGTCTTTAATGTCTGGTTTACCATTCTGTTTCATCTCTAGGGCTTTACATATTGTAAGTGTTTAATATATATTTGTTGACTTAATGAATGCAAATAGTTTTCTCCCCTTTAATAAATTTTATTAAAAATAATTAACTGGGGACTAAAACCTATAAATGGGACTTTAATTTCACAATTTTTTCATGGTGAGTTTTGAAAATGTTTTGCCTCCGTTAATACTTTTGTATTCCTTTTTTTTTTCAGAAAAGATTTAGGTCATGCTCAAATGATGGTTGATGAGCTGTTTTCCTCACACCCTGATTTGGATTCCGATTCTGAACTAGATAGAGCTGTTACCCAAATCAGCGTGGACTTGGTGGATGACTATCCAGCGTCTGATCCACGGTGGGCTGAATCTGTCCCTGAGGGTAAGAACATTTCAATTTTAATATGATAGAGTGATCTATTCTGAGAAGAATATTCTGATTCTTTATTAAAGGTTTCTCTCAAAGCATATGTTTTAGCTTTTCAAACAATTTAAGATGAATTCAATATTTTTTAAAAGATTGTAACCTGTAAGGTATTATCATGGTTAAGATTGTGTGTCAACTTGACTGGGCCATGATTCTCAGTGTTTTGGCAATCGTATGATGTTGTGGTCACTTCCGTGTTGAAATTTGATACGTAATCACCCCCATAGTGGCATCTGCTGTGAGTAGCCAGTCGGTTGAAGGGGAGTTTCCTTGGGTTTGTGGTCTACATCGAGTGTGGGCAGATGTTCTGGCGGGGCTCAGGGGCTTTTGCTCGTTCTGGATCCTGCAGCTGCCCTCTGTTCATCTGACCTCTGGTTCTTGGGACTTGAGCTAGCAGCTTAGCTGCTGTCTTGCCTGCCGATCTTGGGATTCGTCGATCTTCACAGCCTGCGACCAACAGTCCTGCTCTCTGACCTGCTGATCTTGGGTTCACCAGCCTCCGCGGCTACATGAATCAGGAGAAGGCTATATCCTTACCCATGGACTTGGGACGTTATAGCCTCTACAACCACGTGAGCCATTTCTTTGATATAAATCTCTCTCTACGTATATATGTATATGCTTTACTGGTTTTCTTCTCTAGAGAACCCAACCTAAGACAGGTATATTTTGAAAAAGGCTCAGAACAAAGAAAACTCTGAAAAAGAAATGAGGAAAACAATACCATTTACAGTAGCCCCCCAAAAGATAAAATACTTAGGAATAAACCTAGCTAGTGATATAAAAGACTTATACAAAGAAAACTACAAAACATTACTGCAAGAAACCAAAAGAGACCTTCATAAATGGAAAAACATACCATGCTAATGGATAGGAAGACTTAACCATTGTGAAAATGTCAGTACTACCCAAAGTAATCTATAGATACAATGCAGTCTCAATCCAAATTCCAACAACATTCTTTAATGAGATGGGAAAACTAATCACCGACTTTATATGGAAAGGAAAGAGCCTTCGGATAAGTAAAACATTTCTGAAAAAGAAGAGCAAAGTAAGAGGCCTCTCACTTCCCGATCTCAGAACCTATTATACAGCTACAGTAGTCAAAACAGTTTGGTACTAGTACAATGGAAGACACAGACCGATGGAACAGAGTTGAGAACCCAGAAATAAAGCCATCCACCTATGGACACCTGATCTTTGACTAAGGTTCAAAGTCCATTAAATGGGGAAGAGAGAGTCTCTTCAACAAACAGTGCTGGCAAAACTGGATATCCATTTGCAGAAAAATGAAACAGGATCCATACCTCACCCCATACACAAAAACTAACTCAAAATGTATCAAAGACCTAAATTAAAATTCTAAAACTGTAAAGTTCATGAAAGAAAACAGAGAGACAACACTAGGGGCCCTAGTTTATGGCATAAATAGAATATCAAGCATAACTAAAAATACATAAACTCCAGAAGAAAAACTAGATAACTGGGAACTCCTAAAAATTCTTATGCTCATCAAAAGGCTTTTCCAAGAGAGTAAAAAGAGAACCTTCAGACTGGGAAAAAAATCTTTGGCAACAGTGTATCTAATAAAGGCTTAACCTCTAAAATATACAGAAAACTTCAACAACTCAATGATAAAAAGACAAGCAATCCAGTCACAAAATGGGCAAAGAATATGAACAGACACTTCACCAAAGAGGATGTTCAAGCAACCAACAAATACATGAAAAGACGCTCCCAATCATTAACCATTAGAAAGATGCAAATTAAAACCATGATGAGATACCATCTCATCCCTGCAAGAATGGCATTGCTCAAAAATTTCAGAAAACAATAAATGCTGGTGAGATTGTGGGGAGATTGGAATTCTCATACGCTGCTGGTGGGAATGTAAAATGGTACAAACACTGTGGAGAACTATATGGTGCTTCCTTAAAAAGCTAGAAATAGAAATACCATATGATCCAGCAATCCCATTCCTAGGAATATATCCTAGAGAAATAAGAGCTGTCACACGAATAGACATATGCACACCCATGTTAATTGCAGCATTGTTTATAGTAGCAAAAAGATGCAAACAACCTAAGTGCCCAGTAAATGAATGGATAAACAAATTATGGTACATACATACGATGGAATCCTACATAACAATAGAGAACGATGATGAATCCGCAAAACATCTTACAACATGGATGAATCTGGAGAGCATTATGCTAAGTAAAATAAGTCAATCACAAAAGGACAGATACTGCATGAGACCACTATTATAAAAACTCAAGAAAAGGTTTACATGCAGAAAAATACAATCTTGATGGTTATGAGGGAGCGGAAGAGTGGAGAGGGGAAATCACTAACTAGATAGTAAAAAAAAGAAAGAAAAAGCCAAATCCGTAGCCATAGAGTTGATTCTGACTCATAGCGACCCTATAGGACAGAGTAGAGCTGCCCCATAGAGTTTCCAAGGAATGCCTGGTGGATTTGAATTGCTGACCTTTTGGTTAGTAGCTGTAGCACTTAACCACTATGCCACCAGAGTTTCCAACTAGATAGTAGACAAGTGTTAACTTTGCTGAAGGGAAAAACAATACACAATACAGGGAAGTCAGTACAACTTTACCAAGGCAAAGGAAGACACTGAGAGGAACACAAGAAGGAGAAAAAAAGAGCAACCACAGTACATACTATAGCATCTACAACCCTACAACAACAGTAAAAACAAATAATAACTTAAAAGCAGATACATAGGCAGATATGTATGCTAAACAGGGGAAGGAGGACATATAGGAATATACCTATGTACGTATATAGGTTTGGCTATAGATATTTTTAGGTACTATTTGTATGTATAGCAGGTATATTTATGTATGTAATAGAGCACAAGGGGATTACAGTCATAGAAGCTTACTAGACACGTCCAGACACCTTGAGGGACGAAGTTACTGGGGCTGAGGGCTGGGGACCATGGTCTTGGGGGACATCCAAGTCAATTGGCATAACATAGTTCATAAAGAAAATGTTCTTCATCCTACTTTGGTGAGTAGTGTCCGGGGTCTTAAAAGCTTGCGAGTGGCCATCTAACATGCATCTATTGGTCCTGTCCTATCTGGAGCACAGGAAAATGAAGAAAATTAAAGACACAAGGAAAATATTCGTCCAGAGGACTAGTGGACCACATGAACCACAGTCTCCACCAACCTGAGCCCAGAACTAGATGGTGCTTGGCTACCACCACCGACTGCTCTGACAGGAATCACAATAGAGGGTCCTGGACAGAGCAGGAGAAAAACGTGGAACAAAATTCAAATTCACAAAAAAGACTAGACTTACTAGTCTGACAGAGACTGGAGGGACCCCCAAGACTGTGGCCTCTGAACACCCTTCTAACTCAGAACTGAAGCCAATCCTGAAGTTCACCTTTCAGCCAAAAATTAGACGGGCCTATGGAGCCCTGGAAGTGTAGTCATTAGGAGCTATGGCTGCTAACCAAAAGGTTGGCAGTTCAAATGCACCAGCTTCTCTTTGGAAACCCTATGGAGCAGTTTCAGTCTGTCCTATAGGGTGGTTATGAGTTGGAACCAACTCAAAGGCAACAGGATTGGTTTTTTGTTTCTAAGACAGGCAGTAATACACGTGAGTAACTGCTCCTTAGACCAGTCAAGTATACAAGACCAAATGGGCAACACCTGCCCAAAAGCAAAGAGGAGAAGGCAGGAAGGGGTAGAAAAACTGGACAGACGAATGGAAAGGAGGAACCTGGGGTCAAAAGGGGTGAGTACTGACACATCGCGGGGATTACAGCCAATGTCATGAAACAATTTGTGTATAAATTTTTGAATGAGAAACTAATTTGCTCTGTAAACTTTTACCTACAGCTCAATAAAAAAGTGGGGTTGGTGGTGGTGGTGCTCAGAACAGATCTAGATAATAAAATAGAAACCAAGGAAACATTGGAGCCAATCCTAATTGTTGTAGCTGAGACAGACTTATTGACCCTGCTTAGCTTTCTTGGCATTTTATTTCTAAAAGGAGATTGATGGTATAGTTAGACATTTGGCCCTTATTTGTCCCCAAATTAAATGGTAATTTTGGCATAATCACTTTATTTGGCTAATAGAAATGACACGTTCACCTAAGAGTGCCAGTGAGCTGTCTCCATGCGTGGAAGTGAGGGTATCATGTCCTCTTGCCTGCCCCAGCTAACCCCCCTCTTTAAACTCCCTACTGCTCTGCAGCATCAAGGGCACTTGAGGGGTTCCCAAGTACCAGTGAACTGTCTGAAACATACATTATCTCTCCTCGTTAGAGATTCATGATGAAAACGTCAGTGCTTACCTTCTTCCTTTGACCTTTTCTTCAGCTCTCAATAACTAACAATAACTTATTTTGCATTTTGAATAAATACAGTGTGAATTCAAGCAAAGAATTATATCAAACCCCCAAAACTCCCCCTAAATTTTTTTTTTAACTCTTGGGTAAATGTTATAAATAATTGTATTGAAAGCTTATTACTTTTCTTTGTATAGGTTTTCTTCACTTTTTCTTTTAATAGCAATAATTATTGTAAAACTAGTATGTTTTGTACTTAAGTTTTGGTTATTTTATTTCAACAGAAGCACCTGGCTTCAGCAATACATCACTAATTATTCTTCACCAGCTAGAAGATAAAATGAAAGCCCATTCTTTCCTTATGGACTTCATTCACCAAGTAAGACTCCCAGTGGCTGAGCACCAGGGATGGCCAGACATCTGGCTTTACCATCTCCTCAGTACAAGGGGAAACCCCTTCTTTTATTCTGAGGCATTTTTTTTTTGGTGGAGCATGACAAATGTTTTCCATTTTCTGTGCTGATTTAAAAGTAAACAATCTCAGGGTGTGTGGCGGCTTATTATTTGGTATAAAAGCTACATTGGAAATAAGATTAAAAGAAAAAAAATGCTTTTAAAAGCAGAATTTCACTCATATTTCTTGTGTGCTTTTATGTAAAAACAGATTTTCATAAATTGATTTTGTATTATTAGAAAAACAATGAGGAATAGTAAGTTGAAGACAGATTTATATATCTGGATTTTAAATTTGAAGTGCAGTTAGATTCAAATCCTAATTTAAATATTCTATTTCTTATATTGTATCTAAATTAGAAAATGTTTTTGCTGCTGGACAGAACTGTTACATAAAATAAATCATCCATCATTGCCTTGCCAATAAATAGTGATTCCTAGGTACATACCCAAATTAATGAATGTAATCCTATTTTTGCTTTTTTTTTTTTTTAAATCAGTAATGCTTCCATTTTGGGGAGACTGTAGTCAGTGCTGTCCAGTAGAACTTTCTGTGTGATGATGGAAAAGTATTATATCTGTTGTGCCCAGTGTGGTGGCCACTAGCCACATGTGGTTATTGAGCCCTTGAGGAGCTAAGTTTTTTAAAAGTTAATTTTAATTAATTTATGTTTAAGTAGCCATTACTAAAAAAAAAAAACAAAAAAACCCAAAGCCATTGTCATCCAGTTGATTCCGATTTATAGTGACCCTATAGGACAGAGTAGAACTGTCCCATAGGGCTTCCAAGGAGCAGCTGATGGATTTGAACTGCCGACCTTTTGATTAGCAGCTGAACAGTTAACCACTGCACCACCAGGGCTCCAAAATTTAAATGTATATTAATAAATGCAGAAATGTAAATGAAATAGTGGCTACCCTATTGGGCACTGGGACCACCCGTATAACTACATTTAGCTAGAGGGCAGGCTGAGCTGGAGGGCCTGTTAGCAAAGTTGGTGGCTGCTGAGTTTCTAGTTCCAAAAGGTCTGGAATGTAGGGTAGTTAATTGGTATAGATAGAAAAGAGCAATTGGATCATTTTGATAAACCATAAATAATAATTTGGTAATAACGATGGGTAGAAACCACAGTGGTGTACAGAAACTCTGGCATGGCCCTGACCTTAGACAGGAACTTTTATGCTTTCTTACAAAAAGGAACAGCCCTGACTAACTTGTATGTATGTAGTATGTTGGAAACAGTTGCAGCCAAAAGGAGAGACAGCTGTAAGTGCTCTCTGGGAGAGAGTTAGGGCTAGAGACTCCGTACCCAGTGTGCTTCTGGTGAAAATGGGACTGCGTTATTTTGTATGTTACTGTAAATGCTTTCTAAGAATATTTATTTGTTTTTTACAAGGTTGGCTTATTTGGACGTCTCAGCACTTTTGTAGTAAGAAGAATGCCAATGGCAACTCGACTCTTGCTCTGTGAGCATGCAGAAAAGTTGTCAGCTGCTATTGTTCTCAAGAACCACCACTCCAGACTTTCTGACCTTGTGAACACAGCTATATTAATTGCTTTAAACAAAAGGGAGTGTGAAATTCCATCAAACCTAACTCCTGCAGATGTCTTTTTTAGAGAGGTAAGATAAATCCTTTTTCTTACCCTTAATGTAGCTTTGTAGAGCTGTGCCATTTAATGGTCATGCCCAAACAGGGAAAAGATTGACAACAAATTAAATTATGAAAGATCTTGCTAAAATTTTAGATTGGACTCCATATTCTCTGGATAAAGTATCAAAAAAATTTTTAAAAGTATCCGTCTTTTATCGCTTACCCTATAAATTAGAGCTTACAAAGTTGACTGAGACGTAATCACAGTTTACTTTATGTGCTGGATTTTCTTTCCAAGTCCACTCTTGACTGAGGCACTACCAGATCAGCGGCTGGAGCATTTATTCCCTCAGCTTCCTTGCTGTTGGGTTGCTACAGGTTGCTACAATACCTATCTTACTTCTCTCTCTGGGTTACCATTAACCACTGCCTCCCCTGGCCCCTTCAGGCCTTTAGGGTGATAGTGGCTCCCCACTGGTGCTGGCCATGGGTACTGCATTATCCCTTACTGGTTTCCCTTAATCGGTGCTCACATTTGTATGTAGCCCTTTTATTAAACTCTCCTCAGATACTTCCTGAGTGTTCTGTTGCTTCCTGCTAGGATCCTGCTGATACAAATCATTTTTTTTTTTTTTTATCTAGGTACAAAAATCTTTTTTGTTTTATTGTAGTTTAAGTGAAAGTTTACAATTCAAGTTAGTCTCTCATACAAAAAGTTATACATACATTGTTATGTGACCCTAATTGCTCTCCCTAGACTGTGACAGCACATTCCTCCTTTCCACCCCTGATTTCCTGTGTCGATTCAACCAGCTCCTGACCCTCTCTGCCTTCTCATCTCACTTCTGGACAGAAGCTGCCCATATAGTCTCATGTATCTACTTGAGCTAAGAAGCACACTCTTCACGAGGATCAATTTATGTCCCGTAGTCTAATCTTCGTCTGAAGAGTTGGCCTCAGGAATTGTTTTAGTTCTGGGTTGACAGAGAGTCCGGGGGCCGTGCTTTCTGGGGTTCCTCCAGTCTCAGACCATTAAGTCTGGTATTTTTACTAGAATGTGAGTTCTGTATCCCACCTTTCTCCTGCTCCATCAGGGACTCTCTGTTGTGTTCCCTGTCAGGGCGGTCATTGGTGGTAGCCGGGCACCATCTGGTTCTTCTGGTTTCAGGCTGATTGAGTCTCTGGTTTATGTGGCCCTTTCTGTTTCTTGAGCTAATACTTTCCTTGTGTCTCTGGTGCTCTTCATTCTCCTATATTCCAGGTGATTGGGACCAATTGATGCATCTTAGATGGCCACTTGCTAGCTTTTAAGACTCCAGATGCCACTCACCAAAGTAGGATGCAGAACATTTTCTTAATAAACTTTGTTATGCCAATTGATCTAGATATCCCCTGAAAGCATGGTCCCCAGACCGCCGCCCCTGCTGCTCTGTCCCTTGAAGTGTTTCATTGTATTCAGGAAATTTCTTAGCTTTGGTTTAGACCAGTTGTCCTGACTTCCCCTGTAGTGTGGGCTGTCCTTCACCTAAGATAATTCTTGTCTACTATCTAGTTAGTGAATAACACTCACCTTCTTTCCCCATCCTCATAACCATCAAAGAATGTTTTCTTCTGTGTTTAAACCTTTTCATGAGTTCTTATAATAGTGGTCGTATACAATATTTGTCCTTCTGTGACTGACTAAATTCACTCAGCATAATGTCCTCCAGATTCCTCCATGTTACGTTTCACGGATTCATCATTGTTCTTTATTGTTGCGTAGTATTCCATTGTGTGAATATACCATAATTTATCTATTTGTCTGTTGATGGGCACCTAGGTTTCCATCTTTTTGCTATCGTGAACAGTGCTGCAGTGAACATCAATGTGCATATATCTATTCGTGTGACGGCCCTTATTTCTCTAGGATATATTCCAAGGAGGGGAATTGCTGGATTGTATGGTACTTCTATTTCTAGCTTTTTAAGGAAGCACCAAATTGATATCCGAAGTGGTTGTAGCACTTTACATTCCCACCAACAGTGTATAAGTGTTCCAGTTTCTCCACAACCTCTCCGACATTTATTATTTTGTGTTTTTTGGATTAATGCTAGCCTTGTTGGGGCGAGATGGTGTCTCATTGTAGTTTTGATTTGCATTTCTCTAATGGCTAATGATCGTGAGCATTTCTTCATGTGTCTGTTAGCTGCCTGAATGTCTTCTTTGGTGAAGTGCCTATTCATATCCTTTGCCCATTTTTTAATTGGGTTATTTGTCTTTTTGTTGTTGAGGTTTTGCAGTATCTTGGAGATTAGACACTGATTGGATTTGTCGTAGCCAACAGTTTTTTCCCAGTCTGTAGGTTGTCTTTTTACTCTTTTGGTAAGGTCTTTTGATGAGCATAACTGTTTGATTTTTAGGAGTTCCCAGTTATCTAGTTTCTCTTCTGGTATTTGTGCATTGTTACTTATGGTTCATATTCTGTTTATGCCATGTGTTAGGGCTCCTAGCGTTGTCCCTATTTTTTTTTCCATGATCTTTATCATTTTAGATTTTAGATTTAGGTCTTTGATCCATTTTGAGTTAGTTTTTGTGCATGGTGTGAGGTATGGGTTTTGTTTCAGTTTTTTCAGATGAATATCCAGTTATGCCAGCACCATTTGTTAAAGAGACTGCCTTTTTCCCAATTAATGGACTTTGGGCCTTTGTCAAATATCAGCTGCTCATAGGTGGATGATTTTACGTCTGGATTCTCAATTCTGTTCTATTGGTCTATGTGTCTGTTGTTATACCAGTACGAGGCTGTTTTGACTACCATGGTGGTATAATAGTTTCTAAAATCAGGTAATGTGAGGCCTCCCACTTTGTCCTTCTTCTTCAGTAATGCTGTACTTACCCAGGGCCTCTTCCCTTTCCATATACAGTTGGTGATTTGTTTCTCCATGTCATTAAAAAATGTGGTTGGAATTTGAATCGGGATTGCATTGTATTTGGGTAGAATTGACATTTTCTCAATGTTGAGTCTTCCTATCCATGAGCAACGTATGTTTTTCCACTTACACAGGTCTCTTTTGGTTTCTTACAGTAGTGCCTTGTAGTTTTCATTGTATAGGTCTTTTACGGCTCTGGTTAGATTTATTCCTAAGTATTTTATCTTCTTGGGGACTATTGTAAATGGTATTGATTTGGTGATTTCCTCTTGGAAGTTCTCTTTGTTGTTGTAAAGGAATCCAACTGATTTTTGTATGTTTACCTTGTATCCTGATACTTTGCTGAAATCTTCTGTTAGTTCCAGTAGTTTTCTTGTGGATTCTTTGGGGTTTTCTGTGTGTAAGATCATATCATCTGCAAGTAGAGATACTTTTACTTCTTCCTTACCAATTTGGATGCCCTTTATTTCTTTTTCTAGCTTAATTGCTATGGCTAGGACCTCCAGCACAACGTTGAATAAGAGTGGTGATAAAGGGCATCCTTGTCTGGTTCCCATTCTCAAGCGGAATGCTTTCAAAGTCTCTCCATTTAGGATGATGTTGGCTGTTGAATTTGAATAAATGCCATTAATTATGTTGAGGAATTTCCCTTCTATTCCTATTTTGTTGAGAGATTTTATCACGAATGGGTGTTGGACTTTGTGAAATGCCTTTTCTGCATTGATTGATAAGATCATATGGTGCTTGTCTTTTGTTTTATTAACACGATGGATTACATTGATTGTTTTTCTAATGTTGAACCATCCCTGCATACCTGGTATAAATCCCACTTGATCATGATGAATTATTTTTTTGATATGTTGCTGAATTCTATTGGCTAGAATTTTGTTGAGGATGTTTGCGTCAATGTTCATGAGGGGTATCGGTCAGTAATTTTCTTTTTTTGTGGTGTCTTTGCCTGGTTTTGGTATCAGGGTTATGCTGGCTTCGTAGAATGAGTTTGGGAGTATTCCATCCTTTCCTGTGCTCTGCAATACCTTTAGCAGTAGTGGTGTTAACTCTTCTCAGAAAGTTTGGTAGAATTCTTCAGTGAAGCCATCTGGGCCAGGGCTTTTTTTGTTGGCAGTTTTTTAATTACGTTTTCAATCTCCTTTTGTTACAGGTTTATTTAGTTATTCTACCTCTGTTTGTGTTAGTTTAGGTAGGTAGTGAGTTTCTAGAAATTTGTCTATTTCCTCTAGAGTTTCAAATTTGTTCGAGTACAGTTTTTCATAGTATTCTGTTATGATTCTTTTACTTTCAGTTGGGTCTGTTGTGGTATTACCCATCTCATTTTTTATATGGGTTATTTGCTTCTTCTCCTGTTTTTCTTTTGTCAGTTTGGCCAGTGGTGTATCAATTTTGTTGATCTTTTCAAACAACCAGCTTTTGGTCTTGTTGTTAACTCTTTCAGTTGTTTTTCTATTCTCTATTTCATTTAATTCTGCTCTAATTCTTATTATTTCTTTTCTTCTGGTGCCCGAGGGCTTCTTTTGCTGCTCTCTTTCTACTTGTTCGAGTCGTAGGGTTAATGTTTTGATTTTGGCCCTTTCTTCTTTTTGGTTGTGTGCATTTATTGCTATAAACTGACTTCTAAGCACTGCTTTTGCTGTGTCCCAAAGGTTCTGGTAGGATATGTTTTCATTCTTGTTTGATTCTATGAATTTCTTTATTCCATCCTTAATTTCTTCTATAAGCCAGTAGTTTTTGAGCAAGGTGTTGTTCAGTTTCCATGTGTTTGATTTTTTTTCCTTGCTTTTTTTGTTACTGATTTCTACTTTTATGGCTTTATGGTCAGAAAAGATGCTTTGTAATATTTTGATGCTTTGGATTTTGTTAAGGCTTGCTCTATGGCCTAATATGTAGTCTATTCCGGAGAATGTTCCATGTGCGTTGGAAAAGAAAGTATACTTGGCTGCTGTTGGGTGGAGTGTTTGGTACATGTCTATGAGATCAAGTTGGTTGATTGTATGTAGCATTTAGATCTTCCATGTCTTCTTTGCTGAGCTTCTTTCTGGGTGTTCTGTCCTTCACTGAAAGTGGTGTGTTGAAGTCTCCTACTATTATTGTAGGGCTGTCTCTCTTTTCAGTGCTGTTAGAGTTTGTTTTATGTATTTTGGAGCCCTGTTGTTGGGTGCATAAATATTTATTATAGTTACGTCCTCCTGTTGTTTTGACCCTTTAATCATTCTATAGTGTCCTTCCTTATCCTTTATGGTGGATTTTACTTTAAAGTCTATTTTGTCAGATATTAATATTGCCACTCCGGCTGTTTTTTGAGTGTTGTTTGCTTATACATTTTATTCCATCCTTTAAGTTTTAGTTTGTGTCTTTAAGTCTAAAGTGTGTCTCTTGTAGGCAGCATGTAGACAGGTCATGTTTTTTTTATCCAGTCTGCCACTTTCTGTGTTTTTATTGGTGCATTTAATTCATTTACATTCAGTGTAATTATTGATAGATATGAGTTTAGTGCTGTCATTTTGATGTCTTTTTTGTGTGTTGTTGAGAGTTTCTTTGTTCCACTTAATTTTCTGTGCTGAATCATTTTTTTTTTTCCATCTTTTTCATTGTTGTTGATTTTGTATTTGCTGAGTCTTTATATTTTTCTTGTTTTTTATTTTGACATGTAGGATTGTTAGTTTCCTTTGTGGTTACCTTAATATTTACCCCTATTTTTCTAAGTTTAAACCAGTCTTTTATTTCTTTATATTGCCTTGACTTCCTCTCCATATGGAAAACCTATGTCTACATTTTTTAGTCCCTCCTTTTTGTTTTAATGTTGTCATCTTTTACATATTGACATCTCTGTTTCCCTATTTTCAGTTTTTTAGCTTTGATTTGTTTTTTTGTCTTCCCTATTAGAGTTGATATCTGATTACTCTGCCCTGTGTTCTGTTCTTGGGTTGTTATCTGATGTTATTGATTTTCTAACTAGAGGACTCCCTTTAGTATTTCTTGTCATTTTGGTTTGGTTTTTTGCAAATTCCCTAAACTTCTGTTTATCTGAAAATGGCCTAATTTTGCCATCATATTGAGAGAGAGTTTTGTTGAATATATAATTCTTGGCTGGCAGTTTTTTTCCCTCAAGGGTTTATATTTGTCATCCCATTGCCTTCTTGCCTGCATGGTTTCTGCTGAGTAGTCCGAGCTTAGTCTTATTGAGTCTCCTTTGTAGATGACTTTTTGTTTGTCCCTAGCCCCTCTTAAAATTTTCTGTCTTTGGTTTTGGCAAGTTTGATTATAATATGTCTTGGTAACTTTCTTTTGGGATCTGCCTCATGTGGGTTTTGATTAGCATCTTGGGTAGATATCTTCTTATCTTTCACGACAACTCACTTTTTGAAATCAGATTTATTTTCTGAGAAAAAGAAAAATCTGCCCTAAGCTTTGGAGAGAGAAAAGATTTGGACGCTGGCAAGCTGGTGGCAGCTAGATGTTGTAGTCATAGTAATACAGTTCCTTATGTTTGTGTTGTGCTTCACAGCCCCGTGAGACAGGCAGAGTAGATTTTACTGTCTCCCTTGTAAAGAGGTTGCCATTAAGACTCAGAGAGGTTAAGGGTCTTAACTGAGGCAACAGACCCTGGTTCTGAGCCCATATTAAGCTACTGTTCTGGAAACCCTGGTGGCGTAGTGGTTAAGTGCTGTGGCTGCGAACCAAAAGGTCGGCAGTTCAAATCCACCAGGCACTCCTTGGGAACTCTATGGGGCAGCTCTACTCTGTGTAGTAGGGTGGCTATGAGTTGGAAACACCTCAAGGGCAATGAGTTTGGTTTTTTGTTTTTGTTTGTTTTCAGCAGGCTGGTAGGTTGCTTCTGGAGTTTGTAGTTCTTAAACAGGACAGTCCCTTTTCCCTTTGGTAGATTGCCTAATTTTGGAAACAATGCTGGCTCTTCTCTAGCACTGTGAAGTTTGGAATTTTTTTTTACATTTGGGGAACTTATATTTGGTGCCTCAAATTTTGCTTTCTTCCTCCTACAGTCTACATACATTCTAGCATCTAATATACCATGCCAGTGGGTCTCTTTCGTAATATTTCATGTAATATAATCTAAAAATAAGATATCGAGTGATGCTCAGGTTGTCTGTTGATTCCATAAATGTGTTTAGTTTGAAGAATTCTTTGTTTTTATACCTTTGGGTTAGTTTTTTTTCTAGGGAATATTAGGAAAGCTCCTTTTGATTTTTGTTTTGTTTTTTAAATTACTAGCTTATGAAGATCTTCGGTCAAATATATAAAATCAGTAATATTATGGTTCATTAGTATTACAAGAAATATACTAGAAATCTGAATGAAAAAAAGAAAAGTAATTGACCTCAAATTTCATCATCTGACAAATCAAACTATTGTAATTTTTGTGTCCTTTTTTTGTCTTTATCCGTATATAATTTTATATGGGAAAACAGATTTTTAAAAAATTACTAATGACAGATTATTTGAAAGAATTAAACAAAAGCCTGTTGCCTTTTTTTTGGACTTGAATCAAAAGGCAAAGCATAATAGTTACTTCAGTGTATGTACATTTTCCAAATAACTGGAAAAAAAGAAGGTTCTAGAAATTATCAGTTGGATACATAATTCACGAGCAGTACTTAGGAATATGATAGAACAAAACTAAAAATGTGATTGGGCCCTCAAAAGAATGTTTAATATGAAGAACACCAAAGGAACAAGGGAAATATTAGCCCAAGAGACAAAAGGGCCATATAAACCAGACTCCATCAGCCTAAGATCAGAAGAACTAGATGGTGCCCAGCTACCACCAATGACTACTCTGACAGGGGACACAACAGAGTCCCTGACGGAGCAGGAGAAAAGGGGGGTGCAGAACTCAAATTCTAGAAAAAATATCAGACTTAATGGTCTGACTGAGGCTAGAGGAACCCCAGAAGACATGGCCCCCAGACGCTCTGTTAACCCAGAACTGAAACCATTCCCAAAGCTAACTCTTCAGACAAAGAATAGACTGGACTATAAGACATAAAATGATACTCATTAAGAGTGGGCTTCTTAGTTCAAGTAGATACACAAAACTAAATGGGCAGCTCCTGTCCAGGGGCGGGATGAGAAAGCAGAAAGGGATAGGAGCTGGCTGAATGGACTCGGGAAACCTGGGGTGGAAAGGGGGAGTGTGCTGTCACATTACAGGGATTGCAACTAGGGTCACATAACAATATGTGTATGAATTTTTGTTTGAGAAATTAACTTGAGCCATGAACTTTAATCTAAAGCCCAATTGAAAAAAAAAGAGGTGGGAGAAAAAAAAAGAAAAGAAAAGAAAAAGAAAAAAAGAAAAAAAAAGAGGTGGAAGGAAGAATGCTTAATATAGAAAATTGTAATGTTTAAAACTTTTCACATCACCATTTGTCTTAATTTATGATGAAGTTTACTGGTCTTGTGCTTCCCTTGGGTATAGTTCTAGAAGTCCTCCCATATGGCATAACCAAAAAGGGAGAACAAGGAAGAGGGAATGCATGAAAATATATACAGACATAGATATTTTGTGTGTATATGTATGTATGTGTGTATACATATGTATGTATACATATATATTTAAATGAATGATTTTTTTTTCGACCTGTCCTTGAAGGTGACAGGTTACATTTTCAATGGTATTAGCATTTTAAGAGAAGAGCTGATTAACCCAAATCAGTCTCTGATTGGTAGGCCAATTTTTTTATTTTTTCTTTTGAATTGTGTATTGTGTATAAGTTTACAGAGCAAATTAGTTTCCCATTCGATAGTTTGTACATGAAGTGTTCCATGACATTGGCTGCACTCTCCTCCCCACAGTGTGTCCTCACTCTCCCCATTTCAGCCCTGGGTTCCCTGTTTCCTCTCACCCTGATTTTCTACCCCTTCCTGCCTTCGCATGTTTGCTTTTGGGCAAATATTGCGGTTTTGATCTTGTATAATTGATTGTTCTAAGGGGCACATTCCTCTCTGGTGGTGGTGTTTATTTTATGGACTTGTCTATTGTTTAGCTGGAAGGTGTTTCTCTGGGAATGGCTTCAGTTCCGGATCAGAAGGGTGTCTTAGGGCCATAGTCTCAGGGGTTGAATATTTCTTTTCTGAAGAAATCAAACATTATAGCTACAGCTGAAGTCCCCTCTGTACCTTTCCCCAGTCCCATTGCCTCTTTCTCCCCCAGAAGAAACCATTGACATGACTTTACTGTGCCCTATCATCCATTTTTAAGTACTTTTTCTACCTAAGCTTGTATCTGCAAACAACATATAGTGCTGTTTTGTGTTTTAAATTTTCCATTAAATATTACATTGCATGTACTTCTGCAACTTAACTCTTTTCATTCAGCTTTATATTTCTGAGAGAAAACATACATACATATCTTAATTAGACAAATTATTTTTTAAAAGGTGCTGCATGAAAATCCACCACCTTAGTAGTAAAAAGTAACATTTCTGTAAAACTTTACAGTGTGTGTTTTCCCATAACCTCATTTGAGTTTCACAACAACCCTGTGGAGCAGGTATTATTATGAATCCAGTTTAACAGATAAAAGAAATGTAATTCAAGAGGTTCAGGGATTTCTCCAAGGCTAAGTAGGTAACTAGAGGTAGAACCCTGGCTTTTGCAGATTGAAGTTTTTTGTTTTTGTTTTTTAAATTTTGTTGTGTTTTCGGTAAAAGTTAACAGTGCAAATTAGTTAGTCATTCAAAAATTTATACACACAAATTGTTTTGTGACACTGGTTGCAGTCCCCGCATTGCATCAGCACTTTCTCCCTTTGCTTTTCCACCAGGTTCCATTCATCCAGTTTTCCTGTCCCTTCCTGCCTTCTCGTCTTTGCTTTTGGGCAAGTGTTGCCCATTTGGTCTCGTATACTTGATTGAACTAAGAAGCACATTCCTCACTTGTGTCATTGTTTGTTTTATAGGCCTGTCTAACATTTGGCTGAAAGGTGGACTTCGGGAGTGGTTTTAGTTCTGACTTAGCAGGGGGGAAGATATTTTTGATTTGGCAGCCCCGATTGAAAGTAAAATAATATCGAATATGCTTGAGTGTGCACTGTTTACCTTGCCCCTGTCTCCAGTCTGTGGGAAGTAGGTCAGTACCTCCTAGGCCTCTGTAAAGCAGAGTTAACTGTTTATGGAACAGACCATGTTGGCATAACATATAAGTAATATTTAAAATCACTAAGTGTATAGCTTACATGATAAGGGTATTTTGCAAGTGTTTTAGCATTTTATTTGCTTTTATATTATTTTCTGCCTTTTACAAATACATGCTTTTATTATTTTTCATTTTAACAGTATAAAAATTTTACATTTAATCTTACAAATTAAATGTGCAAATATGTGAGGTGAAGGAAGGTTTTTTTGCTTGGGCTGTTAGGATGCTTTGTGCTAACATCAGAAATATACAAAAAGAAGAACAAGATTTGCAAGAGAGAATGATTTAGTTTGGGTCATGTTTTGTAAGTATCTGTTTCTTGTTTCCTTCAGCTAGTTTGTAAGCCCCTGGCGGGCAGCAAATCTGATTTATTTCCTTTTATCTCCAAGTGCTCGATGTTATGTAAACTATAAATAATAAATACATATTTACTTAATGAATAAAGGGGAAAAAGCTTAACTGTGGACTGAACCTGGAAACAACAGTTTCAATACTTAAGGAAATTTTTGCATCATGTATTAATTAGTGAAAAAAATAGAAAAGAACAGTTAGAAGTTATATAGTGATTTTCTTATATAGCTACTACTATTTTTCAAACATTTCTGTTATGGTTAAAGAAGGGGTAATCTTCAAAGATAGAAATTAGCCAATTCATTAGTTTGGGGGCATTGTTTGGCTTACATTGTATTACATTGTAAAGTGAAGTCATTTGTACCCTAGTATAATTTAAAGATTGCACTGAGCACTAATAGCCATAATAAACAAATATTTCAGTTACTTGGTATTTAAATAAAAAATCTACTTGGTGACAATCCAGGATTTGCCTGTTTATAAGGGTTATGTGGGTACTCTTTTAGGAGGTTCTAACTTTTCTTGGTTTGTAAGTATATTTTCACCATAACTGTCAGTAAATCTTCTTCTTTATAATGAGCTGAAGATATGACTTAATTAGTAAAACCGGTTGAGTTAGATTACAGGTAGTTGTAGTTGTTGCCCATCACCATAATTTTTGTGGTAAGTAGGTGACTTCTGTATACTCCTTCAGGTGTCCCAAGTAGATACCATCTTCGAATGTTTACTGGAGCACGAGGAACAAGTCTTGAAGGATACATCATTGGAATCTGTTGAATGGGCTGAGATGGTGATCAATGTGAATAATATCCTGAAGGTACAAAAATATAGTGATGATTTCAGCAAATCAAAGCCTAGGATAGAAAAGAAAGAAAGTGACTTCCATATTCCTATTTTGCACACCAATAATGTGTAAGGTTTTAGGTGTTTG
Organism: Trichechus manatus latirostris; assembly: GCF_000243295.1. Taxonomy (NCBI): domain Eukaryota; kingdom Metazoa; phylum Chordata; class Mammalia; order Sirenia; family Trichechidae; genus Trichechus; species Trichechus manatus. The sequence continues at coordinate 7,742,233 of NW_004444053.1, forward strand.
TTAACTCCAAAAAGTTGGAAAAATATCATTTTATTAATCACTTAACAAATATTTTGAGTGTTTGTCTTGTGCATGTAAATAAGTGTCTATAGTCTTGAGTTTCTTTTTGGTAGAATAAACCTTTTATTTGCAAATGTATTAATGTAACTGTCTAAATATTTTTCATTTCTATTTTTTTTAATTGTTTGTAAAAGCTTGCTACTTATATTATTGATTTGGTGAATAAAACCAGTAATGTTGGATGCCATTGAGTCAGTTCTGACTCATTGTGACCCAAGTGACAGAGTTCTTGGCTGTAATCTTTAAGGAAACAGATTGCCAGTTTTTTTCCCACGGAGCAGCTGGGTGTGTTCCAACTGCCAGCCTTTCAGTTAGTGGCCAAGTGCTTAACCATTGCGCCACCAGGGCTCCAAAACTAGTATTAGTTTTCCAAAATTGAACATAAATTATGGAGTAAAACAGATTTTAAATGCAAGAAGCACCAAAAAGGAATCTTACAGACCTATGCCGAGTATTTTTTCATATTAACAGACTTTGATATTTCAAATAGTCTTCAGAAATACTATGATTCATCACTTTCTGCATGTGATAACACATTTCTTTTTTTTTCCCCCAGGATATGTTGCAGGCTGCTAGTCATTATCGTCAAAATAGAAGCTCCTTGTATAGAAGAGAAGAATCCCTAGGAAAAGAACCTGAATATGTTCCGTGGACAGGTGAGATTGCAAGCATTGAGCTCATATACACTAATTTACTAACAATTCCTCCAAATATATTTCTAATGAGCCATCATTTTTGGATGCTTATATTACTCCCCTAATGAAAGTTTCTAAATGAAATGAAAAATAACATATGCTATCTCCAAAAAATGAACTCTTGTCAAAATCGCTTTATACCTTTCGAGTCGTTTATAGATCTCTGTAATTTGTTTATTTGACTGGTACTTCTTATGCTTCTAATAGGTTTTAGTATAAATAGTTACTCATAGACGTAAGTTCTGGCCCTGGAGATAATTGACTATATTTTATGTTTATTTAATACAAGAAAATGGAAGTAGAGTAGTATGAAAGGAATTTAGAAGAAAGAAGGATCAAGTTTACCTGGCTTTGCTGAGGACATCTTCATAGAGAAGGTGGGGTCGGAGCAGGACATAGATAACAATGGAACATCTGTTTGATCTGTTTTTCAAGGAGTGGTGAAGTGGCATAATTTTTAGGTGAGTGCTCTTCCCTTAAGCCATTATAGAACGTTAATTTACTATATTATCTTGTGTGATTTCACAGCAACGAGTGGTCCCTCTGGCATTCGAACAGCAATAGTACGCCAGCATGGGATTGTCCTGAAGATGATTTATCCTCAAGCGGACAGCACCCTCCGAAACATTCTGACAGAACAGCTGGTAGCACTTGTTGATTGCTTCTTGGATGGTTATGTTTCTCAGCTTAAGTCTCTGGACAAATCCAGTGATCAAGAAAGATACAACAATCTGGAAATGGAATACCTGCAGAAAAGAACAGATCTCTTATCTCCTCTTCGTAAGTGTGATATTTAGTGAGGCCTCGCTGGGATTTGGAATCAACTGGACAACAACTGAGGTTTTTTTTTTGATAGATCTTTGAGGGATCTCTGGGTGGTGCAAACAGGTAACACACCTGGCTCCTAACTGAAGGATTGGAGGTTTGAGTCCACCCAGAGGAACCTCGGAAGAAAGCTCTGGTGATCTACTTCCGAAAATTCAGCCATTGAAAACCCTGTGTAGCACATTTCTACTCTGACGCACATGGGTTGCCATGAGTGGGAATCGAGGGTAAATGGAACTAACTAACAGGTTTTTTAACTTGCAGAATGGATGAAGGAGTCAGATAGTTAATGCCGCTTATTCAGTGTAGAATCATTAATTTAACTGTAACCAAGGATTTAAGGTAAAGCAAATATGTACAGCTTTCTGTGTTCATTTATTCAATCTTTTTTCAGGTCCATGTACCATTCAACCTTTTTCTAGGTAGACTGTTGTAGAAGATGCTGAAGATGATTTAAAAATGAATAAATTAACATGTGAAGACTGCCCTCAAAGAGCTTATCTCAAAAGGCAAACCAGACCTTACATGAATAACTAGACTGCAAAGTAGAGTTCGATAAGGGCTGTTAGAGAGGTACAGAAAAAATATTATGGTGGGCAGTAAAGGACAGATTATTTTCGAGGCTAGGATTAGGCAAAGTAACTTGTTTTGCTAGCACATGAAAGAAGGAAGTAGCATTTTGGTAGACAGTGGTGAAACAAGAAACTGAATTTTCATCTTTAATGAGTTTATGTGGGTTATGACACTAACTACCAGTAAGTGAAAAGGTTTCCATTCCATTAATTATTTTTAGTATATAATATGAATAAAGGTACAGCTTTAATTTCTTTTTATTACACAGCTTAAGTTTTTGCTAACAGTATTTTTTTCACATCTTTTCTCATTTCCATAGTTACATTAGGCCAGCACCAGTGGGCTGCTTCTTTAGCAGAGAAATACTGTGACTTTGATATCTTGGTGCAGATGTGTGAGCAAACTGACAACCAGACTAGACTACAGAGATACATGACCCAGTTTGCTGATCAGGTAACAAATATTGAATATTTAGGCAGTAGATTCTGTAGTAAGGCTCTAACATTTCAAATCTATAATTGAAGTTTTAATTTCTTAGTGCTGCTGTGACAAATACCAGAAATGGGTGGCTTTAACAAACAGGAATTTACTTTCTCACAGTTTAGGAGGCTGTAAGTCTGAATACAGGGCACTGGCTCTAGGGGAAGGCTCTCTCTCTGTCAGCTTTTTTCAGCTTCTGTTCCTGGGCTCCTTGGCTGTCTTCATCTGGTGTGGCATCTGTCTTCCCCGTCTGTGCTTCCTTCCTTGTCCTTAATCTGCTCTTTTACATCTCACAGAAGATTGGCTTAAGATACACTGTTAAGATACACTGTTAGGGTCTTATTAACATAACAAAGTCCTATTACCAAATAGGATTATGTCCACAGGTGTAGGAGTTTAGGATTTATAGCAAGTGTCTGTGGGGACACAATTCAATCTATAACAGGAATATAATACAATCCTTTTGTAGTTGTAATCCTTTTAATAAGATACTAATTTGTGTGTTATGTTTCTTTGTAAATTGTAAAACTATTCATTGTACTGTATATAAATATTACTGAAAGATTCTTTTGACCTTTGAAAAGTATGTTAAAACTTTCGTTTCTGTTCTTATATTTTCATTTGTAATAAAAGTACTTAAGTGCATGACTATTGGTAGAGTTTTAAAGATTTGAACAGAAGATACTTAGGAACATAGGAATACTACTCTCAGAGATCTCAGATTTACATACACCTAAGGTTCCTGTTTTCCTCGGGTCTGATATCATGTTTCCTGTTCTTAAAAAAGTTCACGTTATGACATTGTGGAGGTAAATTTACGTTGGTCATTAAACCAGTTTACTCAGTTGATTTTCACATAAAACTCATTTTTTTATTGTTAGTACCATCAAGTCGATTCCAACTCATAGAGACCCTATAGGACAGAGTAAAACTGCCCCCTAGAGTTTCCTAGGCTATAACCCTTATGGGAGCAGTTTACCAGGTCTTTTCTCCCAAAGCAGTGACTGGTCAGTTTGAACCGCCGACTTTTCGGTTAGCAGCCAAGCGCTTAACCATTTTGCTACCAGGGCTCCTCTTTTTTTTTCCTTTTTATAAAAGTGACATTATTTGAGAATTGAGAAAATCCCTATAAACAAACAAACAAGATAAAAATCACCCAAATTCCATTACCCCGAGATAACTTTTTTTAACATTTGGTTTATATTCTTTCAGTCTTTTTTACTCGATGTTATTACAAATGAACATATTTTGGCAACTGCTTTTTTCACTTAATATATCATAAACATTTGTCCATATCATTAAATATTCTATAGCAACATTTTTAATGGTGTTATATTTCATTGACTGCTTATAACTTATTTGATCAGTGCCCATTGTTGGACATGATGTATCTAGTATACACCATTGCTAAAGTAAATACATTTGCACAGATCATGAGTTTTTAATTTTTTAAAATAGATTCTAGCTCTGCTGACATTTTCCATTTATCCATTTTTGCTTTGTCTCTTTTTTTTTTTCCTAAATTTTCTTTAGCATACTTAGTAGCTATTTTAAAGTCCTTTTGTACTAACCCCAAATATGATCATTCCTGAGCCTGCTTCTTTTGCCCACTTTTTGATTATTAGTCATATTTTCTGCTGGTATCTTATAGTATTTTAAATGATATTCTGGACATTGTGTATAAAAGAACACATGACAATTGATGTTACTTTTCTCTTGGGAGGGTTTTCATCTTCCTCTTTTAGGTCAAAAAGGTGAGAGTCAGATCATTCAATCCAGTCAGAAACAGGCGGGCCAGGCCTTGGTTGCAGTTTTGTTACGTTTATTTTATTTTTGGTTTCAGAAGTATCGGAAAGAAAGACTGATGTTTGTTGCAGAATGCCATGTTTAGTGGAAAAATCTAATCTCCAGTGCTGTGAGACTGCAGGACGTCTTACTCTTGCTTCCCAGCCCGGCCTTGGCACCACCCCAGCATTCACAGACATTACAAGGGGAAAATTGACTGGGCCTTTAAGGCCCTTCTAGGTTCTACTTTATCATCTAGTTCAGAATTCTACCCCTGAGAATATGGAAGTTAGAGTCTCAGCATTGTGACTATCAGTTTCCATGATGATGGAGATGTTCTATATATGCGCTGTCGAAAATGGTAGCTACTAGCCACAGGTGGCTGTTAAACAACTTAACCACTGAAATGTGGCTAGTGTGACTGAGGAACTGAATTTTTAACTTAAAAGAATTTAAGTTTAAACAGCTACATGTGGCCAGTGGCTACCATGGTGATCATTGATCTTGAGCAAGACATCCTTTCTAAATCTGAATTTACTCATTTGTCAAATGAGGTGATTGAATTAGGTAATCTTTGAGGACCCTTCCTAATTAAATCCTGCAATATAGGAAATTAGTGTTTAAAACAAGATTGCTATTTTGGAGCCTAAGACCTTTGGAAGAAATTACTATTTTAGTATCAGAAATGGATTTTTAAAACCATATTACTAAATATTAATGGATTCTTGTCTCTGTTGTTTGTAGAATTTTTCAGACTTTCTCTTCCGTTGGTATCTGGAGAAAGGAAAGCGAGGCAAACTGTTATCTCAGCCCATTTCACAGCATGGACAGCTGGCGAGCTTTTTGCAAGCCCATGAACATCTCAGCTGGTTACATGAAATTAATAGCGAAGAATTAGAAAAGGTAAAGAAGGATTTAGTTATATGGAGCAGATTTATGCCATTGTTATTTAGTTTTAATTAGTTTTTAGTTATTATACTACTACTATAGTTTATTTAAAATATGTACCTTTTTCCCATTCTCTCATATAATTAAAACAAATATTCTTTTCAATTTATGGTGGTTATTATCATTCCTTCTGATATCTCAGTTATAAATATATAGTCCATTCTGATATGACTACTGTTACAGTAAAATAAAGCACAAAATTTTTACTGATGTGTAAGTAACAGTCATTGACTGTTTTTTATAATGAGTATTATAATAAAAATGGTCATATTATGAGTAAAAACAGCACACAAATTAATTTTGAAGTTTGTTCTTGGCAGGAAGTTGAATATATAAATTGTTATAGAGCAAATTTTTTATATATGTCTCTTTTCCTAATAATTAATTGTATGGTTGGGATTTTATTTTGTAATTACCCTCAGTGTTGTAGCACTGATAAGTTTTTAGGTTTGCTAACTATTGAATTGATTTTCATTGATATAGCTTGGGGTGGGGGAAGTAGTTTGGGATGTACTTAACCTTTATTTCAACTTGAACTAGTACCCAGAATCTTACCACAGTTTTCATATTTTGTTTACTGTAGGCTCATGCAACACTTCTAGGTTTGGCAAATATGGAAACTCGTTACTTTGCAAAGAAGAAAACGCTTCTTGGCTTGAGTAAATTAGCTGCATTAGCTTCAGACTTTTCAGAAGATATACTTCAAGAAAAAATTGAAGGTAAAGAAAAGACTTTGAACAAGAAAACCTACAAATCTGTCGTGCTGTCATTTAATGGTATCAGAAACAGTACTTATCTCTACTTTAAGAGGAATGCTTTTTTATTCAATTTCTATATAAAATTAGTTACATACTTGGAATCCTTTTTTAGAGAAAAGTAATTTGTATTTTAAATAAGAATTCCTAAAGAACAAGTTCAAATAATTTTGAACAGAGTATTCTGATTAAACATCCTTAGTGGCACATATTCTAAAGACAGAAAGTACTGCAAAGAAATCTTGAAGTTTATTCATCGAATTTGTTGTAGGTAGTGATATTGGTATAGTAATTCTGCAAATATTCTGTATATACTGTAGATAGAGAAAATTATTAAATATGTTGTTATTTTTGAGAACCAAGAAGAAGAGATACAATTAGAGAAGGAAGATAGACAGAATCCTGTTTTATTGCATTTGAATTGGAGATACCAGAATGGAATCATGATTTTTAAAAAATTACATTTCTGGGTTCTGTCCACTGAAAGGACCTAAAAGTAATGAGACCCCAGTAGCGTGAGTATACCTAGTCCCATATTTTGGTTTCTAATGACCATTCTCCACTAAGAGGAAATTAGGGCTTGTTGGAAAAATTATCATGGAGAGTGTCATGGATTGAATTACGTCCCACCAAAAATGTGTGTATCAATTTGGCTGGGCCATGACTCCTGGTATTGTGTGATTTTCCTATATGTTGTAAATCCTGCCTCTGTGATGTTAATGAGGGAGGATGGCCAGCAATTGTGTTAGTAAGGCAGGACTCAGTCTACAAGATTGGATTGTATCCTGAGGCAGTGTCTTGAGATATAAAAGACAGAAGTGAGCAGAGAGACAGGGGAACCTCATACCATCAAGAAAGCAGTGCTGTGAGCAGAGCGCGTCTTTTGGACCGGGGTCCCTGGGCAGAGAAGCTCAGAGTCTGGGGGAACACTGAAGAGAAGAAGGAAGACAGAAAAAGCCTTCCCCTGGAGCTGATGCCGTAAATTTGGACTTTGAGCCTACTTTGACTGTGAGGAAATAAATTTCTCTTTGTTAAAGCCATCCACTTGTTGTATTTCTGTTGGAGCAGCACTAGGTGACTAAGACAGAGAGTCTTATTGGACCAGAAAGCAAGGTTAATGGAGATGTCATAAGGATACAGAGCTTTGAACGGCTCCCACTGGCCAAGTTTGGAGCTAATATGAACATCAAAAAGAATGATGGTAAAGGATTATAATTCACAGTTTAAAAAACATCCATGAATCCAGTGATACCCACAGGGGAAGGAGGCAGTGAAATGCTTCTTTACAGAAATAAAGGAAGAATGATACACTTAGGAAATTGCCATTGTGCAACCACAGTGAATAACTGGTCATCAAAGGATGCTAAAGGTTTCAAAGGTTAGGGGAACAGGCCATTCAAAGGTTTTCAAAGTACCATTATGCAGATAACTTCGTAAGTACCCAGATCTGACAGATACCAACAAGGAGACAAACACGGTATGCACTTCCTGATGTGGTGTAATGTGGCTGTCTAACATCACCTATGTGGTATTTTTGCCAAAATATGCAACCCAGATCTAATCATGAGAAAACAAATCAGACATATCCTGATTGTGGAACATTTTACAGTGCAATTGGCCGAGACGCATCAACATGAAAGAAAAAGCAGGGAGGGTCCTGTTTTAGATGAAAGGAGCTGAAAGCGTCATGCATTGTGAGATTCTTGATTGGATTCTAGATCACCCCCCAAATAACCAAACTACTCTAACAGACCTTTTGGGGACCACTGGAGAAATTTGAACATACTTAATAGTAAATGATGTTTAAATTGATGTTAAATTCCTTAGGTCCGATATTGATACTGTGGGTGACTGTTCTTGTTCTTAGGAGATACACGCTAAAGTGTTTAGAAGTGAGATATCATGATGTTTGCAACTTTCATGTGATTTGGGGGAGAAAACCTATCTATATATAAAGATAGGGAAATAAAGCAGAGGTGGCAGAATGTTAGCAGGAGGTGACTAGGCAGAGGGTATAGAGTGTACATTGTATTCTTTAAATTTTTCAGTAGGTTTGGAATTTTTCAAAATAAAAATTATAGGGGGGAATCTCAGCTATGTGATCAGGGGTAAAATGTATGCAGATAGGGATATTTGGTCGAATGGCTTAGCCACAAAGAATCCAGCCTCTGAAGTCTACGTTCAAATTATACTGCTGTCATTTTTCTTCCCTCTGAGGGAGTGGGTGTGGTAAAAAGAATTTGGACAGATATTAGACAGATCTGGTTTCAGATCTTTTCTCCAGAACTTACTAGCTTTGTGACCTTGGGTAGCTGAATTACCCTCCTGAGCCTCAGTTTTCTCATCTATAAAATGGGTAGTTGTAAGGATTGGCAACACTGTGTGTTCATTGAAAAGGCTTACACATAGTAAGTACTCAATAAATCATAGATACTAGCATTTAAATTTTATTATTAAAATTATGTATTACTGCTTAGGAGAATCTTCCTTCAATCTCTTATATTTAATAACTGGGTAGTGCTTATTGTTTTAGAGAAATGTGTATATATTCTGTAGGGTTGGCTGATAGTCTGAGAGAAGAAGTCGTATTTTTTAAATTTTACTATAAATATTTTATTTTATTGTTGTGCTCTAAGTGAAAGTTTACAATTCAAGAAGTTAGTCTCTCATACAAAAATTTATACATACGTTGTTATGTGACTCTGATTGCTCTCCCTATACTGTGACAGCACATTCCTTCTTTCTACCCCTGATTTCCCATGTCCATTCAACCAGCTCCTGACCTTCTCTGTCTTCTCATCTCACCTCTGGACAGGAGCTGCCGATTTAGTCTCCTGTATCTACTTGAGCTAAGTCTTAGTACACTCTTCACAAGTATCATTTTATGTCCCATAGTCATCCAGTCTAATCTTTGTCTGAAGAGTTGGCCTCGGGTATGGTTTTTAGTGCTGGGTTAACAGGGAGTTTGGGGGCCACGCTTTCTGTGGTTCCTCCAGTCTCAGACCTTTAAGTCTGGTCTTTTTACTAGAATTTGAGTTCTGCATCCAACTTTTCTCCTGCTCCAACAGGGACTCTCTGTTGTGTTCCCTGTCAGGGCAGTCATTGGTGGTAGCCAGGCACCATCTAGTTCTTCTGGTCTCAGGCTGTTGCAGGCTGTGGCCCTTTCTGTCTCTTGGGCTAATGCTTTCCTTGTGACTTGTGACTTTGGTGTTCTTCATTCTCCTTTACTCCAGGTAGGTTGGGACCAATTGATGCATCTTAGATGGCCGCTCGCTAGTTTTTAAGACCCCAGATGCCATTCACCAAAGTGGGATGCAGAACATTTTCTTAATAAACTTTGTTATGCCAGTTGACCCAGATGTCCTCTGAAAGCATGGTCCCCAGACCTCCGCACCTGCTACTCTGTCCCTCGAAGTGTTTGGTTGTATTCAGGATATTCTTAGCTTTGGTTTAGTCCCATTGTGGTGACTCCCCCTGTAGTGTGTGCTGTCCTTCCCTTCACCCAAGATAATTCTTGTCTACTATCTCATTAGTAAATACCCCTCTCCCTCCTTCCCCACCCTCGTACCCATCAAAGAATGTTTTCTTCTGTGTTTAAACCTTTTCTTGAGTTCTTACAATAGTGGCCTTATACAGTGTTTGTCCTTTTGCAACTGACTAATTTCACTCAGCATAATGCCTTCTAGATTCCTCCATGTTATGACTCACAGATTCATCGTTGTTCTTTATCGTTGCATAGTATTCCATTGTGTGAATTACCATAATTTGTTTATCCATTTGTCCGTTGATGGGCACTTAGGTTGTGTTTTTTGGATTAATGCTAGCCTTGTTGGGATGAGATGGTATCTCATTGTAGTTTTGATTTGCATTTATCTAGTGAAAAGCCATATTTTTAATGAAAATATTTTAAAACAAAAATTTTATTATTTTGTCCTTTTTTTCTCCAGATAACTTTGGAACTCTGGGCATCATTTTGCATTGATCACTTCGTAGCTTCTGCTTTGTTAACATAATGGGGATATTTTCAGGTCTCTAATTTCTGTTATGTAATTTCTATTATCACAATATAGCTAATGTTAGGGGGTAAGATTTTTTTCTGTTTTGTTTTGTTATGTAAATAATTCCTTATGGAAATTTTGTAAATTATAGAAAGAACACAGCAAAACAGTAAGTTGTCTATAATCTCACCTCTCCAGAGATAATTACTATCACTGTTTTATGTGTATCATCCCAGTCTGTTTTTCTAGGTACAGAAATGTATGCAGGTGTTTTATTTAATTTTTACAAAATTGGGATCATATGGAATGATACTTCTGTTTTGGTCATTCCATTTTGCTTTAACTTCTGTATTTATGAGCCTGTGTAGCAATTCTCAACACTTCATCCTCTGTAACTCAACACAGTCTCGTGGGCATAGCCAGTTAACGGACTGCAGCCTGGATAGTTGATGGCGATACATGATGTAGAAAGGAAAAGCCCTTGTCATCTCATCCCATAGAGATAACCACTGCTAGTGTAGTGTATGTTCTTCCAGTTTTTATTTTTCCTGTGGTATAGTCATGGTAGCTTTTAAATAGATCATTCTTCTTTTGTGAATGAAACTATACTATAAACCTGGTGCGAGGAAGCACTTCACTGGGTTACCATAATGCAGAACTGAGAGATTGTACATTTGGGGGGTTTTAAGTCATGAAATAGCTGTCTTTACAACTTCTTCAAGCAGTAGAATGTATTTCCTTAGCTATTCTCTCCCCTCCTATTTCTGGTTGCTGTGATAATGCATACGACTTTGATCAAACCATGAATATGTTAACATAATCAGGAATAAACAGAATTAATAGTGGCGTAGTGGTTAAGAGCTCAGCCGCTAACCAAAAGGTTGGCAATCCAAATCCACCAGCTGTTCCTTGGAAACCCTACGGGGCAGTTCTGCTCTATCCTGTAGGGTCACTATGAGTCAGAACTGACTCGATGGCACCTAACAACAACAACAAGATCATTGAATAGTGATGGGATTACCTGTAGAGATGTTCCTTTTTCTTTTTAAATTCAAATTTGTTTTACAACAGAGCAGTAATGAAAGTTACATTGTTCTCATCGATTCATATTTATATTCTCTGTCTCATTTTGAATACTAGAAATGGCTGAACAGGAGCGCTTTCTACTACACCAGGAGACCCTACCTGAACAACTACTAACAGAGAAACAGCTGAATCTCAGTGCAATGCCAGTATTGACTGCACCACAACTCATCAGCGTATGTGTTTTTCAAATTCTTGCACCATTTCTTAGTCTCAGAACATCCTCAGTGCTGTGGGGCCATGTAGTATAGTTTCTAAGAGGAGTTGTCTTTCTACTCCCTACCTTTCTGGTTACTTTCCCCTAGAATAAGTTGTTGGAAGCTGAGAGCAGGAAGCTAATTAGCAGAAAGCAATAGATCAGCGTCTGTCTCCCCGTATGTCTCCACCTATTCCTAAAGATGATTATCCAGGTGACCAGAAGAAATTAGTTGTATTCTGCTTTTCTAGGGTAGGACATACCTGTATATAAAGGTATATATAAATGCATCATTGAGACACTTTATTTCCCAGAATATTACTTTTAAGACTCTTCTCTAAGAATGATATAGTAAACTGGGCTTACATAGCCTGAAGTGCAGTCCTCACTCTTTTCCTCTGCAACCTAACACATTCTTTCCTAAGGGCATAGCTAGATTATGAGCTGCAGCCTAGATAACAGAGTTTTGGTGTTATGTACCCTTTTAGCCTTAACTCTACAACTTTCTCTTCCACTCCAGAAATCATTTCAAATACAAGAATAATGTTGTAGGATTGCCTTAAATTTGCTCTAATTATATTAAAAAGAAAAACAAATAATTCAAAAACTTTAGAACAATAGCCATTATTAGTAATGGATTTCTTATAACTGAGCTTACAGGAGCCTCTCCTGATATACGCCCCCGCAAAAAAAAAAAGCCAAACTCATTTCCTCAAGTCAGTTCTGACTCATAGCAGCTGTACAGGACAGAGTAGAACTGCCCCATAGGGCTTCCAAGGCTGTAATCTTTATGGAATAAGGCTGGCGCATCTTTCTCCCGAGGAGTGGCTGGTGGGTTCAAACCGCTGACCTTTTGGTTAGCAGCCGAGCCCTTAACCACTGCACCACCAGAGGTCCTCCTCTTCTGATATAAAAATTAAAAAAAAGCAAACTTGTTGCCATCAAGTTGATTCTGACTCTTAGCAACCATATAGGACAGAGTAGAACTGTTCCATAGGGTTTCCAGGGAGTAGCTGGTGTATTTGAACTGCCGACCTTCTGGTTAGCAACCAAGCTCTTTAACTACTGCACCACCAGGGGTCCTCCTCTCCTGATATAACATACTTAATTAAATCTAAGCTGCTGTTGATTATGAGGCTCACCTTTATTTTATGATCACTAAGAAGGAAAAAATAGTGCCAATTTTACTGTGACACACATTGGTTTTAAGATACATTCCCGTTTCAGAGACTTTTAACTTTGTGGAGAAAAAGAATGTTTAAAATGATGAAGGTTGTTTTTTAAGTGTTGTAAGACATTGGAAACAATAGCCAGCTTTTTTTTCCCATAATAGTTTGAGTATTGTCTTTGCTGTTAAAGGATCATATGCAGTCTTTTAAAATGAAGTCTGTTGTATTATAAATAGTGGTTGTAAAAGAAAGATAGGAACAATTCAAATTGATATTTTTAATAAAGCAGATATTTTTCTGATCATAAAATTACAGAAAATTTGAAGAATACAGAAATGAATATAGCAATCACCTATAATCTAACCAACCAGGGATAACCATTGTTAACATGTTGATATGTTTTGCTTGTCTTTTAAGTAAACTGTAGACCAGCTGCATACTTCATCATAGATTTCAATTTTAAAAACTATTTTAAAAGGCAGCATTTCAAAAGGTTGATAGCTAGCTTTTAAGTGCAAGGGCAGCAATTTATTTCAAAGATTATGCACCAAAGAATACTAAAATATATATACTATCTTCTTAGTCCTAAGAGTATAAACTTACTGACATTGTAAAAGTATATATACTTGTCACCCTTGAGTATTGCATTAAAAAAAAAAAAATTATATAAGACCAAAGTGTCAACAGCTACTGTCAAGCATAAATGAGAAGGGTGGGGGGCTGGGAGGTTAAATAAATGGAAGTTTCTCTTTCAAACAGAACAGAAATAATGAGACTGTTGACACAGTGTGAAGAATGTAACCAGTGTCGCTGATCATTATGTCTAGAAACTGGAATAGGAACAGGTTTTGCTGTGTGTATTTTCACCCCCCAAAAAATAGGTATATACACACACACGTGTGTGTGTGCGTGTGTATACCAGATTTTGCAAATGAATTACTGATTTAACATATGCATTTTTAAGAATATAGTTTGTTGTGAAGTATGTGGAGTACAATTTTGAAACATGATGCTCTTCTTTACTATGAAGATACCTACAGCTTACTTACTGACTTCTTTTCTCCATTAGTTTCTCCAGTATTGGCTATATGATTACTTAGAATAATTCTGTGCCTTATGTTAACTTGCCATAGCTATATATCTGTGAAGAAAACAGAAGAGCTAATGAGTATGATTTCAAGAAAGCTTTGGACTTGCTGGAATATATTAATGAGGTAAGAAAAATCACTTGAGATGATCTCTGACAAGTATAATACAGGTATGTGCTGCATAACATCTGTACTGGCAACATCCGACCGTATATGTCTGTGGTCTCATAAGGTTATAATAGGGTTCAGAAATCCTGACCAGAGAATGGGACATAGTGGACATACTTTGCTAAGTACTGTAGATCCTATCTGTCTCAATAGCTCTCCAGGTCCTGCGTTAGCCCTGGCCCTTGGGCGGCAGGGGTGGGGGTCTTGGCACCCATCTGCAGCTGCCCATCCCACTGCTCACCTCAGGCAGGGACTGAGCAGACCCCACTGGAGCTGCCTAGGGGAATGCCCGCGAGACTGATGCCTCACTCAGCCAGGGTGCCCTGCGCACGATGCCTGGGCCTAAACTTCGGCCCCTCCCACGGTGGCAGCCATTGAGTGTTTGAGGCTGAGGCAGTGGTGGGAAGGAGGAGCAGGAGGTGAAGGAGAGGCAGGCAGGGCTGGTAGAGTTTAAAGCCCATTGCGGGCTGGGGCGGGGAAGACAGGCAGAGAAAAAGGAAGGGAAGGGAGCCAGCATGCCTGGAGGTGTCCACTGGAAAGTGCATGCTGCATCACTGCGGCTCTCGGAGACCAGGTGGCTCCTGCATAGGACCAGCCTCAGTGGAGCCAGAGTTTTCAGGCAGTCCCTCAGCGTAGCCGTGGTGCAGGTCGTGGGCCGCCTGGTGATTGTCTTGCGCGCCTCTCTATATAATATGGTGTCGGCACAATGTCCAAATCACATAATGTCCTGTTTCGCATGTCACGTACCTGAGTATATATTTTTCTGTAGAACTGAATACATATAAAAGGGGTGGGGGGATGGGAACCTCTTTTAGACAATCATGAAAATTATTAAAGAAAAAAGGCTTTATCACTGGTTTGTCTACCCTTAACTCTTGAAACATGTATTAAAACAAAACAAAAAAAGAACAGTTGCTGTGGAGTCTGTTTTGACTCATGGCGACCCCATGTGTGCAGAGTAGAACTCCATGAGATTTTCACGGCTGTGACCATTTGAGAGCAGATCACCGGGCCTGTCTTCCGAGGTGCCTCTGGGTGGGTTCCAGCCGCCAACCTTTCGGCTAGTAGTGCTTAACTGTTTGTGCCACCCGGGGAGAACAGCTGTCGAGAGAGTCCATTCTTGATGATTTTTACATACTCCTAATGTCTTTTTCCATGCACAAGTAAAAATTCCTGCTTTTCAAAGTCCAGAGGTATTTTGTCTTTTCTGAAGTGATTATGAGTTCTTGAATCTGTATGTTGCTTTGTCAGTTTATTCTTCATAGTGTTCACCCTGAGAGAAGCTGTTTCTCAGCCTTAAAAAGGGATATGGTGAAAATTCTGTAGTTATTTATTATAGTAATTTTGTATAATATGTATAAATATAGTATTGTAATGTATGCTTATACAAATGTAATATAATTGGGCAAATCTGCTGCAAAAGACTTGTTTAAAGTGTTGAAAAGCAAAGATGTCACTTTGAGAACTAAGGTGTGCCTGAGCCAAGCCATGGTATTTTCAGTCACATCATATGCATGTAAAAGCTGGACAATAAATAAGGAGGACCAAAGGCGCATTGACACATTTGAATTACCATGTTGGTGAAGAATATTGTATATACCATGGACTGCCAGAAGAAGAAACAAATCTGTCTTGGAATAAGTACAGCCAGAATGCTCCTTAGAAGCAAGGATGGTGAGACTTCGTCTCACCTACTTTGGACATTATCAGGAGGGATCAGTCCCTGGAGAAGGACATCATGCTTGGTAAAGTAGAGGGTCAGTGAAAAAGAGGAAGACCCTGAGTGAGATGGATTGAC
>NW_004444053.1:7757953-7787097 GCF_000243295.1 Trichechus manatus latirostris
GGAGAAGGACATCATGCTTGGTAAAGTAGAGGGTCAGTGAAAAAGAGGAAGACCCTGAGTGAGATGGATTGACACAGTGGCTGCAACAGTGGGCTCAAACATAGCAATGATTGTGAGGATGGCACAGGATCAGGCAGTGTTTCATTGTGTTGTACGTAAGGTCAGTATGAGTTGGAACTGACTCGATGGCACTTATCTTAGGCCGGGTTCTCTAGAGAAGCAAAACCAATAAAACATATAAATATCTATATGGAGAGATTTGTATCAAGGAAATGGCTTACACAGTTATAGATGCAAGTCCTTGGGTCAGACTGAAGGCTTCTCCCGAGTCATGTAGCCGTGGGCTTGCAAACCCAAGATCTGCAGGTCAGACAGCAGAGCTCTTGCTCACAGGCTGTGAAGACTGACGAATCCCAAGATCAGCAGGCAGGACTGCAGGTAAGCTGCTAGCTCAAGTCCCAAGAACCAAAGGTCAGACAAACAGGAGCCAGCTGCAGGATCCGGCATGAGCAAAAACCCACAAGCCTTGCCAGAGTCTGCCGATTTTGGGTTCAGGCCACACCCTAAGGAAACTAACTCCCTTTCAGCTTATTGACTACTCACAGCAGATCCCATCATGGAAGTGACCACATTATATCAAATCTTATCACGGAAGTGATCACATCATCAGACAACTACGAAACTACATCATAACTGCCAAACCACTGAGAATCATGGCCCAGCCAAGTTGACACACAACCTTAACGATCACAGCACCTAACAACAACAACAGTATAATTTATATATAATGCAATAAAGTAATCTATTAAAGTGGTTTGATAGATTTTAAAAACATAATAAATTGCCTTTTATGTTACCTTGTTTAAAATCTTAATCCTCTCCAGGTTCCTGATAAAATCAGATTATCACAGAGTAATCTGAAACTAATTTACTATTCTTCTGAGTAGTACTAACATCTTAAAGGGAATTGTTTTAGAAATTATAAGCTAAAACAACAATATTTATGCAGAATTAATGAGTTGACACAACTCAATTTTAAGCATGTATTTTTTAAAATTAGAATTTAATGAGGTTTTTTTTTTTTTTGCCTTGAAGGAGGAAGATGTAAATATAAATGATCTAAAACTGGAAATCCTTTGCAAAGCTCTACAGAGAGATAAGTATGTTCTCATGGTGTGAATGTGAGATATGGTGACTTTAGAAGGGACTTTTCTTTAGGAAGATCATTGTGTTATACATTAAATTGTTTCAACCTTGTAATTGTAATGTGTAATATATTACAAAATTTTTAATGGTTGCATTAGTAATCTTAAAGTTTTAATTCAATAATTAAGGACTTAGGGCCACTGGCATAATAAATTACTATTTTTTATTTTTAAATTTAGACTGTCAGTTTGCACAGAAATATATGTTTTTTCTCATTTTCATAGAAGTAGAACCAGTTGTGCCAAAGAAAAAACAAAGCTACTTTTTTAAGAATAAAAAATTATAATTACTTGAGGGTCAGTACTCTCTTCTAAATTACTAAATACCTCTTTTTCACAGTCATCTTGCTAGAGAGGATTTCCATCTACACGGATGGTAATTCTAAGACTCAGTGGCAAAGGAGGATTAACAATAGTCAGTTGTAGGGATGGGCTCTTTCCAGGGAAAGAATTTTAAAGAGATTGTGACTTGACTGCTAGAAGCCTTCCCCTACTCAACAGTTTTTCTTTCTCCTATGGTGTTAAGAAATTGCAGTAGAACTACTTTGACTAAAGCATTTTCTTCTTGCTGTGATCACTCCCAGATAGTTAAAATTGTTAAGTTTGGTCTTAGAGGGCATCCGTGAAGCCTAATGCTGGGCTTACATACTTGATTACTTCTCCATCTCAGTCATACAGAAAGTATGCTGTCAGTTTGACTGGGGTTCCTTCCCCTGGCTTCTTATCTAAACATTTTTAAGGCAATGTGTGGGATACATCCATTTATTACTATAAAGCAGTGGTTCTGTGTGTTTGTATTTTAGTAGTAGATAGTCTCAACTAGATAAAGCAAACTTCTCCTCCCATGTTATGCCTTTAAGTTCAGATACTGGTTGCCATTATACTGTGACTGAAAAACAGAATATGTTATAACACATTGTAACTATTGCCTGTGCTATGAAAGAACATACTCTGGGGTCCATACTAGATTTGTTACTTACTTACAGAATTTTCTTGGGAAAGATACCTCACTACATAGTTTTTGAAATCAAAGAAGTGATTTCATATATATTGGATGAATAGCTACCTCAGTGCAGCATCTTATCTAGTAGAGACTATAAGTGTACCTAACATTTAAAGCTCCCTGTTTAAATTATCTAAAAGAGAGTCACAAAACTCAGATTCTTCACCGACCCCCACCATCAAAACAAAACAACAATAGCAAACAAATTTTTAAAAAAAAATCTGTCTGTGATTTCATTTTCACGTCAATGCTTTTGTTTTGTAGCTGGTCCAGTTCAGATGGTAAAGATGATCCAATTGAACTATCTAAAGACAGTATATTTGTGAAAATCTTACAAAAACTTTTAAAAGATGGTAAGTGGTTTGTTACTATTACAAATTACAGCATCACTCCTCAGAGTTAGAAACCTTAGATTAATTGGATTTGCTGAGATGTCAAATGACAGGGTGGTTTAAGACTAAATAGTATCATACTCAGAATTAGATTTGTTTAAAATAAAACAAAAAATTTTTTCCTTCCTCTGCAATTGGGGAAGTATGTATCAAGGTGAAGTCTTTATCCACCTCTGTCTCTGGGTGACTGCAGCTGGCAAAGTCTGCATGCTGATTCAGGATGCACAAAGAATGCCAGTCAGGATCCACGGGATGTGTACACGTCAGGATCCACGGGAGGGGCACGTGTCAGAAGATCCATGGGAGGTACACGTCAGGACCAATAGGAGGGGCACATGTCAGGATCCATGGGGGTGGCACATGTCAGGATCCACGGGAGGTACACACGTCAGGACCCATGGGAGGGGCACATGTCAGGATCCATGGGAGGTGTCAGGATCCACCGGACGGGCACCTCAGGATCCACGGGAAGCGCATGTCAGGATCCACAGGAGGGGCATGTCAGGATCCACAGGAGGTACACATGTCAGGATCCACGGGACGGGCATCTCAGGATCCACGGGAGGGGCACACGTCAGGATCCATGGGAGGTACACACGTCAGGACCACGGGAAGGGCACATGTCAGGATCCATGGGAAGTGCACGTCAGGATCCATGGGAGGGGCACATGTCAGGGTTCATGGGAGGTACATACGTCAGGATCCACGGGAGGGGCACACATCAGGACCCATGGGAGGTACATATGTCAGGATCCATGGAAGGGGCAAATGTTGGTTGTGACACTGAGAATCTATAGTGGTAGAAGTATTTATTTCCTTTTTTAATTAAGTCTTTTGTGAAGATTAAAAACTGGAAATGAGATATAAAAAGAAATAAGAAGGAAGTACATTTTGCATATGTTTGTACCTATGACAGTGAGCAAAACTCCATTTGCTAATAAAGACACAGATAGGTAAAGAAAATTTTATGGATAAAAAGCTCTCAGGGAAAAGATAAATTTGAGAAGACTTACTTTCACCTCCTTTCATGTTACAGGGAGCTTAATATATGGAGAATGTTACACTAGATATAAGAGATTTTGTAAATTTTATAAATAAAAACTATGACTCATGTTTATTACAGATTATTAGATCAAAATATGTGATGCTAAAATCCAGGCAATGTGCAAAATAAAATAGGCTTGTCCATTGTTCACCAATCTCTTAAAGTACAAGGATACTCTTTTAATATCAAATTGAAAAAACACACAGTGATAAAAAGCCATTGTAAATTCAGCAGTCCTAAATGAATGTGAATTTTATTCATCACGTTGACATTTGCATACATTTTAAAATTTATATATAGATCTGCAACATACATTATTTAATCTACATAAAACAATTGTCCAACCTAGTGCCTGGCACATAGTATTTTCTCAATAAATATTTGTTGCCCCAAGCCCTTTGTAGTAGATTCTACTACCGCTGCCCTGTTGGCCCTATTTCTGCAGCTCTCCATTTTAAAATCACTAGCTTAACCAAATGAAATGAAAGGACTGTTGGAGAAGTTTTATGGAACTGACTGTGCCAACCAACATTCTAAGATAAAGAGGAGCAAACTTCCAGTGTTTGTGCCCCAGAAGCTTTCTGCATGGGTCTCCTAGTGTTGTTTTCCAGGTTTTTGGTCTCCTGTTACAGCTGACAAACATAAATGCAATTCTATAACCAAATTACTTGGAACTTGCTCAACTGATCTGGACCTTTGTTTATGAAAAGTGGATATACTTGATCACCCCAAACTGACATAAAAGCATGTTTAATTAGTGCTTTCATTTTAAAAAATGGTTCATTAAACCTTTTTATTGTCAAAAATAAATAAAAATTTTAAAAAAACAGATGAAGGGATATAGCAAATATATCTTTGGCTTGAAAATACTTGAAATTTAGAAAGGGCACAGAGTGGAGCCCAGGTGGCGCAGTGGTTAAGCGTTTGGCTGCTAACCAAAAGGTTGGCCGTTCGAATCTACCAGCTGCTCCTTGGAAACCCTATGGGGCAGTTCTACCCTATCCTGTAGGGTCGCTATGGGTCGGAACCAACTCCATGGCAACAGGTTTTTTTTTTTTTTTGTATCTGTAAGTCTTTCTTGTTTCTATATTTGCAATTGAGGAAATAACTGGATATGGATGATCTTTCTGTACTTGTTAGGTTCTTCTGTTGAGCCTAATAAATTATTAGAACATGCTTTCCATGTAAAAATACCACTGAACTGAATGGTGTCTAAGTACCTAACGCTGTTTTAGTTTTTGCTTATTTTGAGTACATTATAAACCATAAATGGAAAATTACGGAGAAAATGGTCCAATTTTGGCTACAGGACAAAAACTAGTAGAAATTTTTATATAAATAAAAATACATAAATAAAAGATATGTTTATTTATTTATTATGACAGGTCAAAGGCATTTATTTTTGCAATCTTTTTAATAATACGATTTCTGTGTACAGTAGTATTTTTTAAAATTTGCCAACACCAGACTGAAATATTTACCTAGCAGCAGTTAGCTGGAGCTGAGTAGTGCTGTCCTTTTAAATAAGTCATTTGCTCTTAAAGTTTACTAAAATCCCTGCTCCCGCAAGGCCACCTTCACTCCTGTGTACCCAGTTACCTGCCAGGCCTTTGTAGGCATCTGAGTTTTCAAACCATGCTTTAAAGAAATGAAATCATCAGGTATTTGATCTAAACAGAAGGAATGCATTTAAAAAATAAAAGTCAAATAACCAGCAAAACCAAACACGTTTCTGTCGAGTCAATTCTGACTCATAGCAATCTTATAGGACAGAGGAGAACTGCCCTATAGGGTTTCCAAAGAGCGGCTGGTGGATTTGAACTGCCGACCTTTCGGTTAGTAGCCAAGCTCTTAACCACTGCAGCACTAGGGCTCCAGAAATCAAATAAAATATTAATTTTTTTTTAAAAGACTTTTATCTTTTATGACTGATATTTTCACAAGTGTAATACTGTTTTACTCAGAAGAGAAGTTTTTATTGAAAGTGTTAATTATAATAAATGATGTATAGATCGACAGCTACACAGATTTAGCCTCATAACATTTATCAACCTAGATTTTTAGTGTGTAACAATAAGTACAAAAAATGGTGTTAGACACTTTGAGAGTACTAAAAAAACTGATTTTGAGAACTTTATGGTAATGTAATAAATTATAAAATAATATTGTCTTATTAAAATATTTCCTCCAGTTTTAATCAAATGAGAAACTTGTAGATTACTTTTTTTTTCTGACTACACACATCTCAGTTTAAACAATTCAGGTAATCACTGTTTATTGGCATTCTTGCTCTGTGGATAATATGATGAAGTGCCTCTTTGACCTCTCCAGTTTTAGACTTAAAACTGTAATACATGAGATGTGGTAGCTAGTTTTCATGATAGTGTTTCTACTAAATTCTTTCCCAAAGAGGTGAAAATAAAATTATTTGAAGTATTTTTTTTAAAATGATTATTAAGTAAATAACTTCCACATTGAAGGAATGTCTTAAGCTGTGGGGGAAAGTGAAAATATTTCAGATCTCATTAAAGACTTTAAATAGATATGACTATTTTAACCATTGGGAGAGGGGAGGCAAACTCAGGTAGCTTCTTGTAAGTGAAGAATGTCATATTGTTAGACTTGCAGGTATGTTTGATAGATGGAAGGAATTTAGAACAGAGTATTTTCCCAATAGCAGACCAACACATTTTAAATAGGAACACGGGTGTTTTTGTCATCAGTCATCTTAATTCGAGAGTTTTTTGAAGATAAAAAAACACTCTTTGTTTTTTTTTTTTACAGGTATTCAGCTCAGTGAATATTTACCAGAGGTGAAAGACCTGCTACAAGCAGATCACCTTGGAAACTTGAAGGCCAATCCCTACTTTGAATTTGTTTTGAAAGCAAATTATGAATATTATGTCCAGGGACAAATGTAACTTTTTCTAAAAATGGTCATTGTTTCTGAAAATTTGTGTAAGTGTGTAGTAGTTATAAAAAATTTAGGTCTTAAGCATCTAGGAGTTTATACTTTTATAATAACTTACATGGTTGAGTTTTTTTACTTTATAAAATAATTATGTGGCTATAATTTTGGTTTTCAGTTCAAATATTATTTTTTCCCTCCTATTTCCATCTGAAAATTATCAGTTGTTGTATCTGTGCTTGCTACCTTTCCTTTCCATCTTGCTTCATCGGGAGTCCTGGAGTCCTTGACCTGGCTGTACCACAGGCTGCTCGTATGGTGCTGCACGGACCATGTCTCGGCATCCGTTTCTGTAACTCTAGAAACTGTAAGATTGCACTAGAGTGTCTCTGAAATCTCTGTGCATATTGTGCTCTTGAGAGCATTGAGATGTGTAATGTATGTTTTGGTTAGGGGTGGGAAATAAGATAAATGTCAAAGTTTGCTGACTTATGGGACTAAAAGACAAAACAGCGGGCCTAATTTCATGTGAGCTTGATAACTGGTTAATACATTGGGAAATTTTTAACTTTTCTACATAAATAGTAAGTGACTATTAATAAAAAGTATTTTAGTGAATAAAACATGTTTAATTGCCTTCCTAACCTATTAATTACCATTGATAAAAAGCTTATAGTGTTTTCATGTTAGTTATAATCTTTCATTCTGGGCATTCAGTCAGCCTTGTTTATCTTCAGAATGATTCACACCGAATTCCACTTTTACTACAGTCTGCTTAGCCAGTCAAAAGCATATGTAATTCTAGAAACCATTATGGGTTTTCCTAATATGGCAGCTGATTTAACTGAAAACTAGTGGTTCTCTCAAAGCTTTTTGCCCTGACAAGTGTCATGAGACACATTTCATCAGGCTTTAAATAAAAACTAGAATGGACTGGAAATTGCTGGCATATCCATACTTTGGCCCAGCTGGATGCTCACTAAACAACTTGATCCAACAGCTGAAAAGGTCATAAGTTAACTATGGTGAAGAGAGTCTAGCTCCTGGTTTTAAAAAGTGCAGCCATCATGCCTGCTCCCCTCAGGTTTACAGCCCAACCCTTGAACATGTTAGGAAGAACGGATTAGTGGAGCTATTTATGTTAATAATTAAAGGGAAGAAATTGGCAGCCTGTCCTTTTTCTTTTTCCAGCTTGTGTTAGGACATCATCAGGGCCCGGGTTAGGAATTATTAAAGAGCACAAAGAAAAGTTTGGAAAAGTAGCTTGCCAGATGGCTATTAATAAAACATTGAACACATGTTATAAGACTAGGCTTTGGTTTTACATAGAAATCAGCTATCAGTGCTCAGTTCTTGCCTTTATGCTCCTGTCGGGTGATAACGTGCACTGGGAACATGTACCACCATAAACCTCATTATTCCTAGTGCGACAGGAGAGGACTAAAGGAAAGCCAGTCTGATGATAACCTGACTTCACCAACTGGATGTAAAACTGCTCCTCCCACAGTATGACGTATGAGGAGAGAAAGGCTTGCTGTTGTAGCTCTGTCTCTCAGTCAGTAGTTATAGCACCAAAATTGTTGGGTTTTTAGAAAAAAAATTAGCAGTAAAAGTGAAATTAAGTTCTAGGATTTTGAATTTTTTTTATCCTAAATTTATAAAATTGATTCCACAGCACAGTCTTATGAAAGAATTATTGGTGGTTGTCATGGAAGTTGAGTAACTGATAGTAATTATAAAGGTGCTCTGTGACCATGTTCCACTGAGGACAGGTCTCTGAGGAAAGAGAAGCTCTGCTGACTTGGAAAAGGTTATTCCTATCTTTCAGTGCTGCCCTGAAAGTTATAGCTTGGGGCCTCAACTAAACAAATTAGTGAGAGTGTGCTTCTGATAGAGAGTAGAGGAAGACGTACAGCCAGCACTGGATATTGCTGTGTTTTGAGAATTCGTGAATGTGTCAAGGATTAAGGCAGGCCTTGAGAGACTTGCTGAAACCCTTAGTGAAGTAAAAGGCTACTGATACCCTGTTTTAGAGATAGAGTTGTACAATTTTCTTTTGAGATAAATCGTTTTCTCCAGTAACTTGAACAAAAGGAAAGCCACACCGTGATGGGTGTTAGACGTACTCTGTTGGAATTGGACCCACTTGTCCATGTTGAAGCTGATAACTATAAAAATACTGGCGTAGCCCCATTTACTTATTCTTGGACATTTTATCCTGAGAGTATCTGAAGAGAAAATAACTGTGTATTCATGTGTAAAAAGTCCGCTCATTAAACACAAAAGTATATTTTAAAAATATGTAATTCTAAAATTTTAAAAATACTGTAGAAAATATGAAACCTATTTTTAAAAAAAGCATATGGAAGAAAATAAACCTCTGTAATCCCACCAGCCGGAAGTAACTTCAGTTAATATTCTAGAATATGTTTTAGAACATTTTGGACTGCACATACTATTTTAGTTTGTAACCTGTTTTTTCATGTAGAATACTATGAGCATTTCTCTGTATCCTTAAACTAGTGTTTCTCAACCTTGTTTTCATTATCACCCCCTAAGGAGCCTTTTTAGACAATTTTTTTCCCTAATCACTCCACCCTAATAAAATTTTAATACCACAGATATTATTATATATCTTTTTATGTACTGTGTCCTTTGAAGGGCGTTGTAATCGAAGATTTTTTTCCACCCCCTAAGAACCAATTTTTGCCACCTTGGGGGCGCTATTGCGCCTTTTGAGAATGCCTGTCTTACACATTCTTAAAGATATGATTTGTAAATGACTGCACGACACTTTACCATATGGCTGTACCATAACTTAGGTTTACAAGTTTGAGTGTTTTGGTTTGGTTTTTTGCCATTTTTTATACTGCTAGTGTAAACAAATCTTTGTGCACTTCAGATACATTTAAAATCATACTGACTCTCCCTATTCAGTTTTGTGATGATGTCAGTGTACATAGAGCAGTTCTAATAACTTGTAATGTTCTTTCCTCACCTCTTCTAACACCACCCCTCATATCTCCTCCAGGCACTTAGTCATTTATTGAGTGTTTGTTATGTCCCAGGCACTTACTTCATTTTAATCCTCAAATAAGTCTTACGGAGTAGGTGGTATCCGCAGTTGAGAATGCAGTCTTTCCGGAGGTGACTTGCCCAAGGTTACATAGTCAAAGGGGAGGTAAGCCCAGGTTGGCTTGACTCCATAGTGCAAGCTTGTAACCAATACACTCTGTACTATGTATAGGTGATTGGCGAGGGGGCAGGGGATGCTGCACCGTTTGAATCATTTGGCTTTTAGAGATGGCCAGGGCAGAGCAAGGCCCAAAGGGATTAAGACCACTAGCTTCAGGAGGAGGAAGAAAGTAGAAAATCTAAGCCGCCTTTCTGACAGCCAGAGTTAACCTGACATTTTAGATGTGTGGAGAATAAGTTTGTTTTTTTCCTTTATCCATCTGGTAATTGGAATTTTTGTGACTTTTAGTTTAGCCAGCCAGCCCTCCTCACTTTCTTTTTGAGACGATCCATGATAGTTGCTGGGGAAACCATGACTTGTCATTTTCGGATGCCTTTGGCTCTTCATTGGAAAAGATCCCTTGAGGATCTGTTATGTTTCCAGAAGTGTACCAAGTGTTACAGGAGATTAAAACAAGTCGGAAAGCAGTCCTTGCCCTACCCCGGCCACTCTTAGTGAAGGGCTGGGCTGACATGATAAGCCCAGGCTTGGCCACTTACTGGATGTAGGGTCTTGAACATACTTAGCTTATTAAGCCTCCATTTTCTTAAAAAAAAAAAAAAAAAGAAATGGAGCCAATAAAGCCTGTTATGGTCGGGTCAGTTCCGATTCATAGCAACCCTACAGGACAAGGTAGAACTGCCCTATAGGGTTTCCAAGGCTGCAGTCTTTGCAGACTGCCACATTGGTTCAAACCTCCAATCTTTTGGTTAGCTGAGTGCTTTAACCACCGCATCACCAGGGCTTCAAGACTGGGATGAATAGTACCTATATTATTTACCTCAGGATAGTTAGAAGGATTCATTGAAACAATATGAAGTACAAGTATGTTTAAATTGATAGCAAACATTATAGGAAAAGGCTTAGACTGACTAAGATTGGGGTATGGATATGTGAGTTTAGGGGACAAGGCTAAACAGAAGGAAAGTGTGAATACCCCAGCTTAGCTGTAGAATGTCAAGAGCTGAGACTGCACCTGAAAATTTAGAAGCATGAGCTCTCTGTCAAGCATACCCTACATGGCTGACCTTTCGTTACTGGTAGTTCTTAAAAGGATATTCAAGCAGCAATCAGCTTACTCAGGCAAGAGCAGGTGCTGGTGTGCTCCCCAAGAGTACATGTATGGAGATGGCAGCTTTCCTACACACTCATTAGTTCTGTTCCCTCAGCCAATGGGAATTCAACGAGGCCAGAATGGGGCTGAGAGGGCCCTATGGTGGTACATTGGAGACTATTTAAACTGTCATCAGTCATGTGGGGCAGAAAACAAACATCTGAACTGGCTTCATCAGTCTCCCCAAGTTTTGCTGTATTAGCAGATTTCCATTAGCTTGTAAATGTTTTATTCATAGTCAGCTTTTAATGTGTGCTTGAATCCAGTACACTCTGAGCTTAGAAAATCTTGCTATAGGAGAGGAGCTGCACTGATCCAGAGTTGAAAAATACTGACAAGGCCATTCCTCTTTAAAATGTCAACAAATTCTTAGGTATCCAGTAAACAACAGCACATTTCTTCCTACCTTCAAGGCCAAAATGTAGCAGTTCCCTTCAAATTGCACGTATAGGTTATTTGCCAGGTTATTTGTTCCAGCATCCACTCCCCACCGACACGGAAGACATAAGGTATTAAAAATGAAGTACTCTGTCCATTATTCACTCATTTTCCATAAATGAAAAATTTTCTTATTTATGTGAAACCACCACGCCTTTTAACCTTTGACCCTTTATACTCACTACATAGGCCCAACTAACCAAATTCTTTTTTTTTTTTTAATTGATTTTGATCATTTTTAGGAAGAGCTTCCATGTGTGGGTTACAGAGAATGGCTTACATATGCTCTTATATCCCTTTTCAAGAGAATCCACACCTGTTCCAGTTGCTGAATTCCACCACCAAATGTGAAATGCAACTATTTTGGGAACACTTAAGCACATCAGAAAAATGAATGATTCTATTCTGGCTCGGACCAGACCATTGATGTACCCACGTAAAGCATGCCACTGAGTTCATCACAGAAAATTGTTTCTCCTTGTGCCTTCTACAGCAAGGTTAGAACTGTCCTCGTCAGGGAAAAAATACTATGAGACGGGCACAAACTGGATAACCTCTGACCCTCACACCACCTTACCATAAGTAGATCCAAATCCTTCTAGAAAATTAAAAGGCAATTCCCCATATATCAATGGTATAAATAGCACTGCTCCTCAGTCTGGTATATGCTGCCTCTCCAAAGTAGACTGGAAAGCAGCCTGGTCTTGCCAAGGTCTCATCCTCTAAATATAAAGATGAGTTTGTTCAGTCTTTGCAAAAGGAAAAAAAAAAAAAAAAAAAGCTACCTATGCTAGAGTGTAATGTCCTTGTCCTCTTTACTGGGAGAAAGGATGAGCAAAGCTTCATCTAGAAGACCCCCTCACTCCTGTCTCCACCTCCTCCACCTACAGGTCTAGTGGTCGTAGATTTGACCCTGGTGTTTTAGCCTCAGTGCGGCGGCAAGGAGGTGCGGAGGGGGCTCAGTTCAGCAGCTGGGGCCGGTCAGTACCGGAGGAAGGGGACGCACATCCCCAAACCCACTCCCTTCAGGAGCGCCAGAGTGCTCTGCTCGCTACCGAGGCGGACGGCTCTGCGAACCCTGACAGCGCCAGGCGCTGCCAGAGCCACCGCCAGAGCCGTCCCGGGAAGTCCCCGCCTCCTCCGCGCCGCCAGTTGTCTGCCCGAGACAGCTGCGCGCCCTCCGGCCGCCGTTGCCCAGTCTCTGCGGTGGGAGAGGGGGCTGTCCTCTGGATTTGGGGAGATCGGGGGTGATGAGGAGACCACTGGAGAGGGTCTCTTTCTTCCCTGCCTGGGATGCCGGCAGTGACTGCTTTGCCAGTCCTCGCACCCCTCCACTTCAACCCGCCGCCGCCTCTTCCCGGCAGCCGCGCGCCGGGTGGGGGTGGGGGTGGGGTATTGCAGGTCCGAGTAAAGGACCCAAGAAGGGGTGAAATGTGGGAGGCCAGGGAGCAGGCCATCTTCCTGAGCGTCCAGTGCGCCTAGAGTGGACAGGAGTGGGGAGTCCTTTCGGACAGGTGCAGGTCCAGGGAGGCGCAGGCGCGCACAGAGCCCATCGGGCACTCGGTGACCCTGGCCCCACCCATCCCCTCCTGCAGACAACTAGGCTGGGGCGGGAGGGGCGGACCAGCCCGGGAGACACTCCATATACGGCCCGGCCCGTGTTACCTGGGCCCCGGCCAGGCCGCTCCTTCTTTGGTCAGCGCAGGGGACCCGGGCGGGGACCCAGGCCGAGGACCGGCCGGAGGAGGGGGCTCTCGTGCCCAACACCCAAATATGGCTCGAGAAGGGGAGCGACATTCCTGCGGGCCGGCCGGGGGCGGCACGGGGGGAGCGCCTGCGGGCTATATAAGACCTGCACAGGCCAGCCGGCCACCACAGCGGACAGCACCCGAAGAAGCCTCGCCTCCCTCCCGCGGCGACCCAGGGCCCCGAGCCAGAGAGCAGCAGTTGTAGCCACCGCCCAGGTAGGGCGGGAGTGAGGAGGGAACCGGGAGAGGTGGACAGGGCACCACAAAGGGGAGCCCGGAAGACTAGCCCAGACAGCTCATCTGAGCCTGGGGCCTGCGCCCTATGCGCGGCGCCTATCCCTAGAGCCACATGCGCTTTAAAGACGAGGCAGTGGGCCTTTGGAAATCTCTCCAAAATTATCCCTAACCCCTTGGGGCTGCTCTGCCTGGCATTTGGGATGTGCCAAGGTAGATTAAAGGTTTTGCTTTAGTCTCTTGAGGGCAATTCCCATTCAGCGGAGTGCCAAAACCAAAGGGCAACCAAGGTAGCTCTGCCTGGCCTCACGGGCAGGGAGGGAAGGCCTCTGTCTGCGTCTGGAAGGTCGTGGATGTTCGCAGCTGTCCATCACTCTTTGGATGAAGGCCGAAGCGCCTTCTCATCATCTCCTTCCATCTTCACATTCACCCAGCGGGCAGGCAGGGCAGCCCTTAAACTCCCTACTTGACCGAGGAGGCAACCGAGGCACAGAGAGGCTGGGCTGCACAGACAGGTTGCTTTTGGAGTGGGGAAGACAGAGAGGTCTCGCAGTTATTTCCCTCCTGAGTACCCTGGTGAAAGAATTCCTGATGGCCTCCACAGACTCTGGGATCTCTCTCCACCGCGCAGCAGCCCTGAGTCCCCGGGGTTGAGGGAAGCCCGGCGCAGTTTGGGGCTGGGGGTGTCCCTAGGTCCCGGGTAGGAAGGGCTCTCAGGCCGGCCAGGGTTCGCCTCTGGGCCCTGAGGCTCCTGCGCTAACGTGCCATGCGTTTCCGCGGCCTCCCTGTCCTTGCAGAAACCAGATACCATGTGCGACGAAGACGAGACCACCGCCCTCGTGTGCGACAATGGCTCCGGCCTGGTGAAAGCCGGCTTTGCCGGCGATGACGCCCCTAGGGCCGTGTTCCCGTCCATCGTGGGCCGCCCCCGTCATCAGGTCAGCCGCCCGCCTGGCCCTGAGCGCCGGCCTGGCCCGCGCTCTGCCCTCCGCGCCGCCTCGGTACAGCCCACCGCAGTAATATGTGCGTGGTCTGTCCGC
The DNA here is from genome assembly GCF_000243295.1 of Trichechus manatus latirostris. Lineage (NCBI taxonomy): Eukaryota > Metazoa > Chordata > Mammalia > Sirenia > Trichechidae > Trichechus > Trichechus manatus. The sequence continues at coordinate 7,772,316 of NW_004444053.1, forward strand.
TCCGCAGGGCGTCATGGTGGGCATGGGCCAGAAAGACTCCTACGTGGGCGACGAAGCGCAGAGCAAGCGTGGTATCCTGACACTCAAGTACCCCATCGAGCACGGCATCATCACCAACTGGGACGACATGGAGAAGATCTGGCACCACACCTTCTACAACGAGCTCCGCGTGGCCCCCGAGGAGCACCCCACCCTGCTCACCGAGGCCCCCCTCAACCCCAAGGCCAACCGCGAGAAGATGACCCAGATCATGTTTGAGACCTTCAACGTGCCCGCCATGTACGTGGCCATCCAGGCCGTGCTGTCCCTCTACGCCTCCGGCCGTACCACCGGTGAGTGCCCCAGGCCCAAGGTCCCGTCGGCGCTGAGGGTCGCCTCCCCTCCCGACGCGCTGCCCCACCCTTAGCCCCCAGCATTGGCGCACCGACCATATCAGGTCTCCGCAGCCACTTCCCCGCGCCCACCCAGTCCCGTAAGAAGGGTCGCTGCGCTCCCGTAAGAAGGGCCCCAGGGCCAACGCGCCCTGGTGCCCAGTCTCTCAGACCTGGGGACCAAAGGCCCGTACTCCCCGCGGCCACCTCGGCCCGCTCCAGCTGGCGGGTAGCCAGCCACTCATTTGCTGCTCATCCCCGCTCCCTCCGCCTCGAGCAGGCATCGTGCTCGACTCTGGCGACGGCGTCACCCACAACGTGCCCATCTATGAGGGCTACGCCCTGCCGCACGCTATCATGCGTTTGGATCTGGCCGGGCGCGACCTCACTGACTACCTGATGAAGATCCTCACCGAGCGCGGCTACTCCTTCGTGACCACAGGTGCGCGACGCCCCGGGGCCCCGAAGGTGGGTGTGCAGGACCTCGCGCCCCTCCGCGCAGGGCTCACTGTCCCCCCTGCCGCCCGCAGCTGAGCGCGAGATCGTGCGCGACATCAAGGAGAAGCTGTGCTACGTGGCCCTGGACTTCGAGAACGAAATGGCGACTGCTGCCTCCTCCTCCTCCCTGGAGAAGAGCTACGAGCTGCCTGATGGGCAGGTCATCACTATTGGCAACGAGCGCTTCCGCTGCCCGGAGACGCTCTTCCAGCCCTCCTTCATCGGTGAGCGCCCCTGGCTGGGCCACCCCGAGGGCCCGCCCGCCCCCGCCCCTGCCCTCGCCCCTGGCGTCCAGTCTCACGCTCGCCCCGCCACCCGCAGGCATGGAGTCGGCCGGCATCCATGAGACCACCTACAACAGCATCATGAAGTGCGACATCGACATTAGGAAGGACCTGTACGCCAACAACGTCATGTCTGGCGGCACCACTATGTACCCTGGGATCGCTGACCGTATGCAGAAGGAGATCACCGCGCTGGCGCCCAGCACCATGAAGATTAAGGTGGGCTGCGCGGTCGGGCACGGTGCCTTCCCCGCTTCTCCCTCGGCCTCCTCCTGGCCCCCGGGGGCGGGTCTCTGCGCCCAAGGCTGCTCCTCACTGCGCGCGCTCTTCTCTTCCAGATCATCGCCCCGCCAGAACGCAAGTACTCCGTCTGGATCGGCGGCTCCATCCTGGCCTCGCTGTCCACCTTCCAGCAGATGTGGATCACCAAGCAGGAGTACGACGAGGCCGGCCCCTCCATTGTCCACCGCAAATGCTTCTAAACACAATTACACCTTCTATGTGCGAATTCTTCTCAGGATGACAAATCTGCTAAAGTTTCAGGTGGCTGAACTCGAGCTACAGCCAAGTACCTTTTTCTCATAACAACTTCCGTTACTATTGCTGCAAACTGACACAGTGTTTATAAAGTGTACATACATTAATTTATTTTACCTCATTTTGTTATTTTTAAAACAAAGCCCTGTGGAAGGAAATGGAAAACTTGAAGAAGCATTAAACTCAGTCATTCTGTTATGCTGCGTCAGGTTTTGTTTGTTGTGTTTGTGTACTGGGGGTGGGGAACAGTGGGTTGGGCGGGGAGAAGGAAGAAGGGCCCTACCCTTTCGTGGCACTTCACACAATACTTCCAAATGATATGCGCTCTTTTCAAGACAAAACTCAGGGTTTTGCCCTCTGGACGGATCCATCCCAAAACACTAATATGCTTGTGGTGTCCTTAAAAAAAAAAAAAAAAAAAAAACCCGTTGCCATCGAGTCGATTTCGACTCATATGTATTCATAGTACAGAGTAGAACTGCCCCATGGCGTTTCTAAGGAGCTGCTGGTGAATTCGAACTGCCAACCTTTTGGATAGCAGCCGAGCTCTTGACCACTGTGTTACCCGGGCTCCTTATTTGACCCCAGTGTGAGGCATCTTTGTCCTTCACTAAGCACAGTGGTTGAATTGGTACACGTTGCTACAGACGACTGCGAACGCGCGGCCCTGGAGCGCTGCGCAACCGCGGGGCGCTGACCATGGTGCTGTGCTCTGGAGAGCCGTCCTGCATGACTTGGTTCAGCTCCGCGTCCTCCCGCCTGCGAAGTTCCATACTGAATCTCGAGATCCAATGGAAAGAGTTGCATTCAGCATTTCGAAATCCAGTTTTAATCTATAAGTGAAGATAACCGTTTTACCTTCCGTATCTGGAATTCCTTTGCTTCGTACCAGATGCTGGTGGTATAAAGAGCTGCCCCTCACAGCACAGGGCTGCGGAACAGCGACGCACGGAGGTGGGAGAGGGCGAGGAAGTGCCAAGCGATAGCTTCAGAAAGGACAGTGTGTGCTGGGGTGGGGAGGTCCCTGAAGACAGGATAGCAAGAAGTGTCTGGAGGGAGGAGAACTGAGACCCACTCTTGAAGAAGAGGATTTAAGCAAGAGTAGAAGGAGCAATGCCCCAGAAATGGAAAGGCATGAAATACAGAGTTTGAACTTCTATAAACCAAACCAAACCCGTTGCCGTCGAGTTGATTCGGACTCATAGCGACCCTATAGGACAGAGTAGAACTGCCCCATAGAGTTTCCAAGGAGCGCCTGGTGGATTCGAACTGCAAGCTTTTGGTTAACAGTTTTAGAACTTAACCGCTATGACACCAGGGTTTCCTGAACTTCTATAGAAGAGCACAATATCTATTTCTTAAAAGAAGCTTTAAGTTTCCTAGACAAGATTCTCAAGAGCAGTGGTCCTTAAATAAAACAGGTTCTCAAAGGTAATAAAAATCATTCAGAAATATACTTACAGGTAGAATTAGCAATATATAAGACTTACATGCCCCAAACAGTATGTTTACGCCCCCTTTTCAGTGCTACTGAAATGCTTCAGGAATCTCTGAGGCCTCCAACGTAGTAAGACTGCCAAATTCAGACATCAGGAGATTCAGTAAAGTTTAAGATTTCATAAAACAAGTATATGATTCCATGCCCACTAAAAACGATGTATTATTGCCACACCTACGTTAGACAAAATTAAAAATTAGTGAAATTCTAGTCTTTCAGAGAAAGCCAACTTTTAATGATCATAATAAACACACATAGTCATACAGCTAACAACACACACACACACATACAGAGGCTGAATAAATCACGTAGCCAGCAGCCTGGAAAAATGTCAAAATTACATGAATTAGTTAACAGTCACGTGAAAACATTTTTACCAGACCCCAAAATCATGTAATTCAGATTTAAGTAAGATATATAAGGAGATGGTGCAGTGGTTAAGTGTTAGGCTGCTAACCAAAAGGTCAGCAGTTTGAATCCACCAGCTGCTCCTTGGAAATCCTATGGGGCAGTTCTACTGTGTCCTAGACGGTCGCTATGGGTCGGAATCTACTCAATGGCAATGGGTTTAGTTTGGTTTTGTTTTATGCAAGGAGGTAATGACCTATTTCTTCTGTCATAGTAAATGACTAGTGATATTTTAGAACTGATGAAGTTTTCAATATAATTTTGTGGCATTTCTTCAAGCTCCAATTAATTTTTAAAGCCTGTCTTCGACATTCATTATTCTTCTACTGAAATATAAGAATGGAATTATGAATTATATAGTTTGACTGGAAATGCACCAACTCTAAAAATTACCTTTCCTTTTTTGACACTTCTCTGAAGAGAAGCAAGCTTCAAGTATTTTATTAGTGTTCTGCATCTTTTCTGCTCTTGTATTAGCTGTGATTATGGGGACTTCGAAAATTATGTTACCAGTATTAGGCCTGAAAGAGGATTTTAGTGTGATGTAGGAAGTCTTTCAAAAAAAGATCCAAACCATATATAAATACCTGTGCTAGGTGAGGCAAGAGAGAACTCTTTTCAGCAGCTGTATGAGTGTTTATGGTAATAAGAAGCAAGAGCCCTTGTGTAGGGATGTTACAGCAGACTCCTAACTGAAAAGCCATCTCAGAGAACCTGTTTCTTTGGAGCTGTGAGATAACTGAAAACAAAAGATTTCCCCAACGATTGCTTACAGTGTGTGTACATGCATATGTGCATTTCCTTAAACTTAGCAACAGGGCTTTTCAGGACTGGCTACCTAACTGGAGTTATTTCCTTCTCAGAAATGCCCATTAAATTGCCACTGTTTTCGGACTGAATTGCTGGGTGGAGGGCTCTGGGGACCATGGTCTTGGGGAATGTCTAGCTCAATTGGCATGACACAGCTTATAAAGACAATGCTCTACATTCTACCTTGCTGAGTAGTGTCTGGGGTCTTAAAAACCTGTGAGCGGCCATCTAAGATACTCCACTGGTCTCATCCCTTCAGGAGCAAGGGAGAATGAAGAGAACAGGATACAAGGAAAAGATTAGTCCGAAGGACTAATTGTCCACAGCTACCAAGGCCTCCACCGGACTGAGTACAGTACAGCTAGATGGTGCCCGGCTACCACCACTGACTGCTCTGACCAGGATCACAACAAAGGGTTCTAGACAGAGCTGGAGAAAGATGTAGAGCATAATCCTAACTCACAGAAAAAAGACCAGATTTACTGGACTAAAGGAGATGGGAGAAACCCCGAGAGTATGGCCCCCAGACACCCTTTGAGCTCAGTGGTGAAGTTACCTCCGAGTTTCACTGTTCAGCCTGGGAGTGGACAGCCCCGTAAAACCAAATGAGACTAACGAGGTACAGGAGTCCAGTGACAAGGGCCAGAAAGCAGAAGGGGACAAGGAAGCTGGTGATAGGGAACCCAAGGCTGAGTAAGGATATTGTTGATGTGTTGTGAAATTGTTAACCATTGTTATAGGGCAACATTTGTAATAACTGTTAAATGAGAAACTATTTTGTTCTGTAAGCCTTCATCTTAAGTGAGGATAACAGCACAATTGGAAGAGCGTAGTCAATGTCACTGAACTGTGCATGTAGAAATTTTTGAAATGGTGTATCTTTGGCTATGTGTATTTTCACCAAAAAAGAAAAAAGGTCCTCCAAGTTCAAGAAGGGAGAGTGTTGACATGTGGGTTTGTTAACCAATGTCATAAAATAACATGTGTACTTCTGTTTCATGAGAAACTATCTGTTCTGTAAGCCTTCACCTGAAGTACAATTAAAAAATAAATAAATAAATAAGTTCCCACCGTTTTCACTAAATCTGTATTAGTGCTGTCTAGGGTAAGAAAGACAGGACAAAGGAGAAAGTGGGAAGATAAAATCTGTTAAGGTTAAAAATAGGGGCTGTGTTTGACTGGGAAGCATGGAAAGAACTGGGGCAGGGATACCCTTGGCTCTATCATTTCAACCTTTGGAAGTTAGAATCTGACCATGGAATGTCAGGGCTCCTCTGAACTGCGTCTGCATGTCAAGCCAGATGCGGCAGAACTCACAAGGAGTTAATTAAATATTTCATTGCTTACCTACTAGGTGGCTAGGAGTACAGAGAAGGCTAAGACGTGATGGCAGTGTCCTTAGGAGCTTACCATCACGGTCCCCAACATCAGTAGCCGCTTTTATGCCTCAATCATGTTATTAACAGGAAGCCTGTGGGAGGTGGCTGCTGGCTGTGAGGGAGGCAGGGGGCACATCCTGGACAAGGAACCGTTCAGACTATGTGGACGCTGGGGCTGTTTCTCAGTCTGTTCAGACACTTTTTACTACAAGAGTGCCTTTCTGACTGCACAACATTGTTTTCTGACAAGGCTGAATGGTTTCCAGATATAGGTTCTTGTTGAGGAAAACACATCCCTTCATTGTGTTCAAGAAGGCCTGTTCATGCCTCTGGCCCTAGGGAGGGACACAGAGAGTGGCACTGCCTCTCACCCCGCAGTGACTCAGTCCTGAGGAGTGGAGGAGGAAATGGTGAGTCTGGGCTCAGTGCCACAGGTTAGCTCTGTCCACGCAGGGCAGTTTCTTGGTCAGCTGCTGGTCTGCCTGCCGTCCTTCCTTCTTTCTCTCACTTTGGGTCCCTCTCATTTCCTTTCTGTGCTGCGTTTGCAGCCTTCTCCTCTGAAGGCATCAGTTTCAGCACTGTTGATGTGTCACAGTCCATTTGAGGAGTTACCACAAAGCTGAGCATCTGTGCCTCAACTGTGGCTCTCAGAAAAGAGCTGAGAAAATCTGGCTTTGACGGCACTCTGTTTAGTTAGGCACGTGGTGGGGCCATAGGGATTCCAAGCCCACCTCGTTACCCACAGCCAGAGCAACTCTCCCAAGCGGTCCATGGACTGCAACTTACAAAGGTGGGGATGGGGTGCAGAAAGCAGCTCGGGTTTATGAATGGGGAACATGAGTGAGGAACATGGGAGGTTTCACTAAGACCTGCTCTGTCTTTCAGGACACTGGATGGCCCACCACTTCTGTGAAGAATCCCTGAAACTTCCTATTGACCCTTCCGTCCCTTACGAGTACTTAATGGTTTATCCTGACATTGAACAGATTCTGGAGATGATGAATGAGTGAAAGGAAAAATTTTAAATGTGCAAACGTGACTTTGCTAGTTCCTAAGTGTGAATAGAATCAGGATGGCCATTGGCATGACAATAATCTGGGGTTTCCTCAACCTCATCACTATAAAGAGGCCAATAAGGCACAGTCCCTTCCCTCAGAGAGCTCCCAAGCCTTAGACTGTGTTGGTTACGAGGTTGGCCACAGGAAAAGTGGGTTCCCTATACATCATGGGCCAAGGGGCAGTTGTAAAGCCCTTTGATCCTTATCCATCCCATCTTCCCCAATTTGATGCATGGTACATGAGAGGTCACTATTAACAATTCATTCCAATGGGTCATGAATCTCTTATGTTAATATTGTGTCTTATGCTTTTTAAAGCACTTTCACATACATGAATTTATTTCATCTTACAAGGTAGCTAGGGTAGGCATTATCAATCCATTTTTATAAATGATGAAAGTGGGGCTTCAAGATTAGGATCATAGTCTCGTGGGACATGTCAGTCAATTGGCATAATATAGTTCATAAAATTATGTTCCACATCCTAGTTTGGTGAGTAGTGTCTGAGGTCTTAAAAGCTTGCGAGCAGCCGTCTAATATACAACTATTGCTCTCTATTTGCCCGGAGCAAAAGAGTAAGAAGGAAATCAAAGACTCAAAGAAGAAACTAGTCTTTAGGACAAATAGTCTACACAAATCATGGCCTCATCTACCCTCCGACTGGAAGAACAAGATGGTTCCCAGCTACTACCACCAACCATTCTAATCAGGGCCACAATAGATGGAATCTGATAGAATGGGAGAAACATGCGGAACTTTAAATGCCTAAAAACAAACAAACAACAAAACAGAAAAACCCAAACCTACTGGACTGTTTGAGACTGGAGGACTCCCCTAGATACTCTTCAAACCTTGAATTGAAGCAAATCCCTGAGGTCACCTTGTAGGTAAATAACAAATTGGATCACAAAATAATGAATATCACCTGTAAGTACTGTGATCCTTTAAAAAATCACCCATATGAAACCAAACAGTCAACAATTATTTTCAAACAAAGATGAGACTGTAAGGGGACAGGGAAACTAGATAAATGCAAATGGAACAACCAGAACGGAGATAATGAGAATGTTTAGACATTGTGAAGACTGTAACCAATGTCATTGAATAACTGGTATAGAAATTGTTGAATGGAAACCTAAACTGCAATGTAAACCTTCACCAAAAACACAATAATTTTTTTTTTTTTTTTAAGTGAGGCTTCAAGATTGAGTGACTTGCTTAAGTTTTCAAAAATAGTAAGCGTGGTGGGACAAGGCTTGAGCTTGGAACTCTTAATTCTATTCTTTCATAGGCAACCTCTCTGTATTCTTATATTTTATATGTATTTATTGTAAATAGTATATGTTCAATAGTTTTTCTAGTCTGATACTCTTTGTCTTTTGATTAGATACTTGGTCCTTTTATATTTAATATAACTACTGATGTAGTTGAGTTTAAGTCTGTCATTTTTTTCTTTCTTCTTTTATTGTACTTTAGTTTCTCATTAAATAATTAATACACATATTGTTTTGTGACATTGGTTGCCAACCCCGCAATATGTCAACACTCTCCCTTTCTCGAACTTGGGTTCCCCATTTTCATTCATCCAACTTTCCTGTCCCTCCCGCCTTCTCATCTTTGCCCCTGGGCTGGTGTGCCCACTTAGTCTCATATACATGGCTGAGCTATGTGTATTATTGTTTGTTTTATGGGCCTGTCTAATTTCTGGCTGAAGGGTGAACCTCAGGAGTGATTTCAGTACTAAGTTAAAAGGGTGTCCAGAGGTCATACTCTCAGGATTTCTCCAGTCTCTGTCAGACCCTCTATTATGTGAGTTTGAATCTTGTTCTACATTTGTCTCCAGCTCTGTCCAGGACCCTCTATTATGATCCCTGTCAGAGCAGTCAATGGTGGTTGCCAGGCACCATCTAGTTGTGCTTATATCTACCGTTTTATTTTGTGCTATTAGTTCAATCTGTTCAAAGCCTAAAATTAATCCATATTTTTACTCTCCTTCTGAACAATACAAGGACCTCTGAGGGCTACAAAACCGTTTACTTTCCTTGTGACTTGTTGTCATGTATTTTAATTCTCTTTCAAACCACCAGACAATATTATTTGTTATACATCAGTTATGGTTTTAACCTTCTTAAGACATTATAATTGTTTATATAAATTATCTATATATTTATCATTTTACTTGCTCTTCATTTCTTCTTTCCTATTGGACCTCTTCTTCTGTTTGAAGTATTAAAAAATAAAACCAAACCCTTTGCTGTCAAGTAGATTCCAACTTGTAGCGACCCTGTAGGACAGAGTAGAACTGCCTCATAGGGTTTCCAAGGAGTACATGGTGGATTCAAACGGCCAACCATTTGGTTAGCAGCTGTAGCTCCAAACCACTACACCACAAGGGTTTCCGCTTGAAGTATAGTCTTTAGAATTTCCTTTAGTGAGGGTCTGTTGGTGGCAAAGTCTCTCAGTTTTTGTTTACCTATATGTCATTATTTAAAGACATTTTAAAAAGACATTTTCTCTAGATATAGAATTTGTGGTTGGCACTTAATTATTTTGACACATTGAAGATAACATTCCTCTGCCTCCTGAGTGTCATTGTTGCTATTGATAAGTCAACGGTCAACCTAACCATTACTTCTTTGAAGTCAATCTGTATTTCCCTCTCTGAACCTCCAAGCTTTTTTTTTCTTCTTTTTAAAAGATTTTCTGTATATTTATACACTGCAGTTTCTCTATAGTGTACCTATGTGTGGGTTTCTTTTTATTCATCCTGTTTGGAATTTATGGGCTTCTTGAATATGTGGATTAACGTCTTTCAACAGATTTGGAAAACTATCAGCCATTTTTTTCCTCAACTATTGCTTTCAATCCCATTTTTACTCTTTTCTTATTCTGAAGACTTGACAAAATAGGCTTCATCAAAATTAAAATAGTTGCTCACCAGTGGACACTTAAGAAAATGAATAGGTATGCCATATACTGGGAGAAAATATTGGCAAAACATGTTTGACAAAGAATTGATACTCTTCCAACTTAGTAATAGGTTAAAATCCAATAAAATGGGCAAAAGATGTTGAACAAACACTCCACCAAATAAAATATATGAATGGCCAATAAAATAAGTATATGGAAAAGTGCTTAGTACCTTTAACCATCAGACAGATACAAAATAAAAGAACAATACAATACTACTACACCTCCACTAGAATGGATAAATTAAAAAGACTGACAACACCAAATGTTGGCAAGCATGTGGAGCAACTGAAACTCTCTTATTTTGTGAGTGGGAATGTAAAATAGTACAACAACTTTGGAAAAACATTTGTCAGTTTCTTATAAAACTAAACATACATCTATCCTGTTGTTGTTAGGTGCTGTTGAGTCATTTCCGACTCATAACGACCCTGTATACAACAGAACAAAACACTGCCCGGTCCTGCACCATCCTCACAATCATTGCCATGTTTGAGCCCATTGTTGCAGCCACTGTGTCAGTCCAGGTCATTGAAGGTTTTCCTCTTTTTCACTGACCCTCTAGTTCACCTAGCATGATGTCCTTCTCCACGAACTGGTCCCTTCTGATAGCATGTCCAAAGTACGTGAAATGAAGTGTTGCCATCCTTGCTTCTAAGGAGCATTCTGGATGTATTTCTTCCAAGACAGACTTGTTCATTCTTCTGGAAGTCCATGATATATTCAATATTCTTCAACAACACCATAATTCAAAGGCTTCAATTCTTCTTTGTTATTCATTGTCTAGCTTTTGCATGCATATGAGGCAATTGAAAATACTGATTGGGTAAGGTGCACCTTAATACTCCAAGTGGCATTTTTGCTTTTTAACACTTTAAGGGGGTCTTTTGTAGCAGATTTGCCCAATGCAATATGTTGTTTGATTTCTTTTTTTTGTACTTTAGATGAAGATTTACAAAGCAAACTAGTTTCTCATTAAACAGTTAATACATACATTGTTTTGTGACTTTGGTTGCCAACCCCATGACATGTCAACACTCTCCTCTTCTCAATCTTGGGTTCCTCGTTACCAGCTTTCCTGTCCCCTCCTGCCTTCTCGTCCTTGCCCCTGGGCTGGTGTGCCCATTTAGCCTCGTTTTGTTTTTACGGGTCTGTCTAATCTTTGGCTGAAGGATGAACTTCAGGAGTGACTTCGGTACTGAGTAAAAGGGTGTCCAGGGGTCATACTCTTGGAGTTTTGCCAGTCTCTGTCAGACCACTAAGTCTGGTTTTTTTTTTTTTTTCCTAGGTTAGAATTTTGTTCTACATTTTTCTCCAGCTCTATCCAGGACCCTCTATTGTGATCCCTATCAGAGCAGTCAGTGGTGGTAGCCGGACACCATCTAGTTGTGCTGGCCTCAGTCTGGTGGAGTCTGTGGTAGTTGTGGTCCATTAGTCCTTTGGACTAATCTTTTCCTTGCATCTTTGGTTTTCTTCACTCTCCCTTGCTGCAGACGGGGTGAAACCAGTAGAGTATCTTAAATGGCCTCTCACAAGCTTTTAAGACCCCAGACGCTACTCATCAAAGTAGAATGTAGAACATTTTCTTTATAAACTATATTATGGCAATTGAGCCATATGTTCCCCAAGGTTGTTTGATTTTTTGACTGCTGCTTCCATGGGCATTGATCCTGGATCCAAGTAAATGAAATCCTTGACAACATCAGTATTTTTTTCCGTTTATCTTGATGTTGCCTGTTGGTCCAGTTGTGAGGATTTTTGTCTTCCTTATGTTGAGGTGCAATCCACACTGAATGCTGTAGTCTTGTATCTTCATCAGTAAGTGCTTCAAGCCCTCTTCTCTTTCAGCAAGTAAGGTTGTGTTATCTGCATATCGCAGGTTGTTAATAAGTCTTCCTCCAATCGTGATGATACGTTCTTCTTCATATAGTCCAACTTCTTGTATTATTTACTCAGCATACAGATTGAATAAGTATGGTGAAAGGATACAACCCTGACACACACCTTTCTTGACTTTAAGCCACTCAGTATCCCCTTGTTCTGTTCAAACGACTGCTTCTTGGTTTATTTACAGGTTCCACATGAGCACAATTAAGTGTTCTGGAATTCCCATTCTTTGCAATGTTATCCATAATTTGCTATGATCCACACAGTCGAACGCCTTTGCATAGTCAATAAAACACAGGTAAATATCTTTCTGGTAGTTTCTGCTTTCAGCCAGGATCTATCTGACATCAGCAATGTTGTTGCATATCCTCTTGTGAATCTGGCTTGAACTTCTGGCAGTTTCCTGTTGATGTACTGCAGCAACTGCTTTTGAATGATCTTCAGCAAAAATTTTACTTGTGTGTGATTTTAATGATATTGTTCAATAATTTCTGCATTCTGTTGGGTCACCTGTCTTTGGAATGGACACAAATATGGATTTCCTCCAGTTAGTTGGTCAGGAAGTTGTCTTCCAAATTTCTTCACATAAGTGAGTGAGCACCTCCAGTGCTGCATCCGTTTGTTGAAATATGTCAACTGGTACTCTGTTAACTCCTCGAGCCTTGCTTTTCGCCATTCCCTTCAGCACAGCTTGGGTGTCTTCCTTCAGTATCATTGATTCTTGATCATATGCTACCTTCTGAAATGGTTGACCGTTGACCAATTCTTTTTGATACAATAACTCTGTGTGTTCCTTCCATCTTCTTTTGATGGATCCTGTGTTGTTCAATATTTTGTCCATGCTGTTTTTGTTGTTGTTAGGTGCCATCTAGTTGGTTCCAACCCTTAGCAGCCCTATGTACAACAGAACAAAACACTGCCTGGTCCTGCACCATCCTCGTGATCTTTGTTATGCTTGAGCCCATTGTTACAGCCACTGTGTCAATCCGTCTCATTGAGGGTCTTCTTTTTCACTGACCCTCTACTTTACCAAGCATGATGTCCTTCTCCAGGGACTGATCCCTCCTGATAACAAGTCCAAAGTATGTTAGACATAGTCTCACCATCCTTGCTTCTAAGGAGCATTCTGGCTGTACTTCTTCGAAGACAGATTTGTTCATTCTTTTGGCAGTCCATGGTATATTCAATATTCTTCACCAATACCATAATTTAAAGGTGTCAATTCTTCAGTCTTCCTTATTCATTTCAACCCATAGAGCCCTTTAATATTGCAACTTGGGGCTTGAAATTTTTCTTCAGTTCTTTGAGTTTGAGATGCCCAGCATATTCTTCCCTTCTAGTTTTCTAACTCTGGGTCTTTGCACATTTCATTATAATACTTGACTTTGTCTTCTTGAGCTACTCTTTGAAATCTTCTGTTCAACTCTTTTTACTTCATCAATTCTTCTGCTAGCTTTCGCTACTCTACGTTTAAGAGCAAGTTTCAGAGTCTCTTCTGACATCCATTTTGGCCTTTTCTCTTTCCTGTCTTTTTAATGACCTTTTGCTTTCTTCATGTATAATATCCTTAATGTCATTCCACAACTCATCTGGTCTTTGGTCATTAGTGTTCAATACATCAAATCTATTCTTGATATGGATATACTCAAGGTCATATTTTGGCTCTTGTGAACTTGCTCTAATTTTCTACAGCTTCAACTTGAACTTGCATATGAGCAATTGATGCTCTGTTCCGCAGTCAACCCCTGGCTTTGTTCTGACTGATAATATTGAGCTTTTCCATTGTCTCTTTCCACAGATGTGGTGGATTTGATTACTGTGTTTTCCATCCTGTGAAGTCCATGTGTATAAAACCCATTGCAATTGAGTTGATTCTGACTCACAGCCACCCTATAGGACAGAGTAGAACTGCCATCCGTAGGGTTTCCAAAGAGCACCTGGTGGATTTAAACTGCCGACATTTTGGTTAGCAGCTGTAACACTTTTTTTTTAAAATTGTACTTTAGATGAAGGTTTGCAGAACAAATAGTTCCTCATTAAACAGTACACGTATTGTTTATGACAATGGTTAACAACCCCATGACATGTCAACACTGTCCCTTCTCTATCTTGGGTTCCCTATTACCAGCTTTTCTGTCCCTCCTGCCTTCTAGTCCTTGTCCCTGGACTGTTGTGCCCCATTAGTCTCGTTTTGTTTTAAGGGGCTGTCTAATCTTTGAGCAGCTGTAACTCTTAACCACTATGCCACCAGGGTTTCCAAAACACAAACATATTGCCATCGAGTCAATTCTGACACTGTAACAATCCTATAGGACAGAGTAGAACTGCCCCATAGGGTTTTCAAGGAGTGCAGGTAGATTTGAACTGCTGACCTTTTGGTTAGCAGCTGAATGCTTAACCACTGCACCACCAGGGCTTCTTTTGTATAGTTGCTGTTTATATTGTTGAAAAAAGGTATTTGCAATGAAGAAGTCGTTGGTCTTGCAAAATTCTATCATGCTGTCTCCAGCGTCATTTTTATCACCAAGGCCATATTTTCCAGCTACCAATCCTCGGTTTCCAACTTTTGTATTCCAATCAATAGTAATTATCTATGCATCCTGATTGCATGTTTGATCAATTTCAGTCTGCAGAATTTGGTAAAAATCTTCAGTTTCCTCATGTTTGGCTTCAGTGGCTGTGTGTAAATTTGAATAATAGTCATATTAACTGGTCTTTCTTGTAGGCGTATGGATATTATCCAATCACTAACAGCGCTGTTGTTCAGGATAGATCTTGAAATGTTCTTTTTGATGAAGAATGCAACAGTATTGCTGGTCAATTTGTCATTCCTGCCATAATAGACCATATGATTGCAGACAATCCAGTACTAGTCCATTTCAGCTCACTAATGCCTAGGATATAGATCTTTATGTGGTCTATTTCTTTTTTTTTTTTTTTTGTGATTGACTTCTTTAATAAACCAAACCGTAGTTCCAAATACTAAAAGTAAATGTCATCAGTTTTGTTGTGCTATTCACAAATTAATATCTGTAGATAACACTTTCAAGTTTTTTCTTTTTGCATTATTAGCATTTTTCCT
>NW_004444053.1:7788309-7793934 GCF_000243295.1 Trichechus manatus latirostris
GACTGACTTATTTCACTCAGCATAATGTCCTCCAGTTTCATCCATGTTATGAGATGCTTCACAGATTCATCATTGTTCTTTCTTGTTGCGTAGTACTCCATTGTGTGTATGTACCATAGTTTGTTTATCCATTCATCTGTTGATGGGGTCTATTTCATTTTTGATGACTTCCAATTTTCCTAGATTCATACTTCATGTATTTCATGTTCTGATTATTAGTGGATGTTTGTAGCTGATTCGTTTCATTTCGAGTTGTGCAACCTCAGCAAATGAAGGTCCCAAAAGCTTTACTCCATCCATGTGATTAAGGTCGACTCTACTTTGAGGAGGCAGCTCTCTCCCAGTCATATTTTGAGTGGCTTCCAACCTGAGGGGCTCATCTTCTGGTACTATACCAGACAATGTTCCACTGCTATTCATAAGGTTTTCACTGGACAATTTTTTCAGAAGTGCCAGGTCCTTCTTTCTAGTCTGTCTTAGTTTGGAAGCTCAGCTGAAACCTGTCTACCATGGGTGACTGTCACGGGTTGAATTATGTCCCCCAAAAAATGTGTGTATCAATTTGTCTGAGCCATGATTCCCAGTGTTGTATGGTTATTCTCCCTTTTGTGATTGTAATTTTATGTTAAAGAGGATTAGGGTGGGATTGTAATACCCTTACTAAGGTCACTTCCCTGATCCAAAGTAAACAGAGTTTCCCTGGGGTGTGGCCTGCACCACCTTTTATCTTAAAAGAGATAAAAGGTAAGGGAAGCAAGCAGAGAATTGGGGACCTCATACCACCAAGAAAGCAGTGCTGGGAGCAGAGCGCATCCTTGGACCAAGGGTCCCTGCGTGGAGAAGCTCGTAGTCCAGGGGAAGATTGATGAGAAGGTTGACAGAGACAGAAAGCCTTCCCCTGGAGCTGATGCCCTAAATTTGGACTTTTAGCCTACTTTACTGTGAGGAAATGAACTTCTCTTTGTTAAAGCCATCCACTTGTGGTATTTCTGTTATAGCAGCACTAGATGACTAAGACAATGACCCTGCTGGTATTTGGAATACCCATGACATAGTTTCCAGCATCACAGCAACACACAAGCCACCACAGTACAACAAACTGACAGATGTGTGGGGACGTTTATCCTAACATTTAATAATTCTACTGTTAGGAATTTACTCATGAGGAATATAACTATATGTTCAGAAAAGGACTTGTACAAGAACATTAAAAGCAGCTTTAGTCCTAATAGTGAAAACTGGAAACAACTCAGGTATTCATCAGTAGGAAAACTGGATAAACGAACTGGTATATCGATATCATGGAATGCTACTCAGCAATAAAAAGAATAAACAACAGATACCCACAACAACATAGATAAATCTCAAGAACATGCTGAGTGAACAAAACTTAGATAAAAGAGTACATATGGTAATATTTGATTCATATGAAATTCTAGAACAGGCAAAACTAGTTTATGTTAGAACAAAAACTCAGAACAGTGGTTGCCTCGAGGGAAGGGAGTGGAAATTGATAAGTGGAAATTTCTCGAAAGATGGAAATGTTCTCTGTCTTGGTAAAGGACTGAGTTAAACAGGTCAAATTCAGTGACGGCACACTTAAGATTTGTGCACTTCATTTTATGCATATTTTAATCAAAATAATAAATTGTAAGCAAAAAATAGAATGACAGTACTTCCGACATCCTCCATATTTTTAAACTTATTTTCTATATTTTCCATTTGGGGGGCTTATTTGAATTTCATTATGGGTGATTTCTCCTGATCTTCCAGTTTAATAATTCTCCCTTCAATTGGCCTTAATCTACTGTTAAATTCATTCTCGAGTTTTAACTTTCTGTTATTGAATTTTTTTTATTTTTAGAAATTCTATTTTGTTCTTTTCCAAATCCACTATGTCACCTTTTTAAAATGTTTTCTGTTCCCTAAGGATATTTATTATATTGTCTCTTCTTTTAAAAGAGCAAGCATAGTTTTTTGGTAGTACAGATCCAATGATTCCAAGAGCTGAAGTCTTTGCATTTGTTTCTGTTATCTGTTGTTTTGCTTCTAACTCACACTGGCTTATTTCCTTGTTTACTTGATAGGGTGATGCTCATGGTCCTAGAAGAATTACTTGTGGGACACTTGGAAACCTAGGATAAAGATGACTTTCTCCAGGGATGATCTGTGTTTGCTTCTGCCAGAGATCTTCTAGGACACTACTAATCTGAGACCTTGTTAAACTAAATCATAGTCTGAGGTCTCTTGGTCCCACAAGTGATGTGAATTTGGGCTGCAAATAAACATGAGGACTCATCTTGTGTTTACAGCTTCCCAGAGATCTGTACCCCAAGTCTCCCCACTATCACCATCACCATCACCATCACCACCACCTCTGATACCTCCACCTTCACCATGTGCTCAGTGCCAAGGCAACTTACCTTACAGACTCCTGAGTGTCAGTGTGTGGTCCCTCTTTCACTTCTACCCTGTGGTATAGCCTTCAGGGTCCTAGCTTCATAAGGGAGGTCCCCAGCTTGGACTTCTGTGCCCCTTACTATGCATAGCTATTAAGACCCGAGTGCAAGGAAGTTGGGGTAAGCAAACCATCTCAGGCCAAGAGCTGTTTCCAGGATCTCTGCACTTCTGGCTTCCTTTAGATTTTGGTCTAATAATTCTTTACTACTGTTTCAACTCTTCAGTGGTTGTAAGAAGATTTTTAAAATACTTTATCTAGCATTCTTACTTGTTTTTATCGGGAGAGTTGTCCAGGGAATTTAGCCAGCAATAGTCCCTAAAAATAGAACTCAACATCCCCTACTTCTCAGATTTGTCTTTTAGCCTCCCCTGAGAAACAGCCCAAATCTCACGTATATGCTTAAGGACTTTCTCACAAATTTGGCTAGCTTGTTTGAAAGCTGTTGTATTTTCTCTGGGCCTGAAAATGCTCTGAGTCTGAAAAGTACCCCAAGGTGACCGGGCACCAGCTGGGAGGCTGAGGTGCCTAGAGCGCTTACAGTCCAGTGCTAATGTGCCATGTGTCAATAGGGACCAACTGAGCCATGAGGGGGAAAAAAAATAATGACGGGCAAAAGGAACAAAGGAAATAGGGCAAAGTGATAAATCACTATGACAGCTTCTGTGGAGTGGAATTATGTGTGCCTTTTTTTCCTGCCTGTTTTAGACTTCAATGTTTTTTCCAACTCTTTTTTTTTCTTACCACAAATATATGTTATGTTGCTGTTTGAAGCATTAGATGAAATTTTTAAAAAATTAATGAAAAGATAAGAAATGGTGCTGCTTCCCCAGCAGCCCGAATTGTATTTTTGGTAGCAGGGATGATTTGGGCAGATCTACTCAAAACCCCACAGTGACCAGAGGCTGGGCTTACAAGACAGTTGGAGGAGGTTAGGGGTGTGGGCTGGGCAGTGGGTCAGACATGGTGCGTCATACATGGCCCCAAGGCAGCATCAACCCTATGGCTCACTGCTCCTCTCATTCCCAAGGAACTAGGCGGACTCTGCAGACAGCGGTGGGAGGAGAACAAGCTGGGGATCAAGAGACTGAGTCCTAACCCAGGCTCTGTGACAACCTCCTGCGCAGCCTTGGAGGAGGCCCTCCTGGTATCAGGAGAGGAGTGGCAGACAAAGGTGTGACCTGGGAGAAGAGGGAGACTCAGCTGCTACTAATGAGCTTCTCCACATGGATGCCTGTTGCAGAGTTCTGAGCAGGCTCCATTTTACACTTTCCTCTTCCTAAGCCAAAGTGGACAAGTTCTCCACCCTTCTCTTCCCTCCCTCCTGCCCTCTACTCATGGACAGATAGTTATTGAGCATCTCCTCTATTGCAGGCACAAAGAGGCAGTTTCTGGAATACCTTGACTGTACTGAATGCATTCCTCTCAAATGCTTAAAAGGGTACCCAGTCCATTTCACACCTGCAAGTCTCCGGAAGTTTCTCTGGCATCCAGATTTCCCTTTAAGTTTTGGTCAGGCCTCTCGTGCTCAGTACAGGCCTCTCGTGCTCAGTACAGGCAGGCAGGTGGAAAAGTAGAGATCTCCAGACACTGCAGCAGCTCTGCCAGCTTGAGTTCTGGTATGCTTAGGAAGAGCTGGGCATTTCTTCCTGCACCTTGGCTGGCCCGCCAGGCCAGGAATTTGAAAGCTGGGAGTCTCAGCACCTCTGAAATTACATGGGATCTCTGACTCCACCTATGGGCAAGGCAGACACGGGTCAGGGACTGGGCTAGGGTGAGGCCAGGGAGGCTGGCCCTGTGCTCGCACCACCTTAGAGGGAGTGCTTCCTTAACTTTTTGCACTCTGGGCGCCTCACTTGCTGCACCCTAGTCCCAGCCCTGGACAGGGCGGCTTCAGTTTTTCCAAGGGGGATAAAGGCACCATAAGACATGAAGGGTCCCAGGTCATAAGAGAGCACAAACTTTGTAATTGCTGTCAAAGAAGGTGTCTATTAATCTACTTTTCCTTCCATCCAAGTATGCAGCATGGGTGCTGCCATTCTCCTCGCCTAGTAAGTAAAACCCATTGCTGTCTAGTGGATTCCCACTCATAGCGACGCTATAGTAAAGACAGCCATAACCTAGTCCCGATTATTCTGCAGCTCGTTTTCCAGATGAATTCAGAGCTTGTCACTCCACTATTACCCTACTTACTGCACCCTCCAGTCATCAAGCCACTCATTTACTGAGCGCCTATGGGCCAGGCACTATGCTAGCATAGGAAAGAAAACGGGGAGCAAAAACAACTAGGATCCAGCCTTCAGGGAGTTTACAGCCTAGTGTGGGAGGCAGATTTTAATCAATAACAACACAAATCGGTGTAAGCCTGCAATGTGACACTTGGCTACAAAGAAGACATACAAAGTCCTAAAGAGCCCAGACGAGGACTCTCACCCAGAGGGGGCGGGGCGGGCTGCCCCAGTAAGTGCAGATGTCAAGGCTGAAGGGCCCCCAGGAACTAACAGGCGACGAGGGGAGGCAGAGGGAACGGTTGTGCAAGGCCCTGAGGCGGGTGCTGAATGGAGAGTCCAAGACCTGAGAGGAGGCCAGTGTGGCTGGGGGTCGGAAAGCGGGGGTGGGGTAGAGGAGGAGAGTGGGGGTAACCCAGACTCTGCAGAACCTCCATTGTGTATACACTTTTATGTTTATTATAAGAGCAATAGAAAATCTTTGAACTTTTTTAAGCGGGGGGGGGGGGCAGGAACAGAGAGACAACAGAAGGGTAGAGGACTTGCTTTGGTGTGGAGAGGCGCAGTCCCTGGCTTGCCCCTTTGGCTGTCCAGGGAAGGAGGGCGCGGGGAGAGGTTCTCCTTCCAGGGGGAGGCGTGAGCTGGCGGGATGGGGAAGCCGTGGGAGGGAAGGCGGCGTGGAGACGCCCCGCGGAGGAGGCGGAGAAGGCTGCAGCTCCAGGCCCGGCCCTCGCGATGGAGCCGCCCTCGCACCGCCTCGGCCCTGAGCCTCCTCGCTCCTCGGGGCCGACAGGTGAGGGGTTAGAACTGGAACGTCCTCTGTCAAAGCCGGGATGGGCCGCGGGAGGACGAGAGCGGGCGCTACTTTGGCTCATACTACACTGCGTTCCGCGAGTGCCTGCCCCGGAGCGGGGCTCTGAGCGCTGGCGGGGTGGGGGG
>NW_004444053.1:7794061-7803354 GCF_000243295.1 Trichechus manatus latirostris
AGGGGGCCTGCAGCTGTCTCCGGGCCCCCTGTCGCCCGCCCGCTGCCGCACTGTGAGTCACCGTGCCAGCTCCCCACAGCCTGCCTCTCTATTTTTAAATCAGCGCCTGCTTGTATCTGACTCGTTAAATAAGCCTTGCAAATGGAGGATGGGAGTCTGATGGCAGAGGATGAGGACAGGCAATAATTTAGAGGTCCAAATAGGAATTATGCAGCAATCGCAGTCTCTTATTAGGAGATCTTCGCCTTTCTAATAACCGGGCATTTTAAGTTGCTGCGGCGTGGAGTGTGAAGAGTTGCCAGCCCCCAGCAACAGTAATGATTCTGGGAACAAGAATAAAGAAGCCCCAGAATAACAGCCTGGGCTTCAACATTAGAGATGAAGGCAGCTGGAGGGAGGGCTGGAGGGTGCGAGGCTGTGCTAAAGGCACAGAAATACGACATCCAGTGTAACAGGGCTCCCACAGGGACAGCTCAAAGCTGCTATTCTTCAGTCCCTGTGATCCAATACCAGAAACAAAGGTAAGACGGCAGGATTGCAGCCAGGTGCCCTGGATTCTGGCTCTCCCATTTTACAAGCTGTGTTACCTTGTGCAAATCATTCCACATCTTTGAGCCTCAAGTTCCTCATCTGTAAAAGAGCCAACTCCACCAGGCTGTTGGAGGATTACAGCAGCTGCAAACTTAGAGAGACACTTAGGGTGAATGTTGGTTGTGCTGAGAGGAGGCTGGTACACATCATTCTTCCCACCTTGGTGTATTCCAAGTTGAGCTCTGCCTGGCAGTGCTTCGGTTGCTCTTTCTTGGTTTGTGATCTGCAGGTAAGCCTTGCCCAGGTCACTCACAGGGGTCAAGGGCAAGAGGTGCTCTACCATGTCCTTTAGTCAAGCCTTTCAGCCCCTCTGGGGCTAAGTTCTCACCAGAAAGAGAAGATGGAGGATGTTCTCAAAGATTACTTTCCTCCACTGAAGCTCCATGATTTCAGCAACCTGGTTATTTGGTGCATCCAAATCAGAGATTCCTACTCGGGTCCTGATGTCTGACCTTAATTTGTTTTATCAAGTCAGAAGGTGGATATTGATTATGTTGGAGGTGCTAGGAAGAGGACAATTAAGGTTCACCCTCACTAGGAGGCACTCAGGGAGAGTGGAGATCAATGTACCATCCTCTTTTCCACGCTTTGCCAAGGGGTGGACAGCTGGAGCTATGGCTCGCTTGCTTCTGCGTCCCCAGGGTGGACACCCTGCAGTTTCTTCCCAGTTCCTGGGTGGAGAAAGAGCATGAACAGCTCTGGGCATGTCCTCACCAGGCCTCATCCGTTCCTCAGTTCAGAACAGGACCCCAGGCACTAGGACCTCAGAGGCAGGCTGGGGGTGCTGAGCCCTGACCCCTGGCACAGCTCTGAGTGCGCCAAGGATCACGCCTGCAGATGCAGGCTGTTGGCCACTGGCACGGGGGACTCCCAGGACAGGCAGCTGTTCTCTCCTTCACACACTTTGCCTGATGCTACAAGGAAGAGAAAGACATTGACAAGTGCCCTGTTCTTTTCTTCTTTTTCTTCTTCTTGAGCAAATAAGCACAGCCCCTGAGAAGGGAACTCAACCTTAGAGCTGAGAATGGCTCTGGTGGGCGTCTAAGCAGGGGGCTCATGACACGAGAGAGACAGGAGCACCCAGACCCTGCACTGGGAAGATCTGGAGTATCCCCACACGCTCGACAGCCTGTCCCTTTCCCTGCCCACTTCCAGTCCCCTCTTCCCGACAATGCTGCCTGGCTTCTCTGAGCAAGTAGCCAGGCCCCTTCCGATGGGCACTGCCTCAGGAAATGCCAGGATGTCACTTCACAGCGGGCCCTCCACCCTTTCCTATCAGGTATTTGCGATTTTCTGCCTTTACTGAGCACATGCATAGAGCTGGTAGGTGCCTGCCCGTGACCCTGGACAGGTGGCAATGTACCGGTCCCTGGTGGGGAAGCTAACTTGCCTTGAACTGCCCAATCCTTGACTTGGGTCTTGTGCATTTCAGGTGCTCCTGGAGAGCAGTGATGAAGCCTCCCTTATGATGTGGACCCAGGGCCCATGTAGTTCCTCAGGCCCAGGCTTGCTCAGGGAGTGTCTGTGGCTGTGCGGCAAGTCACCCAGTGCTGCTGCCCATCATGAACTGTCCTTCTGCGGCAGATTTGGAAAACAAGGCTGATGGCTGGTCGTAAGTCATGGGCTCTTGTCATACCCAGAAGCCTATGTCTCCACCCTGTTCCTGTTCTCCAGAGTCGTGGAGGCCTGTGAGGGATGGATGAGTAGGGCTTGGGGAGCCTGGGTAAAAGAGGAAGGGGGCATTTCTACCTAGGCCCCCTAACTGCCGTCAGAGCTGAGGTCAGTGGCCTTCCTGGAGCAGGTCTGTAACCTTGCTCTCCTGTAAGTGGCCTCCCTGTACTCTATGCTCCTCATATTCTATTTCTCACTGTTCATTAGCACCTGGGTGTGTGGACCCCCACCCTCACCTACAAGTCTCGTCTTCCTAGTTAGATCAAAAGCTCCTCTGAGGCTCCAGGCCTGGGAACAGGAGGGAGGGTGTGGGCTGTGGCCACCGGGCTGGCCTCCCTAGGACAGCTGGTCCACATGCCTGCCATTCCCTCCGCACGGCTCATCCTCTCAATATAGGGTGCTGCTGGCATGCCTGGTGCAGGGCACCCTGCTGCTTTAGGGTAAGGCCAGTGAGACAGGCTGGGCCGGTGTCCGCTTTCTTCCTCTCCTTGAATGGCCAGGGCCTGCAGCCTGCCTTTTGATTTGTGTGTATTATTAGGTCCCTGGATGCCTTTGACCAAGTGGGCGCTCCAGGCTGTGGAGGGGCCTTATCCCTGAACCACCAGAGCCTGAGCCCTGTAGGGCACCTCCAGCCCACTGCCTCCTCCAGGCAAAATGGAGAGGGAAGGAGGTGACATTTGCTTTTGGTCCTTTCTCTCCCTGTTCCCCAAAGTGACCTTCCTGTACCCACTGCCCATGGCTCACTGCTGTATATGAATCCAGGGCTGATAGGGGCTGGGCTGTTCATGTCACAGCTCAATAAGGCAGTTAATTTTGGCAATTAGGGTTCCACAGCACTGGGAGGGGATATGCAGAGCCCACCCTGCCCCCACACGTGCAGGCTCTGATCATCTGAAATTTGAGGTGGGAGGAATGCATACTCTCTTTCCTTCACACCCCTTCTGACTATTAGACAATGGCTAATGGGAGGAGAGAGGCAGTGCAGCTTGGGATGTGGGTGGAGGGAGATAACAAGCATCGTTAGGGAAGTGGGGAGGACGCTGAGGGCCCAGTCAGTTAGTGCGCTCCACATGGAGACCAGCTGACCAACGAGCTGACCAAAGGGGCTGCCCACAGAGCTCCCATCATGGGATGAGTCTCTGCCTCCTCAGTCCCCCAACCCTTCTCCCCTCTGCCTTCTAGGTGGAGCAGGTCTGGTTGGTTTCATTACTTCAGTGAGAGCTGAACATGGAGAAAGTCCCTGAACAGCTACATGAGAAGCCAAGAGCATTCCATGTGCAGGGTGATGCTGAAGGGAGTCTGTTGTGAACAGGCCTTCTCTGATGTGGTCAGTGAGCTCCTGCTCTGTCTGTGGGGGCAGTAGTCTTTTCACCAGTGAGCTTTCGCACAAGCAGGAGCAATGTGTGGACCAACCTCACTTGCAGTCCCTCTCACTCTTGCTGGTCCCCTCACATGAGCTCTACGGTGTGCTCAGGGCCTAGGGTTGACAGCTTTCCTTCCCAGGTTTGACCCCAGGAGACCACCTCTGTGGCACTCAGTGGCCCCTCTCTGGGCCTTATTTTTCACATCTGTAAATAAGGAGCAGAATAGTAATCTCTAGGGCTCCTCCTCTACCTGAAGTTCTAAAAAAAACAAAACCAAACCCTTTGCCATTGAGTCGATTCCAACTCATAGCAACCCTATAGGACAGAGTAGAACTGCCCCACAGGGTTTCCAAGGAGCAGCTGGTGGATGTGAACTGCTGACTTCCTGGTTAACAGCCCTAGCACTTAACCACTGCACCACCAGGGCTCCTGAAGTTCTGAAGTCCTGCCCAAACTGCTGTTCTTACAGGCTCTGGAACACACATGGCTCCTGGATCCAACTCTAGCCTATGGCAGTTCTGGTAGATCCTCAAACACATGGGGAGAATGTTCTGTGTCCTTGACTCGCCAGGCAAAGCATCAGCCTCTTAGAATGGCATTCATCTCGGGGCTTCTTTCGTGATGGGCCAGCCAGGCCTTCAGGCCCTGCACACTGTTCTCTGCCAGTTGAGGGGCTCAGTCTCAGGCCATGTTTATGGACTATGAGAAGTCAACTTGTGAACGTCTAGCCTGGCACATGGACTGGTTAAAACAAACCAAACCTACTGCTGTTGAGTCGATTCTGACTCATAATGACCTATAGAACAGAGTAGAGCTGCACTACAGGGTTTCCAAGGCTGTAAACCTTTACGGAAGCCCACTGCTGCATCTTTCTTCTGTAGAGTGACTGGTAGGTTTTAACTGCTGACCTTTTGGTTAGCAGCCAAGCACTTTAACCGCTGCACCACCAGGGCTTCTCTTGGACTGATTACCAAAAAAATCAAACTCATTGCTGTCGAGTTGATTTTGACTCATAGAGGGACAGAGTAGAACTACCCCATAGGGTTTCCAAGGAGCAGCTGGTGGATTTGAACTACCAACCTTTTGGTTATCAGCCAAATACTTAATCACTGTCCCACCAGGTCTCCATTGACTGGTTAAAAAAAACAAACAAAAAAAAACCGTTGTGGTCAAGTCAATTCCAACTCACAGCGACCCTGTATGGTTAGCAGATTAGCAAATTAAAAAAAGCAGCTTAACTCCTCAGCATGTGCTATAACCAGAAACTGAGTAGAAGGAGAGGAGAGAGGAGAGGAGGAGAGAGAAGGAGGCAAGAAGGGAAGACAGAGACAGGAAGAGCTACATGGTGGAACTGGCCAAGGAACTGCTCTTGAAAGATAAGCGATATCTGATACTCAATTTAAAATACGGTTTCTGTGATGTTTCATTTCTGCAAACTTTCAATAAAGTCTGCTATATGCACAAAGGTTTTGTGTGAATGGGTTTGTTTGTTTTGTTTTTTTTGTTTTGGTGGCAATCAGGGAGGGGCTGAGACCACTCTTGGCTAATATGCTGCAGAACAGGGACAGCAAACTTGAGGTGAGTGGTTGTAGAGTGTGTGGTCAAGAATGCAGGGCTATAGATAAAGAACTCCTGCAACTCAAAACCAAAAAGACAACCCAATGAAAAAATGAATAGACATTTCTACAAAGAAGGCATACAAATGGCCAATAAGCACATGAGAAAATGCTCAAGATTATTAGGGAAATGCCAATCAAAACCACAATGAGATACCACTTCACTTCCACTAGGATGGCTATTATCAGGAAAATACCAAGTGTTGACGTGATTTAGAGAAATTAGAACACTTATCTAGAACATGTAATTGCGCTCATGAGGAACCTGTACATAGATGAAGAGGCAGTCGTTCAAACAGAACAAGGGGATACTGCGTGGTATAAAGTCAGGAAAGGTATGCCTCAGGGTTGTATCCTTTCACCATATTTATTCAATCTGTACGCTGAACAAATAATCAGAGAAGCTGGACTATATGAAGAAGAATGAGACATCAGGATTGGAGGAAGACTCATTAACAACCTGTGTTATGCAGATGACACAACCTTGCTTGCTGAAAGTGAAGAGGACTTGAAGCACTTACTGATGAAGATCAAAGACTACAGCCTTCGGTATGGATTACACCTCAACATAAAGAAAACAAAGATCCTCACAACTGGACCAATAAGAAACATCACAATAAACAGAGAAAAGATTGCAGTTGTCAAGGATTTCATTTTACTTGGATCCACAATCAACACCCATGGAAGCAGCAGGTGAGAACTCAAAAGACGCATTGCATTGGGCAAATCTGCTGCAAAAGACTTCTTTAAAGTGTTAAAAAGCAAATATGTCACTTTAAGGACTAAGGTACCCCTGACCCAAGCCATGGTATTTTCAATCACTTCATATGCTTGCAAAATCTGGACAATGAATAAGGAATATTGAAGAAGAATTGACCCCTTTGAATTATGGTGTTGGCGAAGAATATTGAATATACCATGGACTGCCAGAAGAATGAACGAATCTGTCTTAGAAGTATAGCCAAAATGCTCCTTATAAGTGAGGATGGCAAGATTTTGTCTCATGTATTTTGGGCATATTATCAGGAAGGACCAGTCCCTGGAGAAGGACATCATGCTTGGTGTAGTGGAGGGTCAGCGAAAAAGAGGAAGACCCTCAACAAGAAGGACTGACACAGTGGCTGCAACAATGGGCTCAGGCATAACAAAGATCATGAGGATGGTGCAGGACCTGGCAGTGTTTCATTCTGTTGTACAGAGGGTCCCTCCCTATGAGTAGGAACTGATCTACAGCACCTAACAACAACAACAACATCTGTTGTAGGTGGGAATGCAAAATGGCGCAACCACTGTGGAAAACAGTTTGGCAGTTCCTCAAAAAGTTAAATATAGAATTGCCACACGATCTAGCAATTCCACCGTTAGATATATACCAAAAAGACTTGAAAGCAGGGACTCAAACAGTTATTTGTATACGAGTGTTCATTGCAGCATTATTCACAATAGCCAAAAGGTGGAAACAATTTAAGTGTCCATCAGTAGATTACTGGATTAAAAAAAAAAAGTGGTGTATACATACAATAGTGAAAGGATACAACACTGATGCACACCTTTTCCAGTTCTGAACCATGCAGTATCTCTTTGTTCTGTTCAGACAACTGCCTCTTGATCCGTGCACAGGTTCTGCATGAGCACAATTAAGTGTTCTAAAATTCCCATTCTTCCTAATGTTATCAATAATTTGTTATGATCCCCACAGTTGAATGACTTTGTGTAGTCGATAACACAGTTAAACATCTTTCTAGTATTTCTGCTTTTGGCCAAGATCCTCTGACAACAGCAATGATATCCCTCATTCCGCATCCTCTTCTGAATCCAGCTTGAACTTCTGGCCGTTCCCTGTTGATGTATAGCTGCAATTGTTTTTGAATTATTGTAAGCAGAATTTTGCTAGCATGTGATGTTAACGATATTATTTTATAATTTTTGCACATGAACGTGAAGAAAACAAAAGTCCTCACAACTGGACTGATAAACAACATCATGATAAATGGAGAAGAAAGTTAAGTTTTCAATCATTTCATTCTACTTGGATCAACAATCAATGTTCATGGACGCAGCAGTCAAGAAATCAAATGACAAATTGCTTCAGGAAAATCTGCTGCAAAGGATCAAAAAAGCAAACTTTTTTGACTAAGATGCACCTGACCCAAGCAATGTTCTTTTCAGTCTCCTCATATGCATTCAAACATTGGATAATTAAAAAGGAAGACAGAAGAAGAATTGATGCATTCAAACTGTGGTCTTAGAGAAGAAGATTGAATATACCGTGGCCACCAAAAGAATGAACAAATCAGTCTTAGAAGAAATACAAGCAGAATGTTCCTTAGAAGTGAAGATGGCTGGACTTTGACTCGCTGACTTTGGATACATCATCAGGAAAGATCAGTTGCTAGAAAAGAACATCATGTTTGGTAAAGTAGAAGGTCAGCGAAAATGAAGGAAACCCTCAATCAAATGGATTAACACAATAGTTGCAACAATGGACTCAAACATACCAATGATCATGAAGAGGGAGCAGGACACAGCAATGTTTTGTTTTGTTACACATAAAGTCTCCATGAGTCGGAGCTAACTTGACAGCACCTAACAACAACATCCATAGAATGGAATATTATTCAATTACAAAGAGAAACAAAGTTCTGATACATGCCACAACATGGGTGAACCTTGAAAACATTATGCTGAGTGAAATAAGCCCAACACAAGAGGACAAATATTATATGATGCCACTTATGAAATATCTAGGAGAGACAGATGTATGGAGACAAAAGATTATTAGCGGTTACCAGAGGCTAGGCGCTGGGGGAGTGGTGAGTTTTTGCTTAAGGGGTACAGAGTTTCTGTTTGGGGTGATGAAAAATTTGGGACTAAGTAGTGGTGGAGGTTGCACCTGCCCCTGGCACAGTCCCTAGAGAAGGACATTAGTTACACATGGTGAATACAACAAATGTCACTGAATTGTACATGTAAAAATGGTTAAAATGACAAAATTTTTTTGTTATATATATTTGCCAGAGATCCCTGGGTGGTGCAAATGGTTTATTCTCGATTACTAACCTAAAGGTTGGTGGTTTGAACCCTCCCAGTGGCACCATGAAAGAAAGGCCTGGCAATCTGTTTCCATAAAGATTACAGTCAGGAAAACCCCAGGGAAAAGTTCTATTCTGTAATACATGGGGTTGCCATGAGTTGGAATCAACTAGAAAGCAATGATTTTTTTTTTTTTTTTGGTATGTATTTACCACAGTAATAATAATAATAAAGAATGCAGGCTAGGGCCATTTATTAGATGTGATAATAATAACGACATTGTAATGAGGAGTTAAATATTTGTACTGCACTTAGAGTAGTGCCTTGAACAGGATAAGTGCTTATTACAGACTGAATTGTGTTCTCCAAAATATGTGGTGGAATCCTACCCACTACGCCTGTGGATGTAATCTAATGTAATCAACCAATCAGTTGAGGTCATACCACTGTAGGGTGGATCCTAAACGAAATCACCTCTCAGTTATACAGAAAGCAGTATTGACACAGCCATGTACAACAGGGAAGGACAGATACCATGTGAAGATCGCCAAGGAACCTAGGAATGCCAGGGCTACAGAGGCTGAAAGAGACAAGAATCTTCCCCTAGAGCTGATGCTCTGAATTTGAACTTCTAGCCTCCTGAAATGTAAGAAATAAATTTCTGTTCATTAAAGCCACCCACTTGTGGTATTTCTGTTACAGCAGCACTAGAAAACTAAGATAGTGCTATATATGTGTTTGTTGAATGCATTTTTTAAGGAAAAATTTTAAAATCTCAATTAGAACTTTTTTTTTTTTAATTGTACTTCAGGTAAAGGCTTACAGAATGAATAGTTTCTCATGAAACAGTAGTACACAGGTTGTTTTATGACATTGGTTAACAACCCCACAACATATCAACCCTCTAACTTCTCAACCTTTTTTTTTTTGGTGAAAATACACATAGCCAAAGATACACCATTTCAAAAATTTCTACATGCACAGTTCAGTGACATTGACTACGCTCTTCCAATTGTGC
>NW_004444053.1:7803454-7836518 GCF_000243295.1 Trichechus manatus latirostris
ATCCTTACTCAACCTTGGGTTCCCTATCACCAGCTTCCTTGTCCCCTTCTGCTTTCTGGCCCTTGTCACTGGGCTCCTGTACCTCGTTAGTCTCATTTGGTTTTATGGGGCTGTCCACTCCCAGGCTGAACGGTGAACCTCGGAGATAACTTCACCACTGAGCTAAAAGGGTGTCTGGGGGCTCAATTAGAACTTTTAAAAAATAACCTTTTTATTTTGGAAACATTTTAGATCTATAGAAAAGTTGTAAATATAGTACAGAGAGCTCCCATATACTCCTCACCCAGCTTTTCCTACGGTTAACCTCTTACATTGCCCTGGTACATTTGTCACAACTAAGAAACCCATCTTGGTGCATTACTATTAGCCAGACTAAAGGCTTTATTTGGGTTCCACCAGTTTTTTCATTAATATCCCCTTTCTGTTCCAGGATCCCATCCAGGGCACCACCTTACACTTAGTGATCATGTGTTCTTAGTCTCCTCTGGTCTGTGACAGCTTCTAGTCTTTCCTTGGTTTTTGTGACTTTGACAGTTTTGAGGAGCATTGAGGAGAGTGTCCCTCAATTTTATTTTCTTTGATGTTTTTCTCATGCTCAGACTGTGGATTTGGGTTTTGGGAAAGAATACTACAGAGGGGACGTGCTCTCTCATCACATCGTATGGGGGCTGCCTGACAGCCACCTGACATCACTGGTGACGTTCACCTTCATGACTCGGTTAAGGGGTATTGGTCGCTGTCTCCACTGCAAGCCCCTGTCTTCCCCTTCCCCCACCCTGCTTTTTGGAGGCTAGTCACTAAGCACAGGCCACACTTAAGGGGAGGAGGAATTAACCCCACCTCCTGGAGGGGGACTATCTGCATATACTATTTGCAATGCTTTTGCAAGTAAAATTTGTCTCTTCTCCATTTATTTACTTATTTACATCAGTAGTAGGGTCCATCACTATGGACTCTGACCCAGTACAACAGGGTTCTGTTGAATACATTTAAAAAATGATTCACAAATTAAATCAGTCTAACGTAATCTTAAACCGTTGCCGGCGAGTCGATTCCGACTCATAGCGACCCCATAGAACAGAGTACAACTGCCCCACAGGGTTTCCAAGGAGCAGCTGGTGGATTTGAACTTTCGACCTTTTGATTAGCAGCCGCAGCTCTTAACCCTTATGCCACCAGGGCTCCAAATTAGTCTAGTTGCTGCTTAATCTAGAGATAAATATGAACAGCAAAGCATAAAACTCTCCATTACTGAGGTGTAGGGGAAGGACGCTGGATTTTTCACAGGATGGAATGAAGGTCTGAGTCTATGCTGTTTCAGTCTTACGTGGCCAAGGGACCCCAGCCGACATCTAGGAGAGAATATCCGATGACTCCCAGTGGCTGCCACCATACAGATGGAGACAGACCGCAGTGGCACATTCTCGCTCAACGGGAAAACCCCGCGCTCATTCCGGAGCCAGCTCTGTTATAAGGGTAGGAAGGTGGTGGTCCTCCAAGTAGCGGAGCCTTTCTATTCTAGGGGATCCCCCTCTTCATCTCTGAACTCCCCCGCCCCCTCTTCACGAAAGCCTGCGGCGCCTCGGCCAACGTTATATACTGCAACCTGACACCACACCTTCAGCCAGCGGTCTCTACTCTGAAGTGTCTGGGTGCCCTGGCTTGTTCATTAGCGCCCCCGGCTCTGATTCTTTGAGAGGAGGGGGACCCACTACGAACAGCCTCGAGAAACCCGACCTTCGCTTCTAGAGGAAAATGCCATTCCAGTTATTTATATGCACCCTACCCGGCACAATACAACCCGGTCTACATTCGCGCTTGCTTCCGTGATCCTGGGATCTGAAGGTTGCCGGGACTTCAGGGTCACGCCCGAGCTCTGCCGTTACCTTATGGGGCAAATAGCAGTGATCAGTCGCCAGCTACCAGGGCCTATTTTTAGGGGTCTTTGTGGGCCAGTGGTTAGAGCGGCGGCCCAGCTCCCCTTGCTGGCGCCTCCCTCCCTCTGCATCAAGACAAAAGGGCTGTACTTCCTGAGCTGTGGGTCTTGCTTTTTAAATAGAGGGGACAGAGGACACATCTGAGAGGCACGTAAGGTACACAGGCCCAGGAATCTGGATTAAACGGAAAGGAACCTTGGCTTGGAAGCAGCTTGGGGGGATGAAACACCGAGGGTCTTAAGGGGCAGACTGTTGTAAAGCATCAAAACTCCTCCTCCTGCCTCCGCCCCTCACAGAGGGTCCACGTGGGCAAAGCCAGTGCGGTGTTCACGTCTGCTCCTCCCACAGGGAGCTAACTGCGCGCTCCCTTCGGAGAGAAAGCCAAACCAAACCCATGGCTGTGGAATCGGTGTTTAAATCCCAGACAGTTAAGGCAAGGTAACAGGCAATTATTGAGCACCCACTGTGTATCTGACCCTCTGCTGGCCACCGAGAAGACAGAAGGGCGGGGTGGTGGTGGGGACACAGCCCCGCCCCGAGAGGCGCACAGTCCCTGGGAGAGGACACTGCGCGGGTAGCTGCCGGGTGTCCGCAGCCGGGCCGCTCGGCCCAGAACGTCTGGGGCCTGCGAGGCCGTGGCCCGGGAGCCACGCCAGCGGCTTTGGGCGCGGGGTGGGCCAGCTTGGGCTAGGCGCTGAGGTCGAGTTCGATGCACGTGACTCCTGGCTATCTCTTCCAGATGTGTGATCTTGGGGCAGTTTACCGCGCCCCTCGAAGCCTTTTCTTCCTTGAGTATCAAAGGAGAAAAATATTTGCAAGACTATCCTGAGAATTAAATGTGATGCTGTCTCTATAACCCTCAGCTGGGTTATAGTAACTATTGTTAACTATTGAAAAAGGCAGGCAGAAACCAGCCCCCTGGCATTGCCTCTCCCACCTCCCTTTGCGTCTTCAGAGCCACGTGCTGCGCTGCCCCCTTGGGCTCTGCAGGCCAGAGGAGCCCGTGTGCAACCCTCAGGGCTCTGCCCCACCCAGCTGAGACAGGCGTTTCCCCGGCACTGTAAGAACACAAGCTTCAGCCCCTTGCCCTGCTGCTCTTAACTCAAACTGGAGCAAGCCAGGCAAGTCAGGCTCCTTACCCATCCCCTTTGAAGCAGGGAAGGCTACAGTGTTGTAGTAGACAGAGTGATGGCTTCTAAAGATGTCCATGTCCTAATCCCGCCAATTTGAGCACACATGGCAAAAGGGACTTTGCAGATGTGATTAAATCAAGGATCTTGAGATGGGAGATTATCCTGGACTAACTGGTCAGCCCAATGTAATCACATGGTTCTTATAAGAGGGAAGCAGGTGGATCAGAGTAGTAGCAGATGTGAGGATGGAAGCAGAGGTCAGAGTGATGTAATGCCTGGAGGGGGACCACGAGCCAAGGAGTGCAGGCAGCCTCCAGAAGCTGGAAAGGAAAGGAACAGATTCTCCCCTACAGCCTCTGTAAGAATCTTGAGACCTATTTCAGATCCCCAGAAGCATAAGATAATAAATTTGTGGTAATTCGTTATGGTAGTCATAATAAACTGACTCAAGTGTCTTTTGGAGGATGATTGTTGCCTGGACTGACCTCCCTCTTCCTGGCGCTGATCAGCTTTTTTCTACAGAAGCGGTAGAGACCATTCTGTTAAGGGGACATGTCTTTCCTTGGGATCTGTATTAAAAACGTGTTACCCCAGGCTAATGAATATTGAGGCTTATGCTATGTTTCAACCACCTCAACTTCAAAAGCAAATTTAGTAACCATGTCAACCTTCCTTGGATGGAGGCAAACTTACTTTACTTACTTTCAAGTTCTTGCTGATGTTTCTTCTGAAGGCAGTAATTATCTGCCTTTGCTATTTAGAGTTCTTCACTATTGCTGTTGCATTGGGATGACAATATCTTGTAGAGTGATCTTCTGTAGCCTGAAGATTTATTTTCACACATTATTTTTCCCTTCTAAGTAACAAAATGTCAAAAGGGAAAGGCAGCTTCCCTGAACTGGGCACCAGGATGGAGACGTTCCTATGTGTGCATGTGTGAGTGTGTGTGGGTCCACATGTTCTAGACCTCTGCAGAGAGGGAGGGACAGAAATTCAGTGAGATTGAGGAAGCTTTAAAAACAAAAACAAACAAAAAACCCCCCACAAACCCCACTCTATTCTTTGTCATTGTAGCTGGTTTAAGATCGAACTAGAAGCTCAGGTTGAGGCCAAGATGGCGGAGTAGTCAGACGCTTTCTATGGTCCCTCTTACAAAAAAGACTCGAAAAAACAAGTGAATCGATTATATATGACAGTCTAGGAGCCCTGAACATCAAAGGCATAGTTGAGAAATCGGCCTGAGCAGCAGGGGGAAGGACAGACGGTTCAGAAGCAGCAAGGAGTTGCCAGACCTGACCCTGTGGGAACCGGTACCCCGCAGCTGGCACATGCAGCGAGGCAAGCAGTGGTGCTAGGGATGGATTTTCCACATCAGGAGAGACCGAATGGTGGAGAGTCTGCTCAAGCCTCCAGAACCAGTGAAAAGCAGCATCTAACCCACCGCATGGATAAAAAACACCCACTTTGGGAAAAACTTCTCTCCTATTTACCTGTCCCCTCCCTGCTCTGCACTGGGTCCCGGGCCCTCTTCAGCCATTGCTGAGTCCCCTGGGCTGGAAGTAAGGACCTGTCATGTGCCCTGAGTCATTCTCCCAGCCTTGGAGAGGGAACAAATTAATAAACAGGAAAAAATAATCTACCAGCTCCCCTAAGCTGGGAACTTAGGGTAGGCGCAGCTCTTTTGCCTAAGCACAGGCATAAGGGGTCCATGGACTTTGGATGCTTTTCACCCCTGCATAGACCTGTGTGGGCCCATTTCAACAGTGTAGGCCATCGTTAGCACAGTACAGCAGGGTATATACCTGAAGCCTAACTTCAACTGTATAAACTGTATGGTGGAGTGGCAGGTTTGTGACATTTGACACCACTCTGCCCATTAAACAGGGTCCTCACCTCCCCACAGCAGGGGCCTGAGGCCTGGTGGCTCCACCCATGCCACCTAGCCACCTGTGACAGAGGTCCAAGAATAAGTGGGGCCTCCCAGTCCTTACAGCCAACAACACTGGGTGTCCAAAGTCTGGCTGCAAAACCCACCCACCTATACACTCTAAGGAACAGGGACATGCTTTCCTCCCAGACACTCAGGGGCAGGAGTCAGCACCCTGCCTTTCTCAGCATGTGACCCCCCCTACTGCAGGCAGATACCTGTGCCTGCTCCAATCACCCCTGCCTGTCTAGGACTGTATGTAAGAGCCTGGACCATGCACTTGGTGACCAACTACCTGGACACCTGAGCTGAATCCATACAAGAAAAGTAAATGGACTCCTGGGCTCACATACATAGTAACAGATCTAACCACCTGGTGACAGGATGTTAGCACTTCAAAGGCATCAATAATCAAACTAGCTCACATGAGCAGCCTATTTGTGTGTATCAGAACAAAACAAAACAAGAAGATAGGACACAGTAAGCAAACATAAAATAAATAAATATAATAATTTATTGATGGCTCAGAGACAACAGTCAGTATCAAATCACATAAACAGGCAGACCATGATGGCTTCAACAAGCTCCCAAAACAAAGAATCAAGAAATTTTCTGGGGGAAGAGAACTTCTTGGAATTACTGGAGGTAGAATACAAAAGATTAATATTCAGAACTCTTCAAGAGATCAGGAAGGAGATCATGCAAAATGCAGAACAAGCCAAGGAACATACAGACAATGCAATAGAGGAATTTAAGAAGATTATGGACGAGCATAATGACAAATTTAACAGACTGCAAGAGTTCATAGAGAGACAGCAATCAGAAATTCAGAGGATTAACAATAAAATTTCAGAATTAGACAACTCAATAGAGAGTCATAGGAGCAGAATTGAGGCAATGGAAGTCAGAATTAGTGAGATTGAAGGTAAAGCACTTGACACCAACTTATTTGAGGAAAAATCAGATAAAAGAATTGAAAAAACTGAAGAAACCCTAAGAATTATGTGGGACTCTATCAAGAAGAATAACCTACGAGCGATTGGAGTATCAGAACAAGGGGGGAATAACAGAAAATACAGAGAGAATTGTTGAAGATTTGTTGGCAGAAAACTTTCCCGAAATCGTGAAAGATGAGAAGATATCAATCCAAGGTGCTCATCACACCCCACACAAAGTAGATCCCAAAAGAAAGTCACCAAGACATAATCAAACTTGCCAAAACCAAAGATAAATAGAGAAT
This sequence comes from Trichechus manatus latirostris, assembly GCF_000243295.1. NCBI lineage: Eukaryota > Metazoa > Chordata > Mammalia > Sirenia > Trichechidae > Trichechus > Trichechus manatus. Next base: position 7,809,692 of record NW_004444053.1, read on the forward strand.
TTTAAGAGTGGCTAGGGATAAATGAAAAGTCATCTACAGAGTCAATAAGACTAAGCTTGGACTACTCAGCAGAAACCATGCAGGCAAGAAGGCAATGGGATGACAAATATAAACCCTTGAGGGGAAAAAAATTGCCAGCCAAGAATTATATATTCAGCAAAACTCTCTCTCAATATGATGGCAAAATTAGGGCATTTTCAGATAAACAGAAGTTTAGGGAATTTGCAAAAACCAAAGCAAAATGACAAGAAATACTAAAGGGAGTCCTCTAGTTAGAAAATCAATAACATCAGATAACAACCCAAGAATAGAACACAGGGCAGAGTAATCAGGTATCAACTCAAATAGGGAAGACACAAAAACAAATCAAAGCTAAAACACTGAAAATAGGGAAACAGAGATGTCAATATGTAAAAGATGCCATCATTAAAACAAAAAATAACGACTGAAAAACGTAGTCATAGATCTTTCATATGGAGAGGAAGACAAGGTGATATAAAGAAATAAAAGACTGGTTTAAACTTAGAAAAATAGGGGTAAATATTCAGGTAACCACAAAGGAAACTAATGATCCTACAAATCAAAATGAAAAACATAAAGACTCAGCAAATACAAAATCAAGAACAATGAAAAAGATGAAAAGAAAATACATAAAGAAAAATGACCCAGTGCAGAAAATTAAGTGGAACAAAGAAACTGTCAACAACACTCAAAAAAAGACATCAAAATGACAGCACTAAACTCATACCTATCAATAATTGCACTGAATGTAAATGGACTAAATGCACCAATAAAGAGACAGAGAGAGACAGAATGGTTAAAAAAACACAGTCCAATATATGCTGCCTACAAGAGACACACCTTAGACTTGAGGACACAAATTAAAACTCAAAGAATGGAAAAAAAAAATCAAGCAAATAACAAAAAAGAGCAAGAGTGGCAATATTAATCTCTGACGAAATAGACTTTAAAGTAAAAGTCACCACAAAGGATAAGGAAGGACACTATATAATGATTAAAGGGTCAATACACCAGGAGGACATAACGATGACAAATATTTACCCACTCAATGATAGGGCTCCAAAATACGTAAAGCAAACTCTAATGGCATTGAAAAGAGAGATAGACAGCTCCACAATAATAGTAGGAGACTTAAACATTCCACTTTCGGTGAAGGTCAGAACATACAGAAAGAAGCTGAGTAAAGACATGGAAGATCTAAATGCCACAGTCAACCAACTTGATCTCATAGACATATACAGAACACTCCACCCAACAGCAGCCAAGTATACTTTCTTTTCCAATGCACACAGAACATTCTCCAGAGTAGACCACATATTAGGCCATAAAGCAAGCCTTAACAGAATCCAAAACATTGAAATATTACAAAACATCTTTTCTGACCATAAAGCCATAAAGGTAGAAATCAATAACAGAAAAAGCAAGGAAAAAACATCAAACACATGGAAACTGAACAACACCTTGCTCAAAAACTACTCGGTTATAGAATAAATTAAGGACAGAATAAAGAAATTCACAGAATCAAATGAGAATGAAAGCACATCCTACCAGAACCTTTGGGACACAGCAAAAGCAGTGTTCACAGGTCAGTTTATAGAAATAAATGCACATGTCCAAAAAGAAGAAAGGGCCAAAATCAAAACATTCACCCCACAACTTGAACAAATACAGAAAGCAGCAAAAGAAGCCCGCGGGCACCAGAAGAAAGGAAATAATAAAAATTAGAGCAGGATTAAATGAAATAGAAAATAGAAAAACAATTGAAAGAGTTAACAAGATCAAAAGCTGGTTCTTTGAAAAGGTAAACAAAATTGACAAACCATTAGCCAAACTGACAAAAGAAAAACAGGAGAAGAAGCAAATAGCTGGAATAAGAAATGAAATGTGCCATATCACAACAGACTTAACTGAAATAAAAAGTATCAAAACAGAATACTATGGAAAATTGTACTCTAACAAATTTGAAAACCTAAAGGAAATGGACAAAGTTCTAGAAACACACTCCCTACCTAAATGAACACAAACAGTGTTAGAACAACTAAATAAACCTATAATAAAAGAAGAGATGGAAAAGGTAACTAAAAAACTCCCAACAAAAAAAAGCCCTGGCCCAGACAGTTTCACTGGAGAATTCTCCTAAACGTTCAGAGAATAGTTAACACCACTACTACTAAATTTCAGAGCATAGAAGAGGATGGAATATTGCCAAACTCATTCTATGAAGCTAGCATAGCATAACCCTGATACCAAAACCAGGTAAAGACACTACATAAAAAGAAAATTACAGACCAATATGCCTCATGAACATTGATGCAAAAATCCTCAACAAAGTTCTAGCCAATAGAATTCAACAATATATGAAAAAAATAATACACCATGACCAAGTGGGATTCATACCAGATAAGCAGGGATGGTTCAGCATTAGAAAACAATCAATGTAACTCATCACAAAAATAAAATGAAAGACAAGAACCACATGACCTTACTGATTGATGCAGAAAAGGCATTTGACAAAGTCCAACAGCCATTCATGATAAAAACTCTCTGCAAAATAGACATAGAAGGGAAATTCCTCAACATAATTAACGGCATTTATTCAAAGTGAACAGCCAGCATCATCCTAAATGGAGAGAGTCTGAAAGCATTCCCCTTCAGAATGGGAACCAGAAAAGGATGTGCTTTATCATCGCTCTTATTCAATACTGTGCTGGAGGTCCTAGCCAGAGCAATTAGGCTAGAAAAGGAAATAAAGGGCATCCAAATTGGTAAGGAAGAAGTAAAAGTATCTCTATTTGCAGATGATATGACCTTATACAAAGAAAACCCCAAAGAATCCACAAGAAAACTACTGGAACTAACAGAAGATTTCAGCAAAGTATCAGGATACAAGATAAACATACAAAAATCAGTTGGATTCCTCTACACCAACAAAGAGAACTTCCAAGAGGAAATCACCAAATCAATACCATTTACAACAGCCCCAAGAAGACAAAATACTTAGGAATAAATCCAACCAGAGACATAAAAGACCTATGCAATGAAAACTACAAGACACTACTGCAAGAAACCAAAAGAGATCTACATAAGTGGAAAAACATACCTTGTTCATGGATAAAAGACCCAACATTGTGAAAATGTCAATTCTACCCAAAGCCATCTACAGATACAACACAATCCTTATCCAAATTCCAATGGCATTTTTTAATGAGATGGAGAAACAAATCACCAACTTCATATGGAAAGGGAAGAGGCCCCGGATAGGTAAAGCATTACTGAAGAAGAAGAACAAAGTGGGAGGGCTCACACTACCTGATTATACCACCACGGTAGTCAAAACGGCCTGATAGTGGTACAACAACAGATACATAAACCAGTAGACCAGAATTGAGAATTCAGACGTAAATTCATCCACCTGTGAGCAGCTGATATTTGACAAGGGCGGAAGTCTGTTAAATTGGGAAAAGACAGTCTATTTAACAAATGGTGCTAGCATAACTGGATATCCATCTGCAAAAAATTGAAACAAGACCCATACCTCACACCATGCACAAAAACTAACTCGAAATGGATCAAAGACCTATATATAAAGTCTAAAACAGTAAAGATCATGGAAGAAAAAAATAGGGACAATGCTAGGAGCCTTAATACATGGAATAAACAGAATACAAACCATAAGTATCAATGCACAACACCAGAAGAGAAACTAGATAACTGGTAACTCCTAAAAATCAAACACTTATGCAAAAGAGTAAAAAGACAACCTACAGACTGGCAAAAAAATTTTTGGCTACAACAAATCCAATCGGCGTCTAATCTCTAAAATCTACAAGATACTGCAAAACCTCAACAACAAAAAGACAAATAACCCAATTAAAAAATGGGCGAAGGATATGAACAGGCACTTCACCAAAGAATACATTCAGGCAGCTATCGGATACATGAAGAAATGCTCACAATCATTAGCCATTAGAGAAATGCAAATCAAAACTACCGTGAGATACCATCTCACCCCAACAAGGCTAGCATTAATCCAAAGAACCCAAAATAATAAATATTGGAAACGTTGTGGAGAGACTGGAACACACTGTTGGTGGGAATGTAAAGCTGTACAACCACTTTGGATATCGATTTGGTGCTTCCTTAAAAAGCTAGAAATAAAAGTACCAATACGATCCAGCAATCTCACTGCTTGGAAATCTATATGTGCACATCCATGTTCTTCACAGCACTGTTCACAATAGCAAAAAGATGAAAACAATCTAAGTGTCCATAAACGGAGAAGTGGATAAACAAATTATGGTATATTCACACAATGGAATACTACACAATGACAAAGAATAACGATGAATCTGAGAAACAGCTCATAGCATGGATGAATCTGGAAGGCATTATGCTGAGTGAAATCAGTCAGTCGCAAAAGGACAAATATTGTATAAGATCACTATTATAAGAACTCAAGTAAAGGTTTAAACACAGAAGAAAACATTCTTTCATGGTTATGAGTGTGGGGAGGGAGGCAGGGGGTATTCACTAACTAGATAGTAGACAAGAATTATCTTAGATGAAGGGAAGGACAACACACACTACAGGGGAAGTCAGCACAACTAGACTAAACCAAAAGCTAAGAAGTTTCCTGAATGCAACCAAACACTTTGAGGGACAGAGTAGCAGGGGCTGGGGTCTGGGGACCATGGTTTCAGGGGACATCTAGGTCAATTGGCATAACAAAGTTTATTAAGAAAATGTTCTGCATCCCACTTTGGTGAGTGGCATCTGTGGTCTTAAAAGCTAGCAAGTGGCCATCTAAAATGCATCAGTTTGTCCCAACCCACCTGGAGCAAAGGAGAATGAAGAACACCAAAGATACAAGGAAAATATTAGCCCAAGAGACAAAAGGGCCAGATAAACCAGAGACTCCATCAGCCTGAGACCAGAAGAACTAGATGGTGCCCAGCTACCTTCAATGACCGCCCTGACAGGGAACACAACAGAGTCTCTGTCGGCATAGGAGAAAAGTGGGGTGCAGAACTCAAATTCTAGTTAAAAGACCAGACTTAATGGTCTGACTTTGACTGGAGGGACTCTGGAAGACATGGCCCCTGGACTCTCTGTTAACCCAGAACTAAAACCATTCCTGAAGCCAACTCTTCAGACAAAGATTAGACTGGACTATAAGACATACAGTGATACTTGTGTGCTTCTTAGCTCAAGTAGATACATGAGACTAAATGGGCAGCTCCTGTTCAGAAACAAGATGAGAAGGTGGAAAGGGACAGGAGCTGGTTGAAGGGACACGGGAAATCCAGGGTGGAAAGGAGGAGGGTGCTGTCACAGTATGGGGAGAGCAACTAGGGTCACATAGCAGTGTGTGTATAAATTTTTGTATGAGAAACTAACTTGAACTGTAAACTTTCATTTAAAACACACACAAAAAAGATTGAACCTGAAATATGCCCTTTCATGTAAGGCTTCTGTGCTGGCAGAAACTTTAACAGATAAGCATTCTTGGTCATCTCATAAGGTCCCTGGGTGGAGCAAACAGTTCAGTGCTTTGCTACTAACCAAAAGGCTGGCAGCTTGAACCACCCAGAAACACTTCAGAAGGTGATCCGCTTCTACAAGTCACAGCTATGAAAACCTGATGGAGCACATATAGGGTTGCCGTAAGTTGGAATCAACTCCATGGGGCTCTTCCAGGCCCTCAAACAAGTCATCTCTTTCCTGCCTAAGGCCTTTGCCCATGCTGTGCTCTCTGCCTGTGGTCCCAACACCCCCCACCCCTGTATCTGGGCATGGCTGGCTCCTTCTCATCCTTCAGAAATTGGCTTAAACACCACCGCTGCATTGAGGCCGTCCTGGAACGCCATGCTGTAGGCAGCACTCCATCTCTCCACTGTATGATGTTGATTGGATTTTCTATCTTTTCTCCAGTTTTGGTGTTTCTTCCATAAGAGTGCAAACTCTGGAGGAATGGGCCACACCTGTCTTATTCACTAGGGTATCTTCAGTGTTTAGCCAGTGTCTAGAACTTAGAAGGTGCCTGGGAATGAATGAATAAATGAGTAAAATTGTATGTTTGCTTTGCAAACGCTGCAATTTTAGGTCTATCCAACTAAAGCCCTAATTGGTGTGTGAATGTGAGTGTGTGTTGTTTCACTCTTGTTGCCCTTCCCTCACTGCTGCAAGATCTGCCAAATGTTTTGACAAATGCCCCACTCATGACTTCAGCAATAAAGTGCTGCCTGGAGGACAAATATGGAATGAGGTGGGCAGGTGCACCTGTAGCCTACATCTTACTTTCTTATCACCTCCTTTTAAAAAAAAAAAAAAAGGCATTTTTTGCTGTGAAAGTAGCAACAGAAAGTGGGAGAGATTGTACTTTTACTAAAAGGATGTGTCATCTTGCTGAATTTTTTTCTAGACCAGGTCTCTACTGGGAAATAATGCTTGTGCTAATTCCTTAGAATTAACTCCCTGACCACATAATTATCCAAATTGGCCTACCATGTAGTTGCTATTTTCCCCAAATGTGGGTGAATTCCCGTTGGCTCAATAGGCTGTAGAGCCAAGCACATGACTTCTGGGCCCCAAAGAAAACAATCACTCAAAATACGTCTTGAATAAACTGCCAACCCCTAGCCTGCAGAAAAGAGAAGAAAGGAATAAAAAAGTGAAGTGGTGGATGGAGCTGTGTGAGGATGGGAGGGGGCTGAACAGGCCCATTTTCATCCAACAGAAGCAGAGTAAAATCTAAACACTTCCAGAAGAAACTTTACCCTTTCTCTCTTCTCATTTTTACTTGCTTTACTTTTGTTTAATACTTTTAACTTCCCATAGCATAGCCAGTATTTAATTAGGTGATCTTTAACTGCCTAGAGCAACCTCAGACATATAGGTGAAGGAAACAACAGAAAAATTTCCGCTCCCAGGCTCCTGACCGCTCTGCTAGAGTGTGGAGTGAGGAATTGCAAGGGAAGGGAAGGATTTTTCATTCTGACCTAGAGACAGTTTCAGGGAACTTTCTAGACAAAATGTGTGATTGGTATGTTAAGGAGGAGACAATGGTTTTCTGCTTTTTTTGTTAGATCTTATGGCAAACCCGTGTTTAAATAAAAAACACACAGAAAAAGCCATGGTTACCACAGGCCTGGGACATTGCTCCAGGGATTAAAAAATAAAACCTGTGAAAGGACAGATGAAGATGGGTTAGTACATATGTGAGCAAGTGGGATCACTGAAATTCAAATATTCCTTCAACACACCTCCCACACTGATGATTATTTTTTTAAAGGAACTTGATAGATGAAAAAAAGGCATTGTTGACTTCATTGGTATTTCTTTGGTGACTGGTGACATTGGACTTTATTCTTGTGGGAAGCGTGTGTAGTATGCTTATTGACCAAATTCATTTTTTTCTTTCGTGGCTTGCCTGTTCATATCCTTTGTCTATTTTTTGAACAGCATGCCTGTTTTTCTTATGGGCTTATAGGAGCTCTTTATGTTCCTCGTTCTGGGTTGGTCTAGATGTTGTACATCATTTTTCATGGTTTGTCATTGAGAAGCAGCTTCCCTTTGAGTGGCAAAGTCGAGATGGATTTGCAGTTATTTGCACATTATCCATCTGGGAAGGTGTGCATTTCTTTGGTTGGAGCCTATTTTTGAATTTCATGCTGGCAAGAAAAACTCTTGCCAGTAGGGATGATAAATGTGCTTTCCTCAAGTGTGTCTCATTGAAAGGGACTTTAGCAGCTCTTATGACACCCTTGCTGGTTGGGTGAGAAGACAGAAGTATCAGGCAGTTCAAAGCCCTGGGTGACACGGAGAATGAATGATGAGAATTTACACTGTAAGGCAGAGCTTCCTCACTGGCAGAGAGATCTTGACAAGAAATGGAATTTCTCTGGGCTTCAGTGTCCTCATTAAAAACATGTTTTTAGATGACTTAGATGTGATATTTAGGGGGTTATACTTCAAATTTTACATGGTTACCTGGGATGGGGGGAAGTAGAGGTGAGGAGTGGATGTGAAACGGAACCTTCCCTTTTTCCTCTGTATGCCTCTGTACTACTTCAGCTTTTTATAACCTGTATTATTCTGCATTTTCTCATATTTTATTATGAAAATTTTCAACTGTACAGAAATGTTGCAAGAATTGTATGTGAAAGCCCATAGGCCCATTACTTATATTCTACCACTAGCATTTCACCATACTTGCTCTATCACATGTCCATTCATCTATCTACTGCTCTATCCACCATCAATTCATTGCATTTCCAAGTTAGTTGTGGATATGCATTCATAAAATATTTTTATAGCTAGTTTTTTCATTTTTTCATAAAGAGAAGTGCTTAAATGAAAAGACGCTTAAGGTTATACCTGATCTCAAAGATTAAAAATATGGCACTCTTTCAGATATGTCTCTAACAAAAAAATTTCAGGCCCCACCCTAAGGAACGGATTGTCCCTTAATTTTTTTTTTTTTTATTGTACTTTAAATGAAAGTTTACAGTTCAAGTTAATTTCTCATACAAAAATTTGTATGCACAATGCTATGTGACCCTAGTTGCCCTCCGCATACTGTGGCAGCACACTCCTCCTTTCCACCCCAGATTTCCTGTGTCCATTCAGCCAGCTCCTGTCCCTTTCCACCTTCTCATCTTGCTTCTGAACAGGAGCTGCCCATTTAGTCTCATGTATCTACTTGAGCTAAGAAGCACACTCTTCACGAGTATCATTTTATGTCCCATAGTCTAATCTGAAAAGTTGGCTTTGCAAATGGTTTTAGTTTGGGGCTAACGGAGAGTCTGGGGGCCATGTATTCCAGGGTCCCTCCAGTCTCAGACCATTAAGTCTTGTTTTTTTTACTAGAATTTGAGTTTTGCACCTCACTTTTCTCCTGCTCCGTCAGGGACTATCTGTTGTGCTCTCTGTCAGGCAGTCATTGGTGGTAGCCGGGCCCCATCTAGTTCTGGTCTCAGGCTAATAGTCTCTGGTTTATGTGGCCCTATTGTCTCTTGGGCTCGTATTTTCCTTGTGTCTTTAGTGTTATTCATTCTCCTTTGCTCCAGGTGGGTTGGGATCAATTAATGCATCTTAGATGGTGGCTCACTAGCTTTTAAGACCCTAGAAGCCACCCACCAAGAACATTTTCTTAATAAACTTTGTTATGCCAATTGACCTAGAAGTCCCTGAAACCATGGTCCCCAGGCCCCCGTCCCTGCTACTCTGTCCCTTGAAGGTGTTTGGTTGCATTCAGGAAACTTCTCAGCTTTTGGTTTAGTCCAGTTGTGCTGACTTCCCCTGTAGTGTGTGTTTTCCTTCCTTTCACCTATGATAATTCTTGTCTACTTTCTAGTTAGTGAATAACCCTCTCGCTCCTTCCCCACCCTCGCAACCATCAAAGAATGTTTTCTTCTGTGTTTAAACTTTTTCTTGAGTTCTTATAATAGTGATCTTATACCATATTTATCCTTTTGCGACTGACTGATTTCACTCAGCATAATGCCTTCCAGATTCATCCATGTTATGAGATGTTTCACAGATTCATCATTATTCTTTGTCATTGTGTAGTATTCCATTGTGTGAATATACCATAATTTATTTATCCATTCGTCTGTTGACAGGCACCTAGGTTGTTTCCATCTATTTGCTATTGTGAACAGTGCTGCAAAGAACATGGATGTGCATATATCTATTTGTGTGATGGCTCTTATTTCTCTAGGATATATTCCAAGGAATGGAATACTTTGTTGTAAAAGGGACCAAAGGAAGCATTTGACTACTCCACCATCTTGGCCCTGCCCTTCCCTTAATTTTTTTGGTATAAGTAAAATATATTTTTTTTGTTGAAAATGAGAAAGTAGAGGCAAAAAGAAAAAAAGTTAAAATCATCCAGAGATCCAATTTTGCTGTATTCAGTCCTAGATTTTTTTCCAGTTCAAATATCTGTAAGTAATTAAACAAATGGTATTATATTTTTCTAACCTTATCAATACTTTCTTTTGACTAGATTGTCATGTAAATAGATGCATATTTGCAACACTGTCTGTGAAACTCATTTCTCACAACAACCTATGACGGTAAATACTGTTATCATCCCCATTTTATAGATGAGGAGACTAAGGCTGAAAGAGATGAATAAACTTGCCCAACATCACACAGTGAGTAAGTGACAGAACAGACACTTGAATCCAAGTATTGATTAATCCAAAGTACACACACTTAACTATTATAGTTCTTTGCAACCAAAAAGAAATTAGCATTTCTGTACTTATACTAAGAAATGGTTAGATGTTTTTGAACTGTGAAAATTATTTTCAGCCATTGGTGTTTGGGGGTGTTTAGCTACCTTAAGAGAAGGAGGTATGTTAGAGATTTGGTAGCAAATGTAAAGAAATTAGCTCAACTAACGTAAGCAAAGTGAGGGAGAGGGTATTACAAGCCAGGTCTCAGGAGAGGACTGGGCAAGAAAACTGGAAGGACCTTGGGACCTTTGCCCATTACTCTGTGTTCCTCCTTTCTGAATGTCTGCTTTGCTCTTCTCTTTCCACAGGTGGTTTTCTCTGCTCGTCTGGCCTACCTAAGAGAATGAACATCTTTCAGCTTCGAATTTATAATTACGGGCCCAGTGATAGGCAAAGGCTCAGATTCTTAGTTCTAACTGAAAATTCCAGGAGTGGGAAAATCTGATTGGCCTCCTTTAATCAAAGTTTCACTCATGGTCCAATCAGCAATGGCTGGAGAAAAGAGTCCTCTAGTATTAACATGACCAATGAGAGCTTACTCTCATGGCTGAGGGAGGAGAAAGAGAGGAAAGTCTGCAAAGAAGAGGGTCACTGTCTTATGGGCTGTGCAGACACCCCAACAGGTAATCCTCAAAAGAATTGATGGAAGAAAATGCTCAACAATCAGAAAGCGAGATCCCATGCCTTGTCTACACCACTGCAGTGTCCTCTTCACCTGCAGTGAAAAGACTAATAGGATGCCCAAGGTCTTTAGTGATCTATGGACATGAAAATGAGGATGGACTTAAGCATGCTCTGGGAACATCTGTGTGTGTCATGAGATGAAAGATTTGAAGGGCTCTGGTTGGTTCCACTCTGAGTCTTCCTCCAAATTAAGTGGTGGAATGAGGTCCAGTTAGCATAATGGAAGTGTGGTATCCCCATCAGCATTACCCTCAGTTTGAGCTCAAAATATGTTCTTGAATTTTCCATGTTTGTCAGAGATCCAAAGTCAACACAGTCTCCATTTTGGAAGGGATGAAACAAATGCTCAATCGCTCTTTGTTCAATGAATTTATGAATAAGACATGAACTTCTCAGGGACTACAGGGCAAGCAGTGAAGGAATTAGGATCAACGTTGGGTCTTTATGCACCAAGTCCCCAACCCAAAAAGTTCTTCTCTCCTCTCATGTACTCTTCCAAACCTATTTGTGTGAATGTGTGTGTGGTGGTGGTAGTGGTGGTGGGGATGGTGGTAATCCTTTTGCTCGGTGTCCTTTGAGATTCAAATGCCCTCGTTATCCTTCTCAGAAAGTCAGGTGCTTTTAAATAAAAGTCTTGGCTTTAACAACTCTGTCTCTGGTATGGGTTTCAAGGCTCTATTTTAGATGTTAAAACCAATTATTGGAATCTACTCTCTCTAGACTCGGCCTTCAGAAACAACATACCTCAGTCTCTTTAATGATGAAAAAGTAAAGAGTAGAATGGAAGTAACAATAATAATAATTTTTCAAGATATTTTCTGCTTCATTAAGATCAACAGATCTAATTATTCATATGTGTCAGAGGATGTTCAGGGAATAAGAAAAAAAAGCTGAAAGGATCAGAATTAAACAACCTTGGAAGCCCTTTGTCTCTTAACTTATTTAATGTGAAATAACCTTTCTCATTTTTGTTCAAGCCACTTTACATTATGGCCCTTGTGAACTTCCTGATCTGAGCAGAAGAAAAAAGTGTCATTTTAGGAGTGATACTGATTTTGACTACGTCTTTGAAGGACCTGAAGTGATATTATAATGAGGAGAAAAATGGATAAAAATGTAAACAAATGATTCATTATGTGGAAGCAAAACTGCCACCATTTTGAACTAGTACGTATATTACATTCTACAGTCAGGGAAAAATAAGACACTTGATATGAAACAAAAATAATAGGGCCAGTCTGTATAGTGTGTGTCTATTGAGATCCTGTAAGCCTGGACTCCCCAGGAGAAACAACTTCATCCTTGACTTCTGCAAGTTTGAGGTCTGAGGAAGAAACACAATGTTGTGGATAATCATGTAAGAAGTTGATGCCTCTCCACCACGGAAAGACAATGTAAACATCGTAATATTGTGAGTTTTTTTTTTTAACCTTAAAAGTTATATATTTTATTGGATGAACTACCCTTTCTGAAGCCTGGCTCCCTTGCCTTTTTTCAAATAAACTTTTTTTTCTTTTTGAAATGCCTTTTGTCTCTGAAAGTTCCCTTGACAAATATAGTAAATGAATTTGATTTTATAATTTTAAAGAAGCAATACGTACATGGGGCTGTCTGTCAGAGACATGGTGACAGGAAGAAGTTTAAAGGGTCATCAGAGCCACTCAGTGCTTGCTTTGCTCCAGCTCACACCTGGGCTCTTGTCTTCCTTCCCCATACAAGGCACTCAGGGCTGTCCACCCAGGTCCAAGGGGCAGAACTGGCTTCATTAGAACCAGGAAACACCAGGCTCTTGGTGCTTTGGCTAGGCTCACTCCATGCAAATGAGGGTACTCAGTTAATCTACCTGACAGAGTGTTCAACCCTGGGAACTGCAGGGGCGAGGAGATATTGTGCTTCCTGAGGACTTTTGTGACCCTCCGATCGATTCTCATATGTATGGCATCCATGTATTTGGAACAAAATATTCGCATGGTCTGATATCTGGACCAACCAAAACAAAACCAAACTCTTTGCCGTGGAGTCGATTCTGACTCACAGTGACCCCACAGGACAGAGTAGAACTGCCCCATCGGGTTTCCAAGGAGCGGCTGGTAGACTGGTACAGCCAACCTTTTGGTTAACAGCCGAACTCTTAACTACTGTGCCACCAGGACTCCGGTATCTGGACCAGCTATAACATATCTGAAAGTGCCCCTGCACAAATCCAGGACTTGTAGTGGTTACAAATAGTGGGTCCTTATTTCTATCTGGGCTTGTGGAAACGGTACCAGCAGGGACCTTATCTATAATAGGGTGCTGTCCTATCAATGCATTTCTCTTTCAACATGAAAGCCCTGGAATTGTAATGGCCCTTTCTACATGTCCTGCCATCGTCTGGCAAAAAAAAAAAAAAAAAAAAAACAACCAAACCCGCTACATTCGAGTCAATTCCGACTCATAGTGACGCTATAGGACAGAGTAGAACTGGCCCACAGGATTTCCAAGGAGGGCCTGGTGGATTCCAACTGCCAACCTTTTGGTTAGCAGCCGAACTCTTAACCACTGCACTACCAGGGTTTCCTTTGCCAGGCAGTTGTCCTTATTTCGCCCATGTTACACCTTAATTTAAAGAGCCGTCTACAGTGACGAGGCTTTTCTGGCAGAGCGTGTGCTCTCTTGCTGTTTGGTTTGAGAGCACCTCGGAGTTCAAGTTCCCCACTAGTGGACCCTCAGTTGGAGGGAAAAGGTGGATAGTTGAGTGGCTCAGGGAAGTGCTGTTCCTCTTCATTCTCTCTGCCAGAGGCACCCCTTCTGGGACCTGGAGCACTCTGCTGCACGGCGCTCGCGGTCTAGGTCTAGCCGGATTGGAGCCACCTGAGGACAGCGGTGCAGCGCGCAGGCGGGGTGGAGACTGCCGTGGTCCCCGCCTGCCGTGCCGCGCCCCCGAACCGCCAGAACGCCGCGCGGTGCCGGGTCGCGGGGAGGGACTCGGCCACTGAGCTCACGCGCGGTGGAACCCTTGCCCAGCTCTGCGCGCACCTCGGCCGAGCCAGGGGTCCCGGCTTCCCAGCTTCCTCCTGGCCTTCCTTCAGAGCTCAGCGTCGCCGCGCATTCCCGCAGGACGCCGGAGGAGATGACAGCTTTCCCTAATGGTAGATGGCCGAGGGCCACTGAGCGCTGTCATTTGCAGAAACAGTCGTTAGCAGTTCCTGTAAGACTCCTGACAGCGGGAACACTGGCGCGAGAGTGGCTTAGCATTTTCAGAAGCGATCAGTCCACATTTTCTGAATTCTCTGGGCACCCGAGGTGGGTCTGTCAGAGAGTTCTCCCTCCCGTGCATGAACAAATGATAAACATAGATTGAGTAGCTGGAAAAGGTCCAGGCAGGAGGGAGAAAACCTCAGGGAGCAGCCCCTGCCCACCCCAGAGGATACAGAATGACCCCCGCCTCGTCCCAGCCCACTCTCAGAGGAGACAGTAAGATGGCTCCTTGTCTGGGGGATAAATTTGACTCAAGTCACAATTAGGCAGATGTTTATTGAACAACAGGGGTCAGTCAGTGCTGTCAACATTCTGATTTGAACCATTCTCTAATACTCCCCGGGGGAGCAGCCACCCGGTAGATATTGGGGGCGGGGTGTGTGTCTATTGAGATCCAGAAGGCGGCAGCTGGAGTGTTGCCTAGTTTGATAGAAGCTGGTCCCCTCACACGCGCTTTGTTACTGTGTGTGTCTAGCGCATTTCAGAGTGCCTCACACAGAATAAAATGGAAAGTAAAAAGCAAATATATAAGCCTGAAAAAGAAGCTTTCCATAGTTCATAATATCATTGCATCTGATGTTGAAGAAGCTACTGTAATGGTTATTGCTTCAGTTGCCCAGTGCTGCTGTAACAGAACTACCACAAGTGGGTGGCTTTAAAGAACAGAAATTTATTTTCTCACAGTTCAGGAGGCTTAGAAGTTCTAATTCAGGGTGTGGCTCTAGAAAAGGTCCTTACTTGTCTATTTCAGCTTCTGTTGTTGTTAGCTGCCTTGCGACCTCATGCACAACCAGATCAGACCGTTGTGATCCACAGGGTTTTCATTCACTGATTTTCAGAAGTAGATCATCAGGCCTTTCTTCCTAGTCCATCTTAGTCTGGAAACGCCACTGAAACCTGTTCAGCAGGATAGCAACCAGCAAGCCTCCATGACTGGTGGGTGGTGGCTCTGCTTGAGGTGCGTTGGCTGGGAAACGAACCTGGTTCTCCCTCTTGTGTGGAAGGTGAGAAGTCTACAACTGAACTTTCACTGTCTGCTGGTAACTGGCAATCCTTAGAGTTCCTGGGTTTGTAGACGCAGCTGTCATGTGTGTCTGTCTTTATGTGGCATCTTCTCCCTGTGTGTGTCTCTGTGTCTAGTCTGCTCTTTTTATAACTTAGAAGTGATTAGATTTAGGACCCACCCTACTTGGGTATGACCTCATTAACCTAACAAAAGGAAACCCTTACTTCCAAGTAGGGTCATATTTATAGGTACAGGGGTTAGGATTTGAATACATATTTTGGGGGGACACAATTTGGTCCCTAAGTTATTATTTGTATTAGATACAGATTAGTGTATTGCTTATTTCCTTCCAAGTCATACTAAGTGGGACATTTAACTGCTTCTCAGTCAAGTTCAAATTTTCTCCAAATTATATTACAAAAAGTTGGCCCAAGAGTTCCACAGAGGAGAAAGAACTTAACGTATTATTTTACAGAGGTTTAAACACAGATAAGAATTCCTTGCTCCCTAAGCCTGTGTCCACCACATGCTTCCCCAACCCTTGTCTGCCAACTCACCACAGCAGAAAGAGTGGGGGGAGGAGGGGCACCCTCCCTTTCCATGTTGCATGCTCATTTATAGGTCTCTGAGTCTTCTAAGGCACAGACAAAAGAGAGATGAAGTGTATTCCTAGACACACACATCCCCCTGCCGCAAACACATAGGCCCTAATCCAGTACACACAACCTCTTCTCCCACCCCAGCAAACACATAGGCCATAATCCGGTCCAATAATTATCATCAAGTTAACTATTCATTTTGCATGTGCCTATGAGTGAGACTATGATTGTGTCTACACTAATGGCCCCAGGTCATCAGTAGACAGAGCCCAGGAGGGTCCTAGAGCCAGAGGTCTATTCAGTCACCCTGTGAGGACTGCCCTTAAGGTCTCAATTTGGGCAAAAAGACTTCTTTAAAGTTTTAAAGAGCAAAGATGTCATATGGGTACCTAAGGTGCACCTGACCCAAGCCATGGTTTTTTCAATTGTCTCATATGTATGCAAAAACTGGACAATGAAAAAGGAAGATTGAAGAAGAACTGATGCATTCAAATTGTGGTGTTGAGTAAGAATATACTGTGGATTGCCAAAAGAACAAACAAATCAGTCTTAGAAGAAATAAAACCAGAACGGTCCTTAGAAGCTAGGATGGCAAATATTCATTTTGCTTACTTTGGACATGTCATCAGGAAAAGTCAATCGCTAGAAAAGGACATCGTTTGATAAAGTAGCGGATCAGAGAAAACAAAGGAAACCCTCAGTGAAATGAATTGACACAATAGCCGTAACAATGGACTCAAATATACTAGTGATCATGAAGATGGTGCAGGACCGGGCAACATTTCATTCCCTTATACATAAGGTCACCATGAGACTTGATGGCAACTAATAAGAACAACAGCCACACAGACACAGCCTCATCTGGGTTTTCACTAGACCCTGTATTTATCCTTTTTTTCCTTCTGTTCCTTATCCTTTTATCAAAAACCTTCCTATCTATGGTAGGGCGGCGGGGAGGTGGAGAGGAGGAAGTAGGCTTCCTTAGTGCATCTCATCTTCATTTTAGTCTAAGAAACAAGCCAGGGATCGATTTCAGTTCATACTGTCTCACCTTCAGCCTTGAAAAGAACTGTCGATTCTATTGCCCCAAGGTGGAGAAAATGCTATTTATCAAAATTTCTCCTAGGAAAAGCACTGGTATTTGGAAGCACACTTGCAGAAGCTACTTGGCCCAGACAGTGACGTCCCAAGGGCATGGTCAAACCTCAGAAGGTGATTCAAAACTGATATGAGACCACAAGTATTTGTTTCATTTGCTGAGTGAGTGGGGGAGGGGCAAGAAAGGAATAGAGGGATGAGGCCAGTGAAATGGTGAGGCCTCTTTATGACCCCTGAATCTTCAATCAAGGTGAATAAACACACAAAATGCCAGGCAAGTGGACTTCTGGTGGGGGACAGCTGACATTTTGCGTGGGGCAGGCATGTGCAGCACGCTGTAATGCAGGAGTGGGAGGCACAGGGGCCGTGAAAGCATGTGCACAGGGGATTAGCAGAAATCTCCAGGAGGCTTTGGGCTTGATGGTGGAGACTGGGCATGGGTCTAGGTCAAACAAACTTTGACCTTCATGGGGCAAGGGGACTCCAGCTGACATCTCGGTTCTGACACAAGTAAGCAAGACATTTTTTAAATCAAAAGCAAAATCAGCCCGCATTTCCCTTTTATACGACTTGAGAGTGTCACTCATTCTGGCTCCACCCACACGAATCTGGTAACACCTGCATTCCCACCTATGGCAAACCAATGTAACCTCTGTCCTTGACTGAGAGAATTCACACCCTGGAGAACAAGCACATCAGACCTCCAAAACACCTTGAAGTTTTCCCAGGGTGACTTGTACTTCCTGAAGAATCTTATGGGACCTCTTTTTCCCTTTCTCTCGTTATTTCCTCTTCCGTGTCAGATCAGTGCATCTCAGACTTTAAGACACACAGAAATCACCGGGATTGAATTGTGTCCCCCCAAAATATGTGTTGGAATCCTAGCCCTTATACTTGTGGATGAATCCCATTTGGGAATAGGGTTTTCTTTGTTATGTTAGTGAGGCCATATCGGTGTAGGGTGTGTTTTAAGCCAACAATTTTTGCTCCAAATAATCTGCTCCTTTATTGGACACAGAAGCATGCAAGCAGGAAGGCGGGGGGTGGGGGGATACATGCCTCATGGCGATCTCCAACGAACATCAAGAAGAATTCTAGAGAAGTTGAGACAAGGATATTACTCCAGAGTGACAGAGAGAGCCCTCTAGAGCTAGCACCCTGAACTCAGACTTATAGCCTCTGAAACTGTGAGAAAATAAATTTCTGTTTGTTAAAGCCACGCACTTGGGGTATTTCTGTTATAGCAGCACTAGCAAACAAAGACACCTGGGGATCTGTTAAAATGCAGAGTCTGACTCACTAGGTCTTAGGTGGCTTGAGAGTTTGCATTTCTATGCAGCTCCCAGGTGAGGCCAGAGCTGCTGGTCTGTGGAGGCGCCAGATCCCAGCTCAACCCACTCAGCCCACAGAGGGCAGTGTTTCTCAATGTGTGGTACTCAGATCACCTGCATCAGAACCCCTGGAGATGCATGTGAAGTGCAGATTCCTGGGCTCCAATCCAGGCTTACTGAACTAAAACTATAAGGGACAACATCTCGGATCTTATGCAGACTAATGTTGGTCTTACACACACCCATGACCCAGCCTCGGCTATTACGGCCATGGGCTTTTCCTGCTTCTGTGTGCACAGTCTCCTCTGTCCACATTCCAAGGCTCTGCCCTACTGATGCCTGAAAGTAGGAGATCTGCTTCCTGGGATGGCTGGAATAATTAGCACTTCAGTTCTTGGCATAAGGAAGCCTTAGAGAGAACTGCCATCTTGAGGAAAAGTAACCCTGGAGGGCACTGGGAGGAGGAGCAAAGCTGGTAAGAATCCCTCCCCTCACTTTGTCTCATGAAGTACCCTCCCACGTCCAGTACTGGGCAAAGAGAAATCACCTGGTCCTGGGATGGCTGGTGGCCCCAAAGTGCTGCAGGCAGAGAGGCCCTGCAGACACCCCATGGTGGTTGGCCAGCAAAATGTGACTCATCAGCTTGACTTCAACCACTTTGATGCCACCCAGGAGATCCATGATCATGCCCAGCAAGAAACATGGTTTAACCCAACAGGTTTGCTCACGCCCTGGCCCAGCATGAATTGTGCTGGGCCTGAATACTCTACATGCTGTGTACAAATCCAAGGGCATAGCCCACAGTGAATTATTGAGCAGACGGTATAGCCCTTTGGTATTCACACCTGGTGGCTGCTGAAACCTTAGAAAGAGGGTATAATTAGAAAATAAACCAGCCTTGCTTACATGTTAATTTCTCTTGCCAAGTGAGAAATTTCACCCTTCAGGATGGCTTGATCTTCCATAAGGGTTGTGTTTGTCTGCCTGCTCAGTGTGAGCCTTTACAGAGTGCTTCTGACATTAATTTTTAATGTATATGATAATAAACCAAACCAAACCCATTTCCCGTGATTCTGACTCATAGCAGCCCTATAGGACAGAGCAGAAATACCCCACAGGGTTTCCAAGGAGAGGCTAGTAGATTCGAACTGCCAACCTTTTGGTCAGCAGCTGAACTCTTAACCACCGTGCCACCAGGCTCCAGTATGATACTGTTGTTGTTGTTGTGTGCCATCGAGTCGATTCCGACTTACAGCGACCCCTATAGGACAATTAGAACTGCCCCATAGGGTTTCCAAGGAGTGGGTGGTGGATTTGAACTGCCGACCTTTTGGTTAGCAGCCTGAGCTCTTAATCGCTTTGCTACCATGGCTCCTTTATAATACTAACAGCCAATATTACCAATTTTACCAACAGAAATGATAATCCTCTCCATGTCTTAGAGAATATATACTTTGCAAAGCACTTTTCTGTAGTGCCCCGTCTACAGAGACATGGACCCAGCCATCCCACTTGCTTACTGTGTGCCTCACGGGCAGCACAGAGAGACAGACACAGCTCCCAGGACCGAGGAGCCCGCAGACTGTCAGCAGAGACAGAAATAAGCCAACAGTCATAGCAGTGTGGTGAGTGCAAAGAGGGTGGCAAGGAGGGGCTGGGAGAGGGCAGGGGCAACTGCCAGAAAGAGGCCTGCCCGAGAGAGCCTGGGAAGCTCAGCCACAGGCTCATAGGAACGCGTGGCAGGGACATGCTGGAGCTTAAGGTAAGTACGAGTCGGGGAGAGGAGGATACAGTGGCAGGAAGGGCCAGGTCGGGAAAGGCCTAGGGGTATGATTTTACCCCTAAGGAGCCATTGTAATGTCTTAAGATAAGGAGCATTTTAGTAAGATCTCTGTGGCAGCTGCTATGAAGATGGACTGTAGGAGGTAGGGGTAGGCCTAATGATAATGTTATTGGTTTTTTTTTTTCTTTAATTTTATTTGTTCTGTTCTTGTTGTTGATGAGAATATACACAGCAAGACATACACCAATTCAACAGTTTCTACACATACAATTTAGTCACATTGATTACATTCTTAGAGTTGTGAAACCATTCTCACCTTCTTTTTCTGAACTGTTCCTCACTGCCCCCAAAGGTTCCTATATAATCTTTCCAGTTGCTGTTGTCACTTTACTCCCATATAGATAGTTCTTAAAATAGCATAATGCTCAAGGCAGACATTTTTTACTAGATAAGCTAAACTATTATCTGATTTTAAAAAGACTTCAGGGGATTTTTTTTGGTTTAAAATTTAAAGATTATCTTAAGGCAATAGTTTCAGGGGTTCATCCAGACTCTGTAAGAATTCAAAATTCTGTTCTATATTTTCCCCCTTTTGATCAGGAACCTTCTATAGAATCTTTGATCAAATTGTTTAGTAATGGTAGCTGAGCAGGTCTTCTGGTCTCATGGCAAAGGAGGCAGTTGTTCATAGAGACAATTAGCTACACATTCCATTTCCTCCTTCTATTCCTGACTCTCCTTCTTCCTCTATTGCTCCAGGTGAATAGAGAGCAATTGTTATGCCTTGGATGGCCACTTGCAAGCTTTTAAGACCTTAGGCACTCCTCAATGAACTAGGAGGTAGAATAGAAGCACTAAACACATTATTAGGCCAGTTAACTGGGATGTCCCATGAAACCATGACCCTAAACCTCCAAGCCAACAAACCAAATCCCATGAGGTGTTCGGTTGTACATAAGCAGACTCAGCAACTACTCTCTCTCTCTCTTTTTTTTTGTCATTGTTGTAAATTTATCTATCACACAGCTTTTGCCAATTCAACTTTTAACAGGTGTACAACTTATTGACAATGCTTCCAATAATTGGCTGTGCAACCCTACCCTTAATAAATGCAATTTTTCAATCACCATAAACCAAAACTCAGTACTGTATAACCAATAACCCCTTCTCCCCCATTTACCCTTCCCTCTCGCCCTGGTAATCACATTTGCCTTTTCTTGTCTTTTTATATAAGTGAGGTCATACACTATTTGTCCTTTTGCAGTTGACTTATTTCACTCAGCATAATGTTTTCCAGCTCCATCCACGTAACAAGACTTCATTTCTCCTACTAGCTGACTAGTATTCCATTGTATGTATGTACCACATTTTGTTTATCCATTCATCTGTTGAGGGGCATTTAGGTTGTTTCCACATTTTGGCTGTTGTGAATAGTGCTGCAATGAACATTGGTTTACAAGTGTCTCTTTGAGTCTCTGCTTTCAAGTCTTTTGGATATATACCTAGGAGTGGAATTGCTGGGTCATATGGTAGTTCTATTTTTAGTTTTTTGAGGAACCGCCACGCTGTTTTCCACAATGGCGGTACCATTTTGCATTCCCACCAGCAATGGATAAGGGTCCCAATTTTTCCACATCCTCACCAACATTTGTTATTTTCTAGGTTTTTTTTTTTTTTTAAATCTTAGTCATCCTAGTAGGAATGAAATGATATCTCATTGTGGTTTTGATGTGCATCTCTCTGATGGCTAATGACGTTGAGTATCTTTTCATGTGTTTGGTGGCCATTTGAATTTCATCTTTAGTGAAATGTCTATTCAATTCCTTTGCCGTTTTATGTCTGGATTATTGGTCTTTTTGTTCTTAAGTTCTTGAAGTTTTATATATATTTTGGTTATTGGATTCTTACCAAATATACGATTTCCAAAGATATTCTCCCAGTTGGTAGCTTGTCTTTTCACTTTTTTGGTAAAGTCTTTTGATGAACAAGTTTTCCATTTTTATGAGGTCCTGTTTATTTATTTTGTCTTTTTCTATTTGTGCTTTTGTTATTATATTAGATAGTTCATTGTTAAAAGCTAGGCCCTACAGCATTTCCCCTGTATTTTCTTCTAAGAATTTGTGATTTTAGTTAGTATATTTAGTTCCTTGATCCATTTTGAATTTGTTTTTGCATATGGTGTCAAGCATAGATCCTGTTTCATTTTTCTGCATGTCGAAATCCAATTTTCCCAATACCGTTTTTGAGGACACTCTTCCTTCCCCATTGTATCTTTCTCATAAAAAATCGGTTCACCATAGATGTGTAGGTTTATTTCTGGACTCTCAGTTCTATTCCATTGGTCTATATGTCTATTGTTATACCAGTGTCAGGCTGTTTTGATTACTGTAGCTGTATAATATGTTTTAAAAATCAGAAAGTGTGAGTCCTCCTAGTTTATTCTTCTCTTTCAACATTGCTTTAGCTATTCGGAGCCTCTTGCCATTCCATATAAAGTTGAAGATTGGTTTTTCCATTTCTGTAAAGAAGGCTGTTGGAATTTTTATGGGAATTGTGTTGAATCTATAGACCACTTTGCATAGTATTGACATCTTAACAATATTAAGTCTTTCAGTCCATGAATATGGAACATCTTTCCATTTGTTTGAGTCTTCTTTCATCTCTTCCAGCAGTGTTTTATAATCTTCATTGTATAAATTCTTCATGTTCCTGGTTAAATCTATTCCTAGGTATTTTATTCTCTTGATGCTATTGTATATGGAATTGTTTCCTTAATTTCCTTTTCAGATTTCTCATTGCTGGTGTATAGAAACCTAATTGATTTTTGTTTGTTGACCTTGCAACTTTACTGAATTTTTCTGTTAGCTCTAGAAATTTTCTTGTGGACTCTTTGGGATTTTCTATATATAGATCATCCACAAATAGATATAATCATCCACCAATAGAGATAATTTTACTTCTTTTACAGTCTTGATACCTTTTATTTCTTCTTCTTGTCTTATTGCTCTGACTGGGACTTCTAATACAATATTGACTAGAACTGTTGCGATCGGGCACCCTTGTCTTGTTTTTAATTTCAAGGGGAAAGCTCTCAGTCTTTTTCCATTAAGTATAATGTTGGCTATTGGCTTTCCATATATGCCCTGAATCATACTGAGGAATTTTTCTTCTATTCTACTCTTCTTTAGAGTTTTCATCAAGGAAGGATGCTGGATTTTATCAAATGCTTTTTCTGCATCCATAGAGATGATCCAGTGGTTCTTTTCCTTTGTTCTATCTATGTGGTGTATTACACTGATTGATTTTCTAATGTTGAACCATCACTGCATTCCTGGAGTAAATCCCACTTGGTCATGGTGTATGACTCTTTTAATATGCTGTTGGATTCTGTTTGATAGTATTTTGTTGAGGATTTTTGCATCTATATTCATAAGAAATATTGGCCTATGTTTTTCTTTCCTTGTGGTGTCTTTTTCTGGTTTTGGTATCAGGGTCATGTTTGCTTCATAGAATGAATTGGGGAGTATTCCTTCCTTCTCTATCTTTTGGAAGAGTTTAAACAGAATTGGTGTCAATTCTTCTCTAAATGTTTGGTAGAATTCCCCAATGAAGCCATCTGGTCCAGGACTTTTTTGCTGGGAGGTTTTTGATTATTGGTTCGATCTCTTCACTTGTTATGGGTCTGTTGAGACTTTTTATTTCCTCTTGAATCAGTTTGAGTAGGTTGTGTACTTCTAAGAATGTGTCCAATTCATCTAGGTTATCCAGTTTGTTGCTGTACAGTTTTCAGATAATGTTCTTTTTGTTGTTGTTAGCTGCCGTCAAGGTGACCCCTGACACATGGTGACCCCGCGCACAATGAAACAAAACACTGCCTCGTCCTGTGCCATCCCCATGATTGGTTGCAGATTGGACCATTGTGATCCATAGGGTTTTCCCTGGCTGATTTTCAGAAGTAGATCACCATGCCTTTCTTCCTAGTCTGTCTTAGTCTGGAAGCTTCCCTGAAATCGGATCAGCATAATAGCAACACACAAGCCTCCACTGATAGATGAGTTGTGGCTGTGCTTGAGGTGAATTGGCTGGGACTTGAACCCCAGTCTCCTGCATGAAGGAGCCCTGGTGGAACAATGGTTAAGAGCTCAGCTGCTCACCAAAATTCTGGCAATCTGAATCCACCAGCTGCTCCTTGGAAACCCTATGGGGCAGCTCTACTCTGTCCTATAGGGTCGCTATGAGTCAGAATCAACTCAGCAGTAACAGGTTTTAGTTCTCCTGCATGAAGGGCCGGAATTCTACCACTGAACCACCAGTGGTAATGATATTAGCAGAGTTTAATAAGTCATGGCACATGATATAAGATGGACAACTGTTCAATCACTAAAAGTACATACTTAGAGATTTTTAAATGATATGGGAAATGATTATGGTATAATAGTAAATTAAAAAGCAGTATTTTAAACTAGAAAATCAATGTGTTCCCAATTTTATGTTTAAAAATGTGTATGAGTATACACTTAAATAAATACTGGAGGAAATGCATCCCGATGGAAAAATTACAAGTGTTTTTTAAATGTAATTTCTGTATCTCCCTGGACTTTGCCAGTTGTCTACAATGGTATTAAATGACCCTGCAATGCCCATGAATGAGCAGCGTGTTGGTGCTGATACTAGTGTGCTGGGCAGATGGAGTAGCTGGTGGCCCTGGGGCTGTGAGGGCTCTGTGTGGGTTGCCCCATCTCCCCTGAGAAGGACCTGACTGTGGGTGGCTGCTCTGTGGTTGCTGGGGTGAGGAAGAGACTTCTTGCTTCTCTCTGAAGAGGAAGGCAGGGACTTAGTGCAACTGGGAAGCGCGTGAAAGGTGCTCTGAGGCCCTCCTGTTCTCCTTCCCTGTCCTTGTCCCTTCCTTTTTCCTGCCTCCACACTCTGGCCTTTGAGACTTTCATGATGCTACCCACTGATCAGCAACCTCGAATATAGTATGCCATTTGGCCCGGTGGGCTGACCCTAATGTCTAATCACCAAGAAAAAGGAGCTGACTGTGCTAATACACACTAAGACACCAGTGGTTAGAGACCACCTCTGCTGAGCCAGGTGTCACTGTACTTTAAAGTTGAGTGTTTGCAAAAGAAGAAGGAGAAGTAGTCTTTACAGAAGTATTCCAGGCCATGGGACAGGTCAACAGGGAGAGATTTAGGAGTGTGGGAATGCAGGATATGACCTGGCCACTTTCTGGTGAGGCCTGATGACAGGCACTTCAATTTTCTATCCTGCAGTGGGGTGTGAGGTCCATGCCAGAGTTGACTCACTGCATGTCTGAAGGGCTTGGGGAGTCATTCTGAAGGTCTGTCCCAGTGATCCCAGGGTGCTCTCTGGGTCGGGATCTGTTCTGGTCCACAAAGAGCAAGCCCTGCATAGCCCTGGGCTTCCCTAACAAGCTAACTTATTCTAGGGTTCAGTTTGGCTTAGGTCAATGTTTGCTATACGTACTTGCCGAGTGCTTGGCACCATCCTAGGTCCTGGGCGTATCTACAAAGGCAGGGGTTTTGTCTGTGTTGTTCCCAGCCACATCCCCAGGGCCTACAAGTGTGTTTCTCACAGAGTAGGCATACTCTCAGGAGCAGACCTAGGTTTTACAGGCCCAAAGCTTATAAGATTTTGTCAAGCCTCTTTAAGAAAAAGAATAAATTTAAAAATCAGGTTCAAAATAAAATGTTTTATTTAGAATGAGAACTGATAACAAATTATGAGTTTTTTAAAGCCAAAATAAATATCACAAAATATAGGAAAATAACATAATTTTTTAAATTAATTAGCTGACTGACATAGTTTTATGCTTACACTGGGTGGTGCAAACAGTTAACACGTTCAGCCGCTACACCAAAGGTTGGAGGTCCAAATCCACCCAGAGGTGCCTCGGAAGAGAGGCCTGGCAATCTACTTCTGAAAAATCAGCCATTGAAAACCCCATGAAGCACAGTTCTACTCTGACACACACAGGAATTGACTCCATGGCAACTGGTAACGCCCATGTATTTCCTGGCTGGGCTCCGTAAAACGTGTGGGTTATGGTGCCTGTGCATCAGCACTTTGGGCAGAAGCAGTCATGGAAGCCACTCCTGAGAGGGCTTGTGTAACTCAACTATGCGTGGAAGTGATTGTAACCTCATAAACACGTCCCACTAAACCCAAACTAAAGTAGCCCCGTCTCAACATCCCCTTAGCCAGGTCTTCAAATCACCTGCAGCTGCCAGACTCCCTGAAGGGAAATGTGATGGAGGGAAAGTTGTAGTTAAAATATCTCGCTTTTGCAATTTTTACTAAAACATATGACCTTATAAAAGCATTGCTAGGACTCCTCCCAGTCTTGAAAGGGATCTCTGTAAGAGAGGGTCCCTGAAACTTCATCAGCCTTACTGCAAAGCCACCTCTCTGTGTAGCAATTTCTTGAATTGAGTACAAGACATGATGGCTCCTGGTTAAATGGACACAGGAAATCCGGGGTGGAAAGGAGGAGTGTGCTGTCACAGTATAGGGAGTGCCACTAGGGTCACATAGCAGTGTGTTTATAAAGTTTTGTATGAGAAACTAACTTGAACTGTAAACTTTTATTTAAAGCACAATAACAAATAAAATAAAAAGAGGGAACAGAAACTAGAAAGAAGTGAGATGAAAAATAACCAACTTTTGTGGTGACTTTACTCTTTTTTTTTTATTTCTTTTTGTTGTACTTCAGGTGAAGGTTTACAGAACAAATAGTTTCTCATTAAACAGTAGTACACATATTGTTTTATGACATTGGTTAACAACCCCACAACATG